>NC_060181.1:56472361-56798611 GCF_021184085.1 Oncorhynchus gorbuscha | reverse complement strand
GAAAAAGTGTGCGTAAGCAAGGAGGCCTACATACCTGACTCAGTAACACCAGCTCTGTCAGGAGAAATAGGCAAAAATTCACCCAACTTATTGTGGGAATGTCACGACTTCCGCCGAGGTTGGCTCTCCTGCCCGTTCAGGCGGTGCTCGGCGGTCGTCGTCACCGTCCTACTAGCCACTACCGATCCCTTTTCGTGTATCTGTTGGTTTTGTCTGATTGGTTTCACCTGTGTGTTGTTTAGTTTATTAGTGTCTGTATATATAGTAGGTTGTCCCGCGGGATTGTTTATTTGTCATCTATGTCTGTCGGTGTATCTTGTGTTCTTATTCTCCGGTTCATCTTTTATCCTGTGTTGGATTGTTCACCCTGTGTGTATTGGGTTGACCGTGTTTCTTGTTCACCGGAGAATAAACTTTCATATCGCTATCTGCTCTCTGCGACTGATTCCACCCACCTTGATTAGACGTGACAGGGAAGCTTGTGGAAGGCTACCCGAAACATTTGACCCAAGTTAAACCATTTAAAGGCAATGCTACCAGATTCTAATTGAGTGTATGTAAACTTCTGACCCACTGGGAATGTGATGAAAGAAATCAAATCTGACATAAATCATTCTCTCTATTATTATTCTGACATTTCACATTGTTAAAATAAAGTGGGGATCCTAACTGACCTAAGACAGCAAATTTTTACGAGGACTAAATGTCAGGAATTGTGAAAAACTGAGTTTAACTGTATTTGGCTAAGGTGTATATGTATGTAAACTTCCGACTTCAACTGTATATATAAAATGCATATACCGTAAGTTCTGGACTATTAAGCGCACCTGAATATAAACCGCACCCACTGAATTTTTAAAAAGATGTATTTTGTACATAAATAAGCCGCACATGTCTATAAGCCGCAGGTGCCTACCGGTACATTGAAACAACTTAACTTTACACAGCCTTTAAATGAAACACGGCTTGTAACAAAAATAAATAGGCTTTAACGAAACACGGCTTGTAACAAAATGTTTACAAATAGCCGTAAACAGTAGCCTACCAAGAAAGTAATTGGTCATTATCTTTCTCCTCCTGTGCACTGAAACCACTGAAGTCATCTCCTTCGGTGTCGGAGTTGAATAGCCTCAGAATTGCTTCATCCGATGTTGGAACGCTGCCCTCTTCAACACGCAGCAGTCCAGCCTTTCGAAACCCATTGATGATAGTGGATTTTTTGACAATGCTCCACGCTGTCAGCAGCTCTATTTCCTTTTCCAACAGCCAGATCGATCGCCTTCAACTTGAAAGCTGCATCATATGCATTTCTCCGTGTCTTTGCCATGATGAGAGTGACAAAATGACTACCGTAATCAGAATGATGGGAAGTTTGAGCGCGCTCGATTTACATCACATTATGTGACGGTGCTCAGTTTTTTGGCGGCATGAATCTTGTGAAAGCGGGAAAAATCCATAAATTTAGCCGCGTCAATGTATAAACTGCGAGGTTCAAAGCGTGGGAAAAAAGTAGCGGCTTATAGCCCGGAAATTACGGTATACCAAATATTACCCCAATACATCTTTTCCATTCAAAACTCCTCAATGATTTAAGAATACGTCCCAAATGACAATCTATTTCCTATAAAGTGTACTACTTTTTACCATAGCAACCCTACCACCCACCACCCCCAAACAGCCCTCGTCAGTAGCTGAAACGCCTCCTCTCACCTGCCTGCCAACTCTGTTGTTGTGGAGCCTCATCCTGGCATGGATGTCCTTGTATGTCTCGCGCGAGTCCAGGAAGTCCCTGGAGAACTTCTCCCCAAAGTCCACGTCCGGGCTGCAGCCTCCCCACTCCCAGGAGTCCTGAGGCCCGGGCAGGTCTGCAGGGAAGTGCTCCATGACTCCGTGCACCATGCCCTTCCCCCGGTGGATGGCCTCCAGCTGCAACCGGTTCAGTTTGATGCGGAAAGCCTCCTCATCGCCTCTCCGCTTCTCGTCGCAGCCGCACGCCTTCAGCTTCCCCATGGAGCAGGCATTGGACACGGCGTGGACCACGCCCGCTGCCGCGATGGCGTATGCAAAGGCGCTCTCTCGGAAACCTACAAGAGATGAAGAGAAAGAAAAGATTAACAATAGAGATACTATCCTGTTATAGTCCTTTTTGATTCCTACTGCACATACAAGTACAGCGCAGTAGATGACTATCTGTGGAGCTATACAGAAGTCCAATGAGCCCTGATGGGCTTTTGAGATACACTGCAGTACCAGTATAAACCCCCACCCTACCTCACAGCACAACAGAGGCAGAAACATCTGGGACAACAGCAATTAAACCCAAACACTTGCATGTCTCCAGGCCCAGGGGCTGAGAGTGAACAAACCCCCACCATCCTTTCAACATAAGGATCTGACGGTGATCATTAACAGGGCTGGAAGTGGCCGGTGGTGGTGCAGCAGATGTGAGCTCCGTATTGTTAATCCCCTTTAAAGCTCTCCCTTTATTGAGCTCTCCAGCATGTTTACAATTAACCTGGCTACTGTCGGAAACCATTTGATCTGCCTGCCAAATCACACACAGCAGCCGCACGGCGTCTCAGCCCTAATCAGGCCAGTATGGGCTGCTCTTGTCATGCCATGCATGTTATGGGTGACGCAGCAAGGCGGAACAAAAAGAAATAGCAGAAAGTTGCCAGTACTAGGGTTTCAAAATGACGTTTTTTTTTCTCCAGAAATCCTAGGTTAGAGGATTTCGGATTTCCTGCTTATTGCTTTCTGATTCCCGGGGAATCTTCCAACGGGGATTTCTGGAAAAACCTGGAAAGGTTGGGAAAGTTACCAGGATTTTGCAGCACTTGACAGCACATGCTGTAAGTAAGGCCCACATAAATACGTATTATTCTACACATCTCTGACAGAAAGTTCACATGTGTAAAGGCGATTTTGAGGACCTTGCTCGTGTTGTTCGTGCAGAATCCTAACATTGTTACAGCAACTTAATGTGCCTAGAGTTTCTCTGTCCAGTACTGCCCATTCCAAGGGTTACAGGGTAACATACAGAGCATATTCACCACAGGTGTCTGTCTATACTGTACTCTCCTTATTGGTGATCAGAGCTAATAGCCTGTAACCATGACTCCCCGAGTTCCTGTAAAACCAGCCCTTCTCAGAATCACTTACAGAAGAGGGGGAAAAAGTGTTTTAAAATAAACATGTTTAGAACATACTCAAGACATTAAAGGGGAGATCTGCAGTTGCTACATCCATTTTTTAGGCTTATAAATGAATGATAATGTACTAATTGATTCTTGAATATGACTTATCAATGCAGCTTATCTCAAGCTCCAACCCTCAGCTTTCGACTGAAACGGGAGGGGAGTACGATTTGGGATTGATTCAACTGCTTTCAGTTTGAGGGGGAAATGATATTACTACAAACAGTCCAAATGTGTTACTATTGTAGAGATGCTCAGTGTTACTGTGTTATTTCAACTTGTGATATTTGTAACAATGATCTTCTTACTTTTTGATGACAAAAAGAAGACATGATCAAGAAAGAATTTGATTGGTCACATTTGTATCATTTAAAAATTCCCAATTGTAACTGTTATTGTTAAATATGTATAGGTATACAGGATCAATTAGAAATTACATTTGGAGTCCAAAAAAAAGTGCCGACGTTTGAACAAGTCCTAAACTGGCCATGATCCCAGTTCAATGCATATTAGAAAGCCTTAAAGAAAAGCATCCCAAGTGTACAGAGGATAGATAAGATATAGTCGATGATGTTCCATTGATCATCCCCTATTCACTCACTCATACACACGCACGCACGTACACACGCACACACACACACACACAGTCGTTTTTCCGCCTCTCAAACTCCCCATGATTCCATGGGGGACGGAGGACCGCACTTAGATGCAGCCCAGAGACACAGACATGAAAATGCTGTTTTAGATTTCCTCCCTAGCAGACTGAGGCGAGAGACCTGGAACAAATCAATCTGACAAATAATTTAAAGTGAGAGGCACGCCCGGCTGAACTGATGGCTGAGGAAGTGGGAAAATGAATGAAAGATTAAAGAAAACTGTCACTTTGTGTTACAGAAACCAACTAAACAGGTTTATGTATTACCATTGAGAGTTGGGAAAGTGCTGTGAGCCAATTCACAGCACTTGCACTGACAGAGAGTAAAAGCATTAGCCGGGCCCCGAGAAGGCTCACTTTATGTGTCTCACTGGCTTTTTAGCCTAGTTTTCTAATTCAGACTAACGTAAAAATATGGCCCCATAAAGTATGTCAGAATAAATCAACAAGCAGATACATGTTTGAGGTAAAGCGGATATGTTTCCTGTAGTAAAATGAGATATCCAAACAAACAATTGGATAGGGCATGCATAATATGCTGCATTCGCAAAATCCACTCATAAAAGCTTCGAAACGAAAACTTGCATTAGCTTTAATAGCGTCATACCTGTCATTTCGCTACTGTATTTCCTACTGTATAACTTGCTGACGTAGTACAAGAAAATATATTTCATATAATGCAACCATTTCACGAAATATTCATTCAAAGTATGCATTTCTTAGCGGATGAATCAACTCATTTGAAAACCTTTGTTTTTGCCTCAGGCAAAACATACCCATCCATAACCAAACGCCAGAGATCTAACAACAAACACTGTGTGTAAAGTGAATGAGTAAAAAGGGGACGTGTGGGATAGATCCCAAATGGTATCCTATGCCCTTCATAGGGTAATACGTTTTTCAAGTAAGGGCACTGTAGGGAACAGTGCACTATAGGGAATAGGGTGCCATTTGGGATGCAGGTGTGGGAATCAGAAGCACCATTTTTTTTTAACTCAGGAGGGGTCCCTACCCCGTACTGTCTGTTAGGTGTCTCACCTCGTTTGAAAACCACACTATCGTATGGGATCTTGTTCCTGGTCTCCAGGCTGGAGCAGTTCCACCTGTGTCCTCTGAACTGGTGCTGGCACTCATGGATGGCGATCTGGATGCCTTGGATGGCCGAGGCGGTGACGTCAGGGTTTCTCATGCACACCTCCAGTTGTCTGTGGTTCAGTCCAGGCAGGGTCAAGCACACGGTGTTAGCATTGAGAATGGGGTCGATATTGGGGATCTTCAGCCCAAGAATCTTGTTGGAATCTACCCTGGAACACAGAAGGTTTGATGTTAAGGTGTGTCTGTACTGTAGCACATGATTGATACTTCTGTGGCATGTAAATCATTTGTAACAACTGTCATTTACATGACAGGAGTCGGGTGTTTTACAGTATTACTCTTCTGAGAGTTTGTGGTTGTAAATTGTTTTTGACAGTATTGACTCGTGAAGTAGTCGAAGGTCGAAAAGTGGCACGTTGTACATTGAGGAAATTAAAAATTCAGTTTTAATGATTTTATTGTTATGCATTCTAAAATATATTGCCTGTTGCACACACACACACACACACACACACACACACACACACACACACACACACACACACACACACACACACACACACACACACACACACACACACACACACACACACACACACACACACACACACACACACACACACACACACACACACACACACACACACACACACACACGTGCACACACACACACACACATACGCACATGGGGGCGCGAGCACACACACCAGTCAAGCTCAGGAAGTTCATTACATAAATATCCATTTGTGCAACCATTCATATTGCCAGAGTTGTTACTGTAATGCCAGGACTGATCAAAGAAACATGTTTCTGAAATGTCATTGATAAAATAACAGATTGCATTTCTACAACTCATTGTGCCATGTCTCAATGCACTCTGTGACATCAAACCTTAAGTCCCGCAGTCTGATATTGAATGAAGGGGGCATGTCACCAGAGAGGATGGACACCATGTTAACAGGAATGGAAAATAGACACTCAGTTCAAACATGGTGGGATAACTTTTTAGAGTCATTGAAAAATCCTAAGAGCAAATTCACATCACTTTGATTCTGAGTAGAAAAGTACTTGGGAACATTTATGTAAATCATGAAAGAAATGTAGTCTGTCTGTGATACAGCATCCTTATCAGTAAAACAGTTACACAGAAGTAAACATTTGATATCCCTTTAAATCAACTTTGGGTTATTACAATAGCCTAAGCAGGATACCTACACTGAGCCAGTGTGGAACAAAGATCGTTTTTTGTTGTCGTTGCTGACATCTCCTAAAAATCTCCATGTGCATTACATTATCATGCAAAGAGTCTGATCTTTATGACAGTAAAGTTAGTCACCACGTCAATAATATGATACGTATTATTCAGTTGTGACAAACTCATATAATGCTAAATGAACATGATTTGTGAAGTTAAAGTTATTCGGAGTTATTTATTGTACAGTACTTAATTGCACAATATGATTTGTGAACAAGAGCAATGCCGACAATGAACCTATAGTGATTGTGCCAACATAGACAAGAGTAGAGTGTAAACTGTAGCTAGGTGCTGCAAAATGTAAATAAAATCACAGCCGAAAATAATGTAGCAACTGTAGGTTGTATTGTGGTGCAAACTTTAGATAAACTCGGGAACATTCATTATTTCATTAACTTGTGAGTACACCAGCAAAAGTAAAAGACGACTATTCAAAGAAATCTTCAGGTAAAAAAAAATATTGAAGTAAGCAAATGAAACTTCTCAACTCACCTTTGATTGAACATAGTGATTGCAATCACTAGACATATTAGGCGGCAGAACGAGAAATCCATTGTGTCGCTTGTTTTTGACAAAAGATAATAAATGACATAGAGCGGTGTATAACAAGTTATATGTCCCTCTAATATCTGTCCACTCCAGAGTTCCGGGGGACGCGCTTTGAGGATGACAGGTCTTGAGCTCAAGTATGGATCTGATTTGAGAACTGATACAAGACTGACAAAGTGCTGGACGTACCTAACGACTGCAGGACAAGTCATTCAAAGAACGACACTCGTTTGACTGCACTATCTGTCAACTTATTGAATGAAGATAATAAGTTGGAAGAGAGACGACTAAACACTCTTGCATGCTATCGCACATCTGCACAATTGTACGATAGCTCCGCCAAGATATTTGCATTGGAATACATCCGAAAGTCGTGGGTGTACTAACAGCGCGCTATCTGGAGTCTCGTTGACTTGTGATGATTTGATTATACTGATAGCATTTCTAAACTACACCACTTAGCACTTTGCCAGCCCACCTCTACGTCACTCAGAGTAACTAATAGCGGCAGAGGAGGACAACCCACCGACTGGGCACACACTGGTTGAATCAATGTTGTTTCCACATCATTTTAACACAATAATGTTGAACCAACGTGGAATAGATGTTGAATGTATGTCTGTGGCCAGTAGGCACTGGGCATAAACTGGTTGAATCAACGTTGTTTCAACTTAATTTGTTAATGTATTTTGACATGGAAAATACATTGGATTTGCAAAACGTCATGCATTTAAAATATTGTTTTGAGGGTGAAATTTCAACCACAGGGTTATGTCATCATGGTAACCTATTTTCAACATGTTGTTTTGAGGGTAAATTTGAAACAATGTCAGATCTGGAACATTATATCCACTATCAGAAGAAAAAACTATAGGCTGGGCAGCACCTCCTACTGGGGAGTTGATCTAAGAATTTATAAGTCTCATATCAATTATTCTATTTAGGCCTATATTCATGGTTTTCACTGAGAAATGTGCTAGCTAATGACAGACAACACTGCCATTTGTCTGAAGTAAATTTGACAACATGATGATAACAGCAAAGTTGTTTCCTGCTAAATATGTGCCTACTTCAGCAACGTCATTGTAGTCCCCGAGGTCCTATAATGTAATTTAGAGAACACAGCCATTAGCCCACGTTCTACTTTTGAGCATCATATGTGCTTGAGGAGTCTGCAGAATATTGATAACATTGGCAACTACGCGACCGAGTGATGGGGGTGCAACCCATGAATAGCATTTGCGAAGTCATCAACCGCTATTGCTTCAATTCAACTCAGGGTTCAACTAAAAATAGACAAAACATATAGGCCAAGGATTTCAAGCTTTGGTTGATTTCAAATGTAATCTTCAAGTTAACAATGAATGTGTTGGATTCACGTCTCCATCGCAGCTAAAACAAATCTAAGTTAAAGAATAGGACTAAATCAAATCAAACTTTATGAAAAGTGCATTTAAAAGTTTGATTTCATTCGATTTGGTCCTATTCTTTCACTTTTGGCCGAGATGGAGACGTGAATTGAACGTCTCGATTGTTCATTTGCAGACAAACTGGATATTAAATTGTGAATTGTGTCAAAATCTAAAGTTGTTCAAAGCCATTATGATATAACTCATCTTGGGCTTTTACGAGAGTGGGAAAAATATATATATATATTAAAAAAATATATATATATTTTTTTAAATTCCCACTCTCGTAAAAGCCCAAGATGAGTAATATCACAATGGGTTTTTTATATAAATAATAACATTTAGCCACCAGTGTATTCTGGCAATTGAAGTCACAACATGAGTTCATATGGTCTGAACTAGGGGGGCTCTATAAGTCTGGGGGTAGTTATACTCTATTGCAAAGGTATCCCACTATCTTCTTCATACTGCTGCAGTCAACCACCACTGTGAGCCATTACAACTGAGTCACTATTCTGCTATATTACTCATATATTGCTTTCCTCAGGTCAGATTCATTACAGTGGACACATTTCCTCTCTGAGAATGAATAGCAAGATGTTGCAAGCTCAAGAAAAACAAAAAAATACTGCTTCCATCTGGTGAGCTGGGGGTTTTCTGCCAAGCAGAACTGCTGTCAGGATTCTAACACACAGAGCCTAATTGTTTCCCATTGTTCACTGGGTAATACATTTCCTGTTCAATTAAATGTATCATAAGTGACATGGGGGAAAAATGGTTTTGTCCTAATTCAGCCAAGTGTACTTCTAACTTACAAAATGAGTTGCTTTACTCAAATGACTCGAGGCAACCGGTTTCCTGAAATCGTCAGTGTCCTGTCCTGACACACTGTATTCATATTGCAGGATAGGCCCTATATATTCACTCATTTGAATACTCCCCAATATTGTTTATTGCCAGTTCTAATGACACGTCCCACCTCTTCTGTCCACCTATCAGTGTCTTGATGTAACAGTGACTTCAGAAAGTATTCACACCCCTTGACTTTCTCCACATTTTGTCACGTTAAAGCCTGAATTTGAAATGGATTAAATTGAGATTCTGTGTCACTAATCAACACACAGTACCCCGTAATGTCAAAGTGGAATTTAGTTTAAAACATTTTTTTTACAGATGAATTTGGAATGAAAAGCTCAAATGTCTTGAGTTAATAAGTATTCAACCCCTTTGTGATGGCAAGCCTAAATGAGTACAGAAGTAAACATTTTCTGAACAAGTTACATAATAAGTAGCATGAACTCATAGTGGTTAACATGATTTTTGAATGACTACCCCATTTCTCTACAACACACATACAATTATCTGTAAGGTCCCTCAGTCGGGAAGTGAATTTCAAACACAGATCCAACCACAAAGACCAGGAAGGTTTTCCAATGCCTCGTAAAGAAGGGCACCTATTGGTAGATGGGTAAAACTAAAAAAGCAGACAATAAATATCTCTTTGAAGATGGTGATAGGTAAACAGTGAGGATGGATCAACAACATTGTAGTTACTCCACAATACTAACCTAAATGACAGAGTGAAAGGAAGCATGCACAGAATATAAGGCACTAAAGTAATACTGCAACAAATGTGGCAAAGAAATGTACTTTTTTTTGTCCTGAGTACAACACATTATGTTTGGGGCAAATCCAACACAACACATCTCTAAGTATCACTTTTCATATTTTCAAGCATGGTAGTGACTGCATCATGTTTTGGGTATGCTTGTCATCAGCAAGGACTACAGAGTTTTTTTTAGGATAAAAATAAATGTAGTAGGTGCAGGCTAAGTGCAGGCAAAATCCCAGAGGAAAATCTGTTTCAGTCTGCTTTCCAACAGACACAGGGAGACAAATTCACCTTTCAGAAGGACAATAACCTGCAACAGAAGGCCAAATATACACTGGAAATGCTTACCAACGAGACATTGACTGTTCCTGAGTTGCCTAGTTACAGTTTTGACATACAGTACCAGTCAAAAGTTTGGACACACCTACTCATTCAAGGATTAAAAAAAAAATGTAAACGATTTTCTACATTGTAGAATAATAGTGAAGACATCTAGACTATTAAATAACACAAATGGAATAATTTAGTAACCAAAAAAGTGTAAAACTAATTATTTAAAGTTGCCACACTTTGCCTTGATGACAGATTTGCACCCTCTTGGCATTCTCTCAAACAGCTTCATGAGGTAGTCACCTGGAAATGCATTTCATTTAACAGGTGTGCCTTGTTAAAAGTTAATATGTGGAATTTCTTTTCTTCTTAATCATTTTTTTTATTAGTATTTTTGTTGTTGTTGTATTTCTCATTTAAATATATATACGCAACCATTCAAACGTTTGGTGTCACTTAGAAATGTCCTTGTTTTTGAAAGAAAGGCTATTTTTTTTGTCTATTAAAATAACATAAAATTGATCAGAGATAGTGTTGACATTGTTAATGTTTTAAATGACTATTGCAGTTTTTTTTATGGAATATCTACATAGGTGTACGGAGGCCCATTATCAGCAACCATCACTCCTGTGTTCCAATGGCACATTGTGTTAGCTAATCCAAGTTAATCATTTTAAAAGGCTAGTTGATCATTAGAAAACCCTTTTCCAATTATGTTAGCACAGATGA
Source organism: Oncorhynchus gorbuscha (assembly GCF_021184085.1). Classification (NCBI taxonomy): domain Eukaryota; kingdom Metazoa; phylum Chordata; class Actinopteri; order Salmoniformes; family Salmonidae; genus Oncorhynchus; species Oncorhynchus gorbuscha. Next base: position 56,787,780 of record NC_060181.1, on the reverse strand, counting down.
AAACTGATGTTCTGATTAAAGAAGCAATACAACGGTCCTTCCTTAAACTAGTTGAGTATCTGGAGCAACTGAGCAAGAGGACAAGTACATTAGAGTGTCTAGTTTGAGAGGGGGGGGGGAAATCTCCCATGAACTTTGAGTGGGAGATTTGAGTGCATTGTTGATTAGATAGCAGAAAGGATGCTATGGTAACTCTCACTATCGAATGTCTCTTTTCTCAAAATCATCTCCCTCCCCATCTGAAAATTGGCAGATGTGAAAAAAGAAACATATTAGAATAGAATAACTTATTAGAATTGAATTGAATAGCTTTAACCCCAACCCTAACCCTTATTATGGTAATAGATTTACATTACGTTTGCACTACATGTACATTAACAATACTGTATTTACAGCATTAACAGTTTTAGTAGATATATACAGCACTATGTTGCTGAGGAAACTGTCCGCCGACAGCTCAAAAGCTCATGCCAAGTTCATGTTTCTTGGAGAGTTTTGTAAAGGAATGAGAAGAAGTTTAGCCAATTACAACAATTTCACAGACTAATAGGTAAATACTTGAGAGTACATCAAGAGAGGTGGAGAAACTACAAGACAAACTATGTTGAAAAGAACACAGAGAACACTCTCCACTTATAGGAGCATGCAGACAAATAATAGCTAAGAGTTGGAGGAATAATCAGTGTTTGGAATGGATCTGTATTATTACAATTTCATCAAAATAAGAGAAAGTCACGGTTCATGAGATTGAAATTATGGGCTAATGCAGGACTATTAGAGGATTGAGAAATAAACTTCTACAAAAGGCCTACATCTCAGACAATTGCAGTGGGCTATAGATCCGGACCAGTACTTTGGTCAATACTTCTGCCTGCCTGTTTTTATTTCCATAGTAACAACCACCATAGAAATTTAGTGATTGTTGTACAGAAAGATTGTGCTGAATTTTTATTTAAAAAAAAGAGACTTACAGTATACCAGGGCTCTGTAATGCCGGGAATGAACTTCTTTAAAGTCTTAAGCCAAGACCTTATAAAAAAATGTTGTAAACAGGTTGATTATTGAAACTGCACTGTTAAACTGATGCAAGGTGCAACAGAAAGGTTAGGCCGACCTTGTTATTCCTTTTTATCTGTGTTGCAATCTTCTGGGTGGAAGAACCGTATGGTTTTAATCAATTAACGAGTCATTGCGGTACAACAAAAAATAGTTTGGGGATGAGTGAAACCTTATTTAGGACCGTCATTAACGACTCACAGAAGGTACACTAATCTGTCGCCTAGGGGAGACTTTAAATTTAGCAAAACTTTTCGTGGGCTGTTGAAAAATGGGGCGGGCTTTGTTTCCATTTTAGCGAGAGAGGCGGGAAGGGTGGTGAAATGAGCCAGAGAGAGTGTGGTGTCTATGCACTACTCTACATGTTTATTTATCTGGAAAGGACATACTGGAGGTCAGGCTGAAATAGGTTGTGCCGTAAATGGCAGCCTATTCCTATGTAGTGCGCTAATTGTGAGTCCTAAAAATTGAATCAAAATCAATCAAAGTTTACTGGTCACGTACACAGATTTGAACTGCTGTAACAGCTAGCAAAAAAAACAAAACAATACACACATAATCCAGAAAAATATAAAAATAAGTTGAGGATGAGCCATGACTAGAATACAGTATCTACATGTAAAGTGGGTGAAACAGCGTGCAAACGTTATTAAAGTGATCAGTGTTAAATGACTATGTATATAGGGCAGCAGTTTATAAGGTGCAGGGTAGAGTATCGGGTGGTAGCCGGCGAGAACAGTGACTAAGGTTCAGGGCAGGGTACTGGGCGTAGGCTGGCTAGTGGTGACTGTTTAACAGTCGGATGGCCTGGAGATAGAAGCTGTTTTTCAGTCTCTCGGTCCCAGCTTTGATGCACCTTCACTGTCTCCGCCTGAGGTCCTATGGGCTCTATATAAGGAATCGGGTGGCATTTGGATGAAACTTGCCACTCTCAGCCTCTCTCTGATATCTGACATGCATTGGAGTACGAGAGGAAACAAATCAGTAGCGTAGTGAGAAATGCGTTGGTGGTGGTGGTGGTGGGGGGTGCATGTCTGTGCAAATCTACAGATTTTGCCATGGGGCAGAGATGAACATTTGCAGTTGTATAGCTAATCTTGCTATTCTACACATTTTGCCAAGAGGCTGGGAGAAAATGTTGCAGTTTTAAAGCTATTGGTTTGTTGACTGTGATAAAGGCACTGGTGAGACACTGGATTATGAGCTATCTTGTTTGTTAAATGAAAAAAATGAAGTACAATAGGCAGTGGCATGTTGCATATACATGTAGCTGTTGAAACATATGCCTCAATGCGGTCATATTCATAGCTTATTGGGGGTGTGGGTTTCAGTTAGTTATTTTTGGCCACCCATCTCATGAGAGTGAATGTCATTCCTGTTCATATGAATGTCATTCCAGTGCACTGCTTGCTATGAATTCTATCTGATGGTGTTTGCATGTTTAGGTAAAAAGACGAATAATGTCCCGTTTGCAGAGGTAGGTAAGTACTGAATATCTATACTTAAACCTCTTAAGTTACAAATGTAGGTACTTTGTTACACCTAATGATAAACTGTGATAGCAAACAAAAAGAAAGACAACTTAGTGTAACTGATTTGACGTTAATGTATTATTTAAGCCTGTCAGCATCATCTTGTGGACCCCAAGAATAGTAGAGGCTGCGTTAGCCGCTGCTAATGGGGATCCTCAAGGGCGTCGTTAAGGGGGGGATGGGGACATTAATGATTCATGGGACCCTAGCTTTGTATGGGCCCCTAAATGTTTAGAAAATGATTTGTTTATCACTTAAACAATGTTAGACAAAGAAATCTGTGATGAAAATTAAAGTGAATAACCATAATCAGATCAGGCATCTCTACCCAACCATCTCTATAAAGCTATACAGTTGAAGTCAGATGTTTACATACACCTTAGCCAAATGCATTTAAAGTTAGTTTTTCACAATTCCTGACATTTAATCCTAGTAACAATTCCCTGTTGTAGGTCAGTTGGGATCACCACTTTATTTTAAGAATGTGAAATATCAGAATAATAGTAGAAAGAATGATTTATTTCAGCTTTTATTTCTTTCATCACATTCCCAGTGGGTCAGAAGTTTACATACACTCAATTAGAATTTGGTAGCGTTGCCTTTAAATTGTTTAACTTGGGTCAAACGTTTCGGGTAGCCTTCCTCAAGCTTCCGACAATATGTTGGGTGAATTTTGGCTCAGTCAGGTTTGTAGGCCTCCTTGCTCGCACCAACTTTTTCAGTTCTGCCCACAAATGTTCTATAGGATTGAGGTCAGGGCTTTGGGATGGCCACTCCAATACCTTGACTTTGTTGTCCTTAAGCCATTTTGCCACAACTTTGGAAGTATGCTTGGGGTCATTGTCCATTTGGAAGACCCATTTGCGACCAAGCTTTAACTGATGGCTTGTGATGTGGCTTCAATATATCCACATAATTTTCCTGCCTCATGACGCCATATATTTTGTGAAGTGCACCAGTTCCTCCTGCAGCAAAACACCCCCACAATTAATCTGTCTGTAAACAGTTTTTTCAAAAATTACTTGTGTCATGTACAAATTAGATGTCCTAACCGACTTGCCAAAACTATAGTTTGTTAACAAGAAATTTGTGGAGTGGTTGAAAAACTAGTTTTAATGACTCCAACCTAAAGTGTATGTAAACTAGTTTTAATGACTCCAACCTAAGTGTATGTAAACGAGTTTTAATGACTCCAACAAGCAAGTAATAAGGGAAAGGAAGAGTATGGACAGATTCGAAGATTCAAAGCTATCGTTTGCAGACCAGCCAACAGGTGTGGTGATGAGACAGAACTGTATAGAATCATGCCCCCAGACTCAGAAGCCAAGCCATTCCACAACTATTTACAGTACAGTAAGTCACCAAAACAGAAGAGAGAAGGTGCAGAGAGACTGGCTTATTTATAAGTGTAAAGGCATTATATTGCATTCCATGTGTTCTTTTATCTCATGAGCAAAGTAAACCATTACCCAGTTCATCACTGAAATGGTGGAGAATGTAGGACAATCCACCAGAGCACGAGGACGATGTGTCTCACAAGAACTGTTACAGGGACAACGAATGAACAAATCTGCAGCATACAGAAAACAACAGCTACAGGTATAGACAGTCAGCTGCAGAAGCAAACCCAGTCAAAAATGTATAAAAACAGAGCACTTTTAGAAAGGATTTTGGATGGGACACTGTACTTAGCATCTAGGCATCTGCCATTCTGGGAGAAATCACTTAATCTTGATGATGTGCATAATGGACATTACCTACTGTAGGCTTACTTGAATTGTTGTCAAATGATGACCCGCTATTAGGTGAGCACTTACAGAAAGTCAGGTACCAATAGAAAGGAGCACGACTGACTCTTTACCTCAGCCCTGAGAGCCAAAACGTGTTCATAAGAATATGTGGTCAAAGGGTGTTGAAAACAAAACTTTATGAAAGAGAAGATGCGATCTATTACTCGGTTATATGTGACGCAACTCCAGACATTTCCCATACTGAGGCAAATGTACTATTGGTGAGATACGTCCACAACGATAAAGTTCAGGGAACAGGTGAATGGGAAATAGTTGAATGTTTTCTTGTATTTAAACACTTTGCTAGAAAGACAGGCAGTGACCTTTCTGAAATGATTTTGAGTGCATTGGGAGGGCCTGGCATTGCAGAGCAGATTGCCGTGGTGAAGGCTATGTTAATGGTGCAAGTATGTCAGGGAAAGGGAAGGGAGTTCAAGCACACATACTGGAAAAGAATCCACTGGCCACATTTGTTATTTATTTTTTGATTTCACCTTTATTTAACCAGGTAGACTAGTTGAGAACAAGTTCTCATTTGCAACTGCGACCTGGCCAAGAATAAAGCAAAGCAGTGCGACAGAAACAACAACACAGAGTTACACGTGAAATAAACAAGAGTACAGTCAATAACACAATAGAAAAAAAGAAAGTCTATATACAGTGTGTGCAAATGGCGTGAGGAGGTAAGGCAATAAATAGGCCACAGTAGCAAAGTAATGACAATTTAGCAGATTAACACTGGAGTGATAAATGAGCAGATGATGTTGAGCAGATGATGGTGTGTAAGTAGTGATACTGGTGTGCAAAAGAGCAGCAACGTAAATAAAAAACAATATGGGGGTGAGGTAGGTAGATTGGGTGGGCTATTTACAGACGGACTATGTACAGCTGCAGCGATCGGTTAGCTGCTCAGATAGCTGATGTTAAAAGTTAGTGAGGGAAATGTAAGTCTCCAGCTTCAGTGATTTTTGCAATTCGTTCCAGTTACTGGCAGCAGAGAACTGGAAGGAAAGGCGCTGTCCAGATTGTCTAGCCCAGCTGATTTGTACGAGTCCAGATTTTGCAGCTCTTTCAGAACATCTGCTGTCTAGATTTGGGTGAAGGAGAAGCTGGGGAGGCTCGGGCAAGTAGCTGTGGGGGGGCAGAGCTGTTGGCCAGGTTGGGGTAGCCAGGAGGAAAGCATGGCCAGCTGTAGAGAAATGCTTATTGAAATTTTGGATTATCATGGATTTATCGGTGGTGAACGTGTTACCTAGCATCAGTGCAGTGGGCAGCTGGGAGGAGGTGCTCTTGTTCTCCATGGACTTTACAGTCTCCCAAAACGTTTTGGAGTTAGAGCTACAGGATGCAAATTTCTGTTTGAAAAAGCTAGCCTTTGCTTTCCTGACTGTCTGTGTGTATTGGTTCCTGACTTCCCTGAACAGTTGCATATCGCGGGGATGCAGGCAATGAGGCATTGATCGCTGAGATCCTGATTGAAAACAGCAGAGGTGTATTTGGAGGTGCAAGTTGGTCAGGATAATATCTATGAGGGTGCCCATGTTTATGGATTTAGGGTATCTGGTGGTTTCCTTGATGATTTGTGTGAGATTGAGGGCATCTAGCGTAGATTGTAGGACTGCTGGGGTGTTAAGCATATCTCAGTTTAGGTCACCTAACAGAATGAACTCTGAAGACAGATGGGGGGGAAATCAATTCACATATGGTGTCCAGGGCACAGCTGGGAGCTGATGGGGTCTATAACAGGCAGCAACAGTGAGAGATTTATTTCTGGAGAGATTAATTTTTTAAATTAGAAGCTCAAACTGTTTGGGCATACTCACCTTGTGCATCCCATACTCTTAATCTTGTGGGTATACATGCAGCTCAGTCGTGCCCAGAAGTATCAACCTTTTTTCACTGTGTGAATTGTCTTTACAATCTGTTCAGTGCCAGCCCAGAGCGATGGGCCATTCTCAAGTTTTTAAAAAACTGGCTGATGTCTTAATCGCCTTTCAGACACGTGATGGAGTGTGTGTATTACTGCGGTCCGACTGGTGGCAACTCATTTACCGTCTATCATCAAGGCCCTAGACATGCTTCTTGCTACCTGCAGCCTGACAAACGAAGACAAATCTGAGACAAAGCATCTGAAAAGCTACTTCAATCAATCAATCAATCAATCAATCAATCAATCAAATGTATTCATAAAGCCCTTCTTACATCAGCTGATGTCACACAAAACAAACCCAGCCAAAAACCCGAAATAGTGGCTAGGAAAAGCTCCCTAGAAAGGCCAGAACCTAGGAAGAAACCTAGAGAGGAACCAGGCTATGAGGGGTGGCCAGTCCTCTTCTGGCTGTGCCAGTTGGAGATTATAACAGAACAGCCAAGATGTTCAAATGTTCATAGATGACCAGCAGGGTCCAATAATAATAATCACTGTGGTTGTAGAGGGTGCAACAGGTCAGCATCTCAGGAGTAAATGTCAGTTGGCTTTTCATGGCCTATCATTCAGAGTATCTCTACAATTCCTGCTGTCTCTAGAGATTTGAAAACAGCAAATCTGGACAGGTAGCACATCCGGTGAACAGGTCAGGGTTCCATAGCCGCAGGCAGAACAGTTGAAACTGGAGCAGCAGCACGACCAGGTGGACTGGGGACAGCAAGGAGTCATCAGGCCAGGTAGCCCTGAGGCATGGTCCTAGGGCTCAGGTCCTCGAGAGAGAGAAAGAAAGAAAGAAAGAAAGAAAGAGAGAAAAAGAGACAATTAGAGAGAGCATACTTAAATTCACACAGTACACTGGATAAGACACGAGAAATACTCTTGATGTAACAGACTAATCCTAGCCCACCGACACAAACTATTGCAGCGTAAATACTGGAGGCTGAGACAGGAGGGGTCGGGAGACACTGTGGCCCCGTCCAATGCTACCCCCGGACAGTGCCAAACAGGCAGGATATAACCCCACCCACTTTGCCAAAGCACAGCCCCCACACCACTAGAGGGATATCTTCAACCACCAACTTACCATCCTGAGACAAGGCCGAGTATAGCCCACGAAGATCTCCCCCACGGCACAACCCAAGGGGGGGGCGCCAACCTAGACAGGAAGATCACGTCAGTGACTCAACCCAGTCAAGTGACGCACCCCTCCCAGGGATGGCATGGAAGAGCACCAGTAAGCCAGTGACTCAGCCCCTGTAATAGGGTTAGAGGCAGAGAATCAGAGAAGCAAAACCTTCAAATCAGCCCTTGCCTTAACAGGAAGCCAGTGTAGAGAGGCTAGCACTGGAGTAATATGATCACATTTTTTGGTTCTAGTCAAGATTCTAGCAGCCGTGTTTAGTACTACTTCATGTCTTTCAAGGCAATCTTCCTGCTCACTTTCTGGGTAAAAGTTTTGCAGCGTTTTGAGAATAGAAGCCTAATTCTTCAGTCAGGGTATATTTATCTGGACACACAATAAGGCACTACAGGAAGAAATACAGGCTCTGCATAATCAATTTAACGCTCTTCTGGCAGAAGCCTCCACGGTGGCAAATGAAATGGGTGTAACTACTCAGTTTCACAGTGAACAGAGGAGCCGCCTGAGAAAAAAAGAAAACGTTTCCCTGACGAGACCGAAGATGACAGAGCAAATTAACCGTCAGACACTGGATTTCGCAACACAGTGTTTTATGTGGCTCTGGATAGTATAATCAGTCATTTGGATGTGCGGTTCCACACGATTACAGCTATACGCGAGGAGTTTTCACCAATACTTACATTTAGGAAATTGACTGATAACAAAATTTGTGTATCTTGCCACAAATTGAGAAACAAGTACTCCAAAGATCTCACAGATGGATTTGAAAATGAAGTGTGGCGTCTAAAGACGATATTATGGTGTCACTTTTTTCAGATGGTCTTTCTCCTGTAGAGATCCTAAATGCCATCCACAAGATGCAGCTACAGAGCATTTTTGGAGAGGTGTGCGTTGCACCGCGAATCTTCTGTACAATGACCTGTAACAGTTGCTGGAGGTGAACGTGCCTTCAGTAAGCTGAAACTTACAATGAACTGTCTAAGATCTACGATGTGCCAAGACAGGTTGGACATCCTTGCTATCCTTTGAATTGAAAACCAGTTAGCTAGAAAATGTAACTTTAAATACATTATGAATGAGTTTGCTCACAAGAAGGCTTGACGCTGGGCTCTTGGTGCAGTGTAAGCTCTGAGTTTTGTTTACAGGGAACAAACGCAATGACAAATGCCTTAACCTGTTCTACCCAAGCCTGCCCGGAGATGGGCAAAATACTGTTCCAGAGTATTATCTGCTATGGTTTATCTCCTGTTGAATTTACTCAGGAATGCCCACATAATGTCTTGACACTACAGTTGCAGTTTCACAGATGCTTGTTCTCTGTAGATACCACATTTATGCCTGCAGTCCACATAGTTCAGGACATTTATATTTATTTTGGGTATGTTATTTAGGCATATATTTAGGAATTATGCGTAGGGCAGAAGAGGGTTAGCCTTGTTTATAAGAATTGGTATTAAATTATTTAATCTGAAACATGGATCATTGGTAATTTCTTCATTAAAACTGACTACAATACCATATATTGTTTTTTAAAGTCACCAATTGTGTAGTTATTTATAATAAAGCATCATAAAAATGGCATGACCCAGACTGCTTTTGTTAACATTAAGAACCAAAAATGTTTGCAGTACTGTTAATATAGGCAAAGGACAAAGGTGGAAACTAGAATCTGCACAATTGTAGTATAGAGCAGCAGAAGCTTATAGGTAGTACATGTAATAACACATATTGTTCGGTACGTTATTTTAATCTGAAATGTTCTAATTTCTATGTTAGGGGCCCGGTAGTGTTTTTTCTTCAATTCTGGCAACGCCCCTGGGGATCCTAATAAAAATAATAAATTGCAGATGTCCTTCAGAACAGGTAGTCTTCAATAAAAGTCTGCTGGCTGCACAGTTTAAATGATTGTCTTATTCAAAGTTGACTTAATATCTTTCAATGTCCTCTCTTTCATAAAAAAAGGTAAATAGTACTCGAGACATTGGAATAATTTCCACATTTCAATAGATTTAATGAAAATTAATTTCACGGTATAATTTCAATGTGATGGTGAAAGCGCAGTAAAAAGGTTCACACCAAGTGTGATGTTGATTTTTTTTATTGAGAATTAAATTATAAGGAGGATCAGGTATCAGCCAAACAGCAATCAGCTAGCTTGTCTAACTACCTTAGCTAGCATACCTTCTGGCAAGGTTGGTAGACTTTAGAAAAGCAAGCAATTACTAAATGTACTGAATATGACTCACATTCCTTTCAATCTTTTACCCAGATTTTTAGCAGAGATGAAGAGAAGCATGTTTCATTTCTTTAAAAAAAATAACTACTAGTCAGGAGGGTACAGACAGTTCGAGAGGTATGCTTAGATACGCAGAAAAATAAACATAGAATTAAGCATAATGATTATGGCTCTAGATTGTAGAAAAAAAGCTGTTTAATGTCTTTGAAACATTCAAAATTCTCCAACTTCCTGAAAGAGGGTGTAACGAGCGTCGTCGTAGGTGGAAGGAGGTGAGGACAAAGGTGCAGCGTGGTAAGTGTCCATATTCTTTAATAAAGTAATTGAACACCGAAACAATAAATAAAACGACAAACGAACAGTCCTGAATGGTGCTGGAAAAACACTGGACAGAAAATAAACACCCACGCAACCCAGGTGGAAAAAGGCTACCTAAGTATGATTCTCAATCAAAGACAACTAACAACACCTGCCTCTGATTGAGAACGATACTAGGCCGAACACAAAAAAAAACAACATAGAAAAACATACATAGACTGCCCACCCCAACTCACGCCCTGACCATACTAAAACAAAGACAAAAACAAAGGAACTAAGGTCAGAACGTACTGTGTGCCACTTCAGATATTTTCGTTGCATGACGCCCCCTGCTTCACTGTATCATGTCCTGTGTGGATTAGATTTTCATGCTGGTAAAGTAAAATTCTCTTAAAAACCAAAAAAAGCTAAAATGTCTACTATTCTATTCCATCATATTATATTCTACCGCATTCTATTATATTCCGTTCTATTCTCTACTGTCTGGGTATCTTCAGTTATTCCCAGATATTCCGTGACCAGGTAGTTCATGGTTTGAACTAAGCATTGGATGTGTTATTAATTCCTGGAGGGCAATAAGCAGGGAATCTTCTGTGCTGGTGTTTACCTATCAGCTGGCTCTGGCTCTCCAGAGCTCATTGAGGAAAATCAGAACATCGCTTATTTTCGTTACCGCTTGAATTACTCCTGAGTATCCCTAATTGGGCATAATTACATGTTTGTTTGATATTGTTATTGTGTAAAAACATCTGTTTGTGCAATGCTGGAGATACGACCAGAGAAGTATGTAAGACAGAAAACATCTCAGCAAACATGACCCCATTGGCCCCATGTGGGTACTTGTTAGGCAAGGCGGCCACGGGCTAGCCCACACCAGGCCCACAGCAATCAGGCATCAGCCCAACAGGTCTATCCCACACCAGCCCAACACAGGCTAGCCCACACCAGTCCAACACAGGCTAGCCCACACCAGCCTAACAGGCTAGCCCACACCAAGTCAACACAGGCTAGCCCACACCAGCCCAACACAGGCTAGCCCACACCAGTCCAACACAGGTCTAACCCATACCAGCCCAACACAGGCTAAACCAAACCAGCCCAACACAGGCTAGCCCACACCAGCCAAACAGGTCTACCCCACACCAAGCCCAACACAGGCTAACCCACAGAAAGCCCACACCAGCCCAACACAGGCTAGCCCACACAAAGTCCAACACAGGCTAGCCCACACCAACCCCACACCAGCCCAACACAGGCTAGCCCACACCAACCCCAACACAGGATAGCCCACACCAGCCCAACACATGCTAGCCCATACCAAGCCCAACACAGGATAGCCCATACCAAGCCCAACAAAGGATAGCCCATACCAAGCCCAACACAGGATAGCCCATACCAAGCCCAACAAAGGATAGCCCATACCAAGCCCAACACAGGATAGCCCATACCAAGCCCAACAAAGGATAGCCCATACCAAGCCCAAGGATAGCCTATACCAAGCCCCCCATACCAAGCCCAACAAAGGATAGCCCATACCAAGCCCTCCATACCAAGCCCAACAAAGGATAGCCCATACCAAGCCCCCCATACCAAGCCCAACAAAGGATAGCCCATACCAAGCCCCCCATACCAAGCCCAATACAGGATAGCCCATACTAAGCCCAGCTAAAGAAGGGGGCTCATTTGATTATTGTGTGGTGTGCACACAATTACTTTTATGCAACCATTACTGAGTGTCGTTCCAGTTTAAGCGTTATGTTGTGAGATGCCCAATTTTTGGGATCTTGTACACTGCCAATAATGAAGTCTTTAAAAAGACTTCAAAAAGTGCATGTGACATGAGAAACTTAAAAGTCGGTCCCTCTCCTTGTTCGGACGGCGTTCGGCGGTCGACGTCACCGGCCTTCTAGCCACCGCCGATCCACTTTTCATTTTCCTTTTGTTCTGTCTTTTGTCTTTCACACCTGGCTTCACTCAACCAATTACTTGTTTATTAGTTAACCCTCTGTTTCCCATGTTTTGTTTGTGAGTGATTGATCATTGTACATCGGTCCGTGTTTGTGGGCTCGCTATGTTGCTGTGTATTTTTGTATTTTGAGTAAAATACGTTGATTACTCATATCTGCTGTTCTGCGCCTGACTCTCTACACCAGCTACACACAGGACTATTACAGATGTCTTTCTGATACAATAATGTATCACATTCCATAAAAACCTTTAACACTTGGAAATTATGCAATTTATGCATTGAATTAAATTCTTAATAAATGTCAAAGATGCATTGGTCCAAGGTGGGCAGCCTACACGGGGACAATATTTTAGCCTGCATTGGGCCAATTTGGGAATATTTGCTAGTATTTTCTTTGTGCTTATTTCAGACAAAGTGAGGGCTGCCTTCATCGGATATGGGCTACTCACACAAGGCCACACGTGGCAAATGCCTTGGGGGCTAATGTCCAGCCAATGAGCAAAGGTGCATTGGCCCAATGTTGGCAGCCGATATGGGGCCAATATTTTTTCCTGCATTGGGCCCAAATCGTGCCAATGTGGTCATGTTTGCTGGGATAGAATACACATTTTGAAATATCTGCTGTTTGTTTGCTCTACTGTGGGAATATTGTAGTGGGATCTCTCTCTCTTTCTCTCTCTCTCTCTCTCTCTCTCTCTCTCTCTCTCTCTCTCTCTCTCTCTCTCTCTCTCTCTCTCTCTCTCTCTCTCTCTCTCTCTCTCTCTCTCTCTCTCTCTCTCTCTCTCTCTCTCTCTCTCTCTCTCTCTCTCTCTCTCTCTCTCTCTCTCTCTCTCTCTCTCTCTCATAGGCAGTGCTGACCCAATCATCTGGACTGTCTCTCTCCATGGCCTCCTGTGAATCATTCACCAATGTCTTGTTTATCAAGACAAAGGATCGCAACAATTTACGGAGCGGAACTTTTACAACTTTTACGTAAACTGCACATAAACCCCAGAAAGGAGGAGAAAGAAGTGGCTTGAGGCATTATCGATGAGCAATCTGAGGAGAGAAACGGGGTGAAGATAGAGATCTGAAGATATGCTGAGCCCGGGCATCTTTCAAAACCTTTAAGTGGAGTGATCTCAGGTGACAGAGATGAAGATAAGGATGAGAAAGCAGGGATTTCAGTCTGTTGAAGCACCTGGCCCACTAGGTCTGGTCAGCTCAGTGCACGAGTGTCTCCATCCCGAATGGCACCCTATTCCCTTTATAGTGCACTACACCTGACCAGGGCCCATAGGGCTCCTCTGTTCACTGTAGTGCACTATATAAGGAAATAGTGTGCCATTTGGGACGGAGACATTCGTGCACTGAGCTGACCAGGCTGACCAGGCGACAGATCACTTTGGCTGGCCAGTGGCCTTGAACAGAGAGTTATACTGAGTGGAGGATTTGAAAGCCACACAGTCAACAAAAAGCTCCAAACCCATAGGTATTGGTGTTGCAAGTCATCCATCGCAATTAACCAGCTATTTCATGACGCAACATTTCGAGGAGTTGTCTTTGAAGCATGGCTCAGATGGGAGAGGGAAAAAAACTCCCTGTTCAAACAGCGCCATCTTGTGTCAAAAGATCATACTGTCCTCTAAATTGGCCCTGAATCTCAGTGCCGATTTGAGGTGTTTTGCCTTTTCGATCACAATGAATTAGATTGCATAGACAGGGGGACCTGATCCTAGAACAGCACTACTGCTCTGAGACGCATGACACATACGGCCCCAGGACACCAGAGAAACTGAGCCATATACTGTATCATAAATACTCAACAAGAGGGATGTACTCAAACAGTGAAATCAACATTTGATTCCAGACAGAGACAACTACATTAGGGAATTCCCGTATGGAGTGTTCGCAAACAACATTGTTTATTGACACAGTCCTGGAGTGACTGTCCTGAAGCCTGTTTTCTTTTGAACAGGCATTGCCAAGTCAACCTAAAACAGCAGGTTCCTCAATCACCCCCCGACCAAGCAGCAATGTTTTTACTGCAAAGGATAACAAGGAGGTCTACTTTTACTAAACAAAGAGTGCTCAATTGTATGTTCATCCAGCCAAAGTAATGATACACTGTAGGTAATTGTGTTACTCACATAGTATAATGCCGAGGACCATGGTGGGCCCCTCTCAGTCAGTCCACCACGCAGACAACAGCTGAACTTCCAGCTCCAGCGGGACGTCTCGCTCGTGAGTATCATTGTTTCATCCAAACACAGCGCTCACACACTGCTAGAACGGAGGTTTACACTCTGTGGGTTATAATTAGATTGATTATGGATCGGATCAAATCTCACACAACGTTTGTGAGTAGATTTATAGTCGATAGCATCTCAGTGACGAGCAAGAGAAATTCACAAAAGTTCACAGAACATTATGGTGTTATGTTGTAACAGTTACTCTAGCTCTCACTCTCTCCTTTGTTCTTAGCAACGAGTCAAGCTGCCTGACAACAGAGAAAGATCTCCTTGATTAAAGGAGCGAACAAGAAGAGATTCACATTTAAGTAAATTTAACTGGCTTTGAGAGGATTTCATATCGACAGCTACTCTCTGTGACAAACATGTTTCCCAAATGACACCCTATTCCCTATTTAGTGGACTCACTACTTTTGGCCAGAGTCATATGGGTCTTGATCAAAAGTAGTACACTAGATACGGAACAGGGTGCCATTTGGGACATAAACAAAAGTTCTAGTATCTAAAGACCTACAGTATGCACCTTTAATGATAACCTCTAAGCTCAGTGACTAGACCACCGGGAGTTCATTCATTGCCCTTACGATAACCAGACGCTACCCCAGGAGGACTCCTATTGGTCTGATTGATCCAAGGAAATGACTGTCTGCCTCATGACATATATCCACTTACAGTGGCAGGCCTTCATTAATGTCTCTGTGTGTTTTACAATCAGCGGGCAAAGACAGACAGATCTCCGAATACACCGCATTCCTCGGGGCACTGTTTGGAGGGGGACATATGGAAAAGTACAACCTCTTCATTGAAACACGGCAGGGAGAGCGAGAGAGGCAGCCACATTAATACCAGAGCTTCTATAAATCTATCCACTGTCTATGCAGTTTCTCTGACTTTACCATTGCTGAGCCGTGGCAGCTTGAGGAGAGAGCGCCTCAGGCGCTCTCCATGTCTGTGGCCTACCTCTGCCTTCAACACTGCTGGCTCCACTGCAATGTGAATTCCTGGATAATATGAACTTGTGTCGACTTGCAAGGCTCAAACTAATACAGCGGGAGTTTTCCACCCCCCCCCCATAAATAACTAAAAACAACACCTTTGTTGCTGAGTGGCAAAAGGATATAGTTGAAGCAGAAGTGTCGAAAATATCTTTTTGAGAATGGTCATTGGGAGTGAGGTGAAACCCTCAACCCTGACCCAGTATGAAGTCAACCAGTTAGAAATAACACTTACACAATGTGTTGAAGGTCAATGGAAGGAAAAAGTGACATACGTTTCTATAAATCTACCAGTTTATACAAGGGTAATGAATCTAAAGCTCGGCTTTATCTTGGTCTAAAAAAGTTAGTTGATGTAGTTCACATCAAATACAACAAAAATAATTTACAAATGAAATACCCCAAAAATCAAGAGTAGAGAGAACAGTTGACTTTTTATTTGTATAGTAAATGCAGAAACTCACTTGTCAATTCATTCCAATTTCTACACATACTGTAACTGGAAAATAACAAAATGGATATGAAACTAACTTTGTAGAATACAAAAGTTTAATCAATGAACAAGCAATTATGGAAGTCAAAATCCTGTCTCTGAATCCAAACAAATGATGACGAATTCTCTTTCGATCATTCAACATGCCCTGACAAAATGATGTTTTCAAAACTTGGAAATTGGGTCTTGCCTTGAATCAAACCGTCAAAGCAGCTGTCTTCCATTTTGACAAGGGCTGTTTAAACATACATGCAGCAACATCGAAAAACTCCTGGCAGCCCAACAAGTCCTAAAGTTGTTCTATGGGGAAAATATAATGGCCAGTTTTTTTAGGTACACCCATCTAGTACTGGGTCAGACCCCCACCCCCCTCTACAAGGTGCGGTGTTCAAACGTCGCTAGGAAAACATTTCACACACCATCACCAGCATATACCGTTAACACCAGGCAGGATGGACCATGGACTCATAATGCTTATGGCAAATCCTGACGACTCAACAAGGAACGGGATTAGTCGGAACAGGCAATGTTTTTCCATCCTCAGTTGTCCAGTGTTGGTGATCGCATGCACACTGGTGCCGCTTCTTGTAGTTTTTGACTGATAGGAGTGGAATCTACTGCAATAGCCCATCCGTGACAAGTTGTACGCTGCGTGATGCTGTTCTGCACACCACTGTTCTACTGCACCGGTATTTGTCTGTTTGTGGCCCCCCTGTTAGCTTGCGCGATTCTTGTCATTCTCCTTCGACCTTTCTCATCAACAAGCTATTTTCCCCTACAGGGCTGACACTGACTGGATGTTTGTTTTGTTTGTCACACCATTCTCAGTAAACTCTAGACACGGTTGAGGGTGAAAAACCCAGGAGGCCGGCAATTTCCGAGGTACTGGAACTGGTGTGCCCGGCACCAACGATCATGCCACACTCAACGTCGCTTGAGTCACTCGTCTTGCCCATTCTAACGTTCAATCGAATAGTAACTGAATGCCTCAATGCCCGTCTGCCTGCTTGATATAGCAAGCCATAGCCACGTGACTCACTCTCTGTAGGAGCGAACCATTTGCGTGAACGGGGCGTACCTACTAAACTGGCCACTGAGTGTGTCTCACATAGGAATAGCCACATTTGGTCTGATTTCCTGATTTGGTAGACTGCAACCTAAACGTAACATGGTAAAGTGGCCAATTCTACTGTTTATGTAAAGAATGCCTAATATTGTTGCAGAGCTCAGTCAGAATAGTTCCACTATACCAAGTTTTTATACCTTAACGTGATATGCTTTTGTACAAAAACTACATTTAGGTAAATGAAAAATCGAATGGTGCTGACTCCACAGACAGGACTAGTAGCTCTGAGGACAGAATAATCCTGTGCAGTGTGTATCCACTGTCATGGTAACAATATTAACGATGAACCCTCTGGCAAGGAATAATCTGGTCATAAACCATGGCATATTGGCAATAAATTGTAGCGATGTCATCCCTCATTGTACTCTCTCTCTCTCTCTCTCTCTCTCTCTCTCTCTCTCTCTCTCTCTCTCTCTCTCTCTCTCTCTCTTCTCTCTCTTTCTCTTTTGCCCAACAAAAGATCTTACAGATCCCTGAAAGGTAAGTAGCAACAAAATCATACTCTAAAGGAAGGGTAAGACACAGTACACTTCAATACCTTCGACCTATACACGTAAAAAGTGAAAATGTACAGCGCGTTTGGGTACAACACGCTTCGTAAGTAATTGTTATTATTAATGATGGTGAAGATAAGTTTTCTTGCCCCCACCAAATTAAAAAATAAAAATAAAAGCAGAGATCTGATCTGCCTATTCCGAAGAACGTAGGCCTTAGAGTCAAAAGAAATGGGCTTCCTGATGTCCAACTCACTTCAGCGAGTTGACTTATCAAAGAGACAAATGGATGGATTCATTGTCAGCATTGTATGTGATTGTGGAATGGCCATTCTGCAAAACATGACTATATGTAACAGATCTATACGCAGCAAATGCTTTAATTGAAAGTGCATTACAAAAGCCCTGTATATTAAACAGATAAACATAATATTATACTTTCTCGATACTGCACCTCGGAGAAAAAAAAAAAGAAAGTTGTAACACGTTTCTCCATTTGCAAACTACTCAAACAACAACCAATGTAACATATGGTTCACAGAGATTAGCTCCCATGTTCAAAGTGCTTTTCAGAGAGACGGTAGGCACGTTCCTCACCTTATCACTATGAGTAGTCTTGTCATAAAATGTCCATAAATAATAGTCTCGGGTGTCAGTTCAGCTCCTCACCATGAAACGTGATGGGGTTCGTCCTCCAAACAAATAATCCCCAGATTTCCCTTTTCATACGTTTTGTGCTTGATACCTGTATTCCACATTGTGCGTGTCCATTTTCCTTTCTTCCATCACATTCCAGTTACCGTGTGTAGAAACGTAGCATGCTGATGTGCTTGCTATCTTGTTACCAAGACCATAAGTCTTATTTTCCACACTCAAAAGTCATTATGCTTTTGTTACAATAGTCCTCACTTGTAGTTACATGGTTAACTGACTATGAAGAGTGTTTCCCTAATTGTGGGTTGTAAGCATGTTCCTAGAGGGCGTTGGCATTGGGTTTGAGGCTAGAAACAGTTGTTATGCTATTTTCTGGTTCAATGGCTAAAGGCTTGATGTGGGTCACTGCGCAAACACGTGTGGGAACCACTGCTTTAGAGGCAACGACCTCCGTACCGACGACTGAGAATGGTACCAAGCTGTCTGATGGTCTTCTATGAGATGGGACCGAACCGTTCAGTTCTAGAGCGTTCTCAGAGCTGAATTTGAACTTTTAAACTTAGATGTGACCTTCAATATTCCACTCTGGAGAGCTGGAACAGTTGTTGGGTAAGTTCCTCCAGTGGGTTTCTAGAAAAAGAGCCTAAAAGAGCCTCCGTTTCTGGGTCATAGAGCTTTATGTGGTGAGCACTGGAGTAGCGGCCATTCTGGACTGTTCTACAGCTTGAGAGAAGAGTTACTGCAGCTGTCTGTCCAAGATGATCCTAGATAAGATACTAATCTCTCAGCGTGCTCCTGAATTGAACTGTGGGAGCATGATCTCAGTGCATCTTTCGTGTGAGGCAGAAGAGTCCAGGCCTGGAGCCAACCCAGCTTCACTATGGTAAGGCTAGTGACAGAGACTGAGTTCTTTCCTCACCGAGCACTTCTTACACTGCACCACGCAGCACCAGTGGAAGCGGCAGAGGCAGTTCTCCTCGAACACCACCGTCTCGTCTCGGTAGCCACGCTCACAGCACAGCAGGTCACAGCCGCTCACGTCCATGGCTGTGCTGTTGCACATGCGGCCCCGCGTGCCCAGCGAGCCCGTCTTCCTATTGGGCGAGCAGAAGTCGGGCGACTCGGCCGAGTAGATCAGGTCCTGTTTGCTCGGAGGCTTGATGTTCTGGCCTACGGGAACCAGGGTCTTGCCATCATTGCCTCCCATCACCTTGGAAGCGCCATTGAACCGCTCCAGGAGGCGATCACCCACCTCGCGAAAGTGAGGCATCTTTTTCCAGCAGGTCCGGAGTGTGCAAGACCCGGACAGGCCATGACATTTACATTCAGTCCTCATATAATTCCTCACCGCCTGTAGTAAAGACACAGAGATAGATAGGTGAGATTAAAGCAGACACTATTCAGAAGGAATGTATCCCTTCCCACATCCCCAACCGGCCTCTGGCCTTCCCAGAGCTCACAGGCCTTGACATCAGAACAGAGATCAATTGAGTTACAATTGAGGTAATTAAAACCCATTTTGCATGCAGCGTTCTACCCTCCTAAGTCTTTAGCCTCGCGTGGTTGTTTTTCTACATGTGTGCAACCTTTTCTTCTTGTTGTTTAATTCAAAAACCTGTCTTCCTGAGACTATAATTGGCCCAACTACATAGCCACTCCTCCCCATTTACCTGTCTCTGACCCCTTGGGAAAGGTTTTGGCTTGTGTGCCCATGTAACATACTGTGATGAAGCAATACTGACAGGGGTGAACAAAGTCCCAGGAAATTCAAAGCAATAACCTGTAATTGGCTTCTCAAAAGAGCAGACAACCTCCTAACTGAGTGCAATGCTCCTCTCGTCCTATCAACAAGGAGGCCATTGTGAATGCAATATTTTACATTTTTAACATACATGTACTGTATTGAGTCCTTAACAAAGACCTGAAAAGGTTAACGTTTTACAAGGAGAAAAAGTAGCAGCTACTTGCCTTAAAGCCTTGAAAACTGAGGCTCACACTTGTTTTCCTTTATCCGAAATATGATTCTGGTTAAAATATCAGTTTACATTGTTACAGAACTACAGCTAGAGGCTGTCTTGGATGATGCATTGGATAAAAAGAGGAACATTCAGCTAAATAATGAATACTTTCAGCACTTAGGCCCAATTTTCAACTTTGTTTAAAAAAAAGCCATACAAATAAATGAAAGAATTTCACTTTTTGCTTGTACTTTTGCTTAAATCAGCACAGGTAAAATAAAAGATAGGAGATGAGTGTGTTTGGGGGGAATTATAAAAATTTAATTCACAGCCTGGGATGGTCTAGTGTTCTAAGCTGCTGCCTCTGGAGCATGTGTACTGTACATTGTACCGCTGGCAGCAAGGGGCCCTTTCAGCTTCATTTCCTTTCTATCTCTACCCTTTGTAATAAAGGATTAAAAAGTACAAAAGGAGTGCCACAATTCTTATTAAAAAAAATAAAAGTTCATTCACTACCAGTCGTCCTGCTTCGTTGTTGTGGAGATCGATCAACGTCCTGATGTCACTCTTGCCCTTTTTCCTCTTGGCATCCATGAACTGCTTGGACTTCTCGTAGCCAAACTCCACGTCGTCTCCGCAGCCGCCCCACTCCCACTTGACTCCCTCGCCAGAGGTGGTGGTGGAGGAGGAGGCAGGCCGGGGGGGAGCCCTGCTCCTGGTCGCCTCACAGCCACACTGCAGCAGCTCCCCCATACTGCAGGCCTGAGTCACCGTGTGGGTCACCCCAGCCGCTGTGATGGCGTACACAAACGCTGTCTCCCGGATGTCTGAAAGACACGCGCGCCCACACACACACACACACGCGCGCGCACACACACACACACACACACACACACACACACACACACACACACACACACACACACACACACACACACACACACACACACACACACACACACACACACACACACGCACACGCACACGCACACGCACACACACACACACACAGGGGTATCATCAGAGGAGTGAACAGGACAGTGACCCAGGTCACATAACATACCGTGCTGATACCACTGGTATCTGAGATAGGGGGGGGGGCTAGGACACAGCTGCAGGACTATTTGTGTAGTAGGGGAGTTTACCACTCTAGCTCAGAGGGATGTACGGCTGCAACTGCAGATTGATCCTCTGTCTTTATCTTAGGGACCACAACATCATTCTAATTTGTATTGTCCTTTGTTGCTTTGGACAATAAAACATGTCTATGCAGTGTTCCTAGCTGCTATGGGGGAGAAGAGGAGGTAGGCAGTTAGCAGTCCATTGTGTCGAAGCTGAAATGAATGACATTTATTTTCTGGAGCTGGAAGACATGAGCGTGTCGTCACCGCTTACCCCTGTGCCAATTCCATATCGCATGATTCAGTGAATGGGATTCATTAAATCTAGTTAAACGGAATCGGTGCCGTGCGAGGGCCCTTCAGACCAGCACCCGGTGATATTAATACCAGCTGTCCGTCTGCACACCCACTGATGGCTCCATACAGGCCGGTTCTGTGTGTGTGGCGTCTCCCTGCCAGCTCAGACCCAGCCTCAGCCCCAGAACAGCTTGGACCAGCACCTGAACACACAGTTCTCCTCACATTCTGCTCCAATATAGCCCTTCCCTGCCTGCCTGCCTGTCGTGTGCATTGTGAAGGCCATTCCCCATCCCACACCATCTCTGTTTCATCTCAGGTTTAGGCTGTAATAGATCTGGGGGGGGGGGGGACAAATGTTCTCCTCCCAGGATAATTGAGCGTACAGAAGGGACAGAGCTGACTAACTCAATAACTTCTGTTGAGACTTCTCTTAGACAGGCCAGTCATGTCTGCTTTTGCAGGAAGTTTCATATAGGTTGCGTCCTAAATATCACAATATTCCCTTTATAGTGCACTACTTTCGACCAGGGTCCACTGAGTGCACGAAACATGAAGAACACCTTCCTAATGTTGAGTTGCGTTCACCCTCTGAATGGCACACACACACAATCCACGTCTCAATTGCCTCAAGGCTGAAAAATTCCTTCTTTAACATGTCTCCTCCCCTTCATCTGAGAAGTTTATTTAACTAGTGACATCAGTAAGGGATCATAGCTTTCACCTGGATCCACTGGGTCAGTATGTGTCATTAAAAGAGCAAGTGTTCTTAATGTGTTGTAATCTCAGTGAATATGGGCCATTCTACAGAAGTGATGCAAATTGGGGGGGTTAAATGTTTTTTTCCTTCTCACATTTGTATCCTATTTCTCCAAAACTTTAAGCACGTCTTACAACACACTGTATGTCAGATAGACATATCTACCATTGGAGGCTGCTGAGGGGAGGACGGCTCATAACAATGGCTAAAACGGAGCCAATGGAATGGCATCAAACACACAAACCATGTGTTTGATGTATTTGATACCATTCCAC
This sequence comes from Oncorhynchus gorbuscha, assembly GCF_021184085.1. Taxonomy (NCBI): domain Eukaryota; kingdom Metazoa; phylum Chordata; class Actinopteri; order Salmoniformes; family Salmonidae; genus Oncorhynchus; species Oncorhynchus gorbuscha. The sequence goes on along the minus strand of NC_060181.1, from coordinate 56,765,407 downwards.
TTATTCCGCTCCAGCCCTTGACACGAGCCCGTCCTCCGCAATTAAGGTGCCACCAACCTAATGTGATATCTACTACTCACACACTTTGTTTGTATTGCATATTTGAAATAATGTACCGAACTCCAAGCCACTAAATTTGTCACTACCGAAACATAGTGATAGTTGCAGCAAAGCGAGAACCATGCACAGTAATGATCATTGTGATTAACCTTCTATGACAGATACATTTATTCAACGTTATTTGCAGACCACATTTACAAAATAGGAAAAAACATGATTTTTAACCAGATCGTCAAAATATTTCAATTTCATTTCTAGAAATATAATCTCTATTATTCTCTATAAAAGGTTCAATGTTGATTTTATGAATCTGTAACGACTCTCGTGGGTTGAAAAAGGGGACCAAGGTGCAGCGTGGTAGGCGTTCATGATTTTTAATGAACTGAACACCGCAACAAAGTAACAAAGTAGATAAAACGAAAGTGCACAGTTCTGTCAGGCAACAAAACAGCTAAACAGAAAATAACTCCCCACAAAACCCAAACTGATAATAACAACTTACATATGATCCCCAATCAGAGACAACGATAGACAGCTGCCTCTGACTGGGAACCACACTCTGCAAAAACAACAAAGATATAGAAAACATAGATTCTCCCACCCGAGTCACACCATGACCTAACCAAACATAGAGAATAAATAAGGATCTCTAAGGTCAGGGCGTGACAGAATCTGAAACCTATTGATTCATTATGCATCTAATTAGTTATGTTCGTTAGATGTTTCAATTGTCACTTTGTCTCTGTGGCAAAACATCAGGCGTTTCGGTAGTGGCCAGGCGTCACATTAGGAACTTAATTAGGAACTTAATTGCTTACTTAATTGAAACCATATCAAATATGATACACATAAATATCACAATCAATAAATGTCTTTCTGTTTATTTCTGCCTTTTCACTGCTGCCCTGCACAGTAAAAAATAAAAAGTGTTAATTTAACTCCAATAGAGTTGAATTCAACACTGTTTCAGATAACATTTGGTCCCAGTCTACAAAATTAATTTGACTCAAAATGGTGTTAAAATTCACACAAATGTGTAATAACACTGGTTTAACTGTAGCTCAGTATGGGTTCGATTCGCGGGATCACCCATACGTAGAATGTATGCACACATGACTGTAAGTCGCTTTGGATAAAAGCGTCTGCTAAATGGCATTTTTTTAATATATATTTTTTAATATTAATCTACAATTAAGTAAATGTCAAAGTGAAAACCTTGCTATTAGTTGTTGACCTTACTTACAATTGCGTTGACAAGTAAGTTGAAATAATGATCATCCACAACCACAGCAGAGGATTGGCACGTTTTTTCATTCCACTGAATTGAGTTGAATTACACTGCAATGGCTGCATAATTTGACACTCCGACACTATAGCTCATTGACTCCTCATAATGTTGAAAAAAACTCATCCCGGGTTCAAATAAGTCAACACTAATTCTTACACCCACTTTTTTACTGTGTAAGAATGTTGTTCATCGACTACAGCTCAGCCTTCAACACCATAATGCCCTCCAAGCTCATCACTAAGCTCGGGACCCTAGGTCTGAAACCCTCCCTGTGCAAAAGGGTCCTTGACTTCCCGGCGGGCCGACCCCAATTGGTGAAGGTTGGCAACAACACCTCCGCAACACTGATCCTCAAACACGGAAGCCCCACATGGGTGTGTGATCAGACCCCTCCTGTACTCCCTGTTCACCTATGACTGTGTGGCCACGCACGTCTCCAACTCAAATCATCAAGTTTGCTGACGACAACAGTGGTAGGCCTGATTACCAACAACAATGAAACAGCCTACAGGGAGGAGGTGAAAGCCCTGGCGGAGTGAAAATAATCTCTCCCTCAACGTCAACTAAATGAAGAAGCTAATCGTGGACTACAGGAGGCAGCAGAGGGCATGTTGGGCATGTTGTCCGGTCCTCTGGCAGTCTCTATGGGGGTGCCACAGGGTTCAATTCTCGGGACGACTTTTCTCTGTATATATATCAATGATGTTGCTCTTGCTGTGGGCGATTCCCTGATCCACCTCTACGCAGACGACACCATTCTGTATACTTCTGGCCCTTCCTTGGACACTATGCTATCTATCCTCCAAACGAGCTTCAATGCCATACAACACTCCTTCCGTGGCCTCCAACTGCTCTTAAACGCTAGTAAAACCAAATGCATGCTTTTCAACCGTTCGCTGCCTGCACCCGCACGCCCGACTAGCATCACCACCCTGGATGGTTCTGACCTAGAATATGTGGACATCTATAAGTACCTAGGTGTCTGGCTAGACTGTAAACTCTCCTTCCAGACTCATATCAAACATCTCCAATCTAAAATCAAATCTAGAGTCGGCTTTCTATTCAGCAACAAAGCCTCCTTTACTCCTGCCGCCAAACTTACCCTAGTAAAACTGACTATCCTACCAATCCTCGACTACAAAATAGCTTCCAATACTCTACTCAGCAAACTGGATGCAGTTTATCACAGTTCCATCCGTTTTGTTACTAAAGCGCCTTATACCACCCACCACTGCGACATGCATGCTCTCATCGGCTGGCCCTCACTACATATTCTTCCCCAGACCCACTGGCTCCAGGTCATCTACAAGTCCATGCTAGGTAAATCTCCGCCTTATCTCAGTTCACTGGTCATGATGGCAACACCCGTAGCACGCACTCCAGCAGGTGTATCTCACTGATCATTCCTAAAGCCAACACCTCATTTGGCCATTCTTTCCTTCCAGTTCTCTGCTGCCTGTGACTGGAACGAATTGCAAAAATCGCTGAAGTTGGAGACTTTTATCTTCCTCTCCAACTTTAAACATCTGCTATCTGAGCAGCTAACCGATCGCTGCAGCTGTACATAGTCCATCGGTAAACAGCCCACCAATTTACCTACCTCATCCCCATACTGTTTTTATTTATTTACGTTTCTGCTCTTTTTCACACCAGTATCTCTATCTGCACATGACCATCTGATCATTTATCACTCCATTGTTAATCTGATTTTTTTTTATTCGCCTACCTCCTACCGCCTTTTGCACACAATGTATATAGACTCTCTGTGTTATTGACTTGTTTATTGTTTACTCCATGTGTAACTCTGTGTTGTTGTCTGTTCACACTGCTATGCTTTATATTGGCCAGGTCGCAGTTGTAAATGAGAACTTGTTCTCAACTAGCCTACCTGGTTAAATAAAGATGAAATAAAAAAAATACAAAATTAAAGAGAGGATCCAGATTGTCTAACCCAGCAACGCTTTCAGAACATCAGCTATCTGGATTTGGTTGAAGGAGAAATGGGGGAGGCTTGGGCAATTTGCTATGGGGGGTGCAGGGCTGCTGACCAGGGTAGGGGTAGCCAGGTGGAACGCATGGCCAGCCATGCTTATTGAAATTCTCAATTATCGTGGATTTATCGGTGGTGACAGTGTTTCCTATCTTCAGTGCAGTGGGCAGCTGGGAGGTGGTGCTCTTATTCTCCATGGACTTTACAGTGTCACAGAACTTTTTGGAGTTTGTGCTACAGGATGCACATTTCTGTTTAGAAAAAGCTAGCCTTTGCTTTCCTAACTTCCCTGAAAAGTTGCATATCGCGGGGGCTATCCGATGCTAATGCGGAACGACACAGGATGTTTTTGTGCTGGTGAAGGGCAGTCAGGTCTGGAGTGAACCAAGGGCTATATATGTTCCTGATTCAAAGTTTTTTGAATGGGGCATGCTTATTTAATGGTGAGGAAAGCACTTTTAAAGAATAACCAGGCATCCTCTACTGATGGAATGAGGTCAATATCCTTCCAGGATACCCGGGCCAGATCGATTAGAAAGGCCTGCTCGCAGAAGTGTTTTAGGGAGCGTTTGACAGTGATGAGGGGTAGTCGTTTGACCGCAGACCCATTACGGACTAAAAATCAAGTGTCAATCATAGAGATAAATAGAGGACTAAAATTTCAAAGTTAGTTAAATACTGTGACTTACTAAAACATTTCGTAGAAAGAAATCCCATCTTCAACTAGGAATTGATTCATAAGATTCAGTATTTTTTTAAAAAGGAGGAGACTGATCAGTTGCTGTACTTCCGAGAACACACGCATCTTTCATAGCGAGCTAGCGAGGGACGGAGAGAGAGAGGAGGGGCACAGTATAGGCAGGCATTTTTCTTAACGTTAAGGATCCCAATTTCATTTAACTTTTTAACATTTAAACGTTCACACTCCTACCCAAAACCATACTTTACATATTTATTGAAATATTAGATGTTCGCTAGTGACATTTCTTAAAAATACATGAAGATTTACCAACTTTTCTCTAAAATGTTTGCACATAGACAACTCACCATGTGGCCATGCTGGAGAGAGGTGCGATCCATTCACCTGGTGATATTTGTAGGGGTGTGGCTTAAGGCACATTATACAACTGGTGGGTCTAATCCTGAATGCTGATTGGTTAAAACAACATTCCAGCACTTTTTGACGTGGCTGTAAATTAGCCGTCGTTGGCTAGATAGCAAGCAAGAGATAAGAACGTTGCCAGCCAGTATGGCAATGGAACATTTAGAATGAACGACTGGGTCGCGTCCATAGATACAGAAGAAAAAGACTGAATGACTGGGTTGTGTCTCTGGCAACCGAACCGATAGAACGAATGACCAGCCTGCTTGGGTAGCAACCCTAGATTTGTGTCAAGACTATATATTGTGGACGGATGAAATAGTATGAAGAAATGAATCAAAATAATGTTTTTAATGAAAATATGTCAACCATTATTTGAATATGTTGGTAACCCGTTGTATAAAAGCGAGAGATTGCCCCTCGAAGCCAGTGTTTGGAGGATATATTGGCACTTTGTCTCGGGCCTAACAGCACCCAAGCCAATATCCTCCAAACACCGGCTTCTCGGGCATCATCACTTAATTAATTCTGCAGTCTTTTAATGTGTGTGTTTCAGTAGTGTCATCAAAAGGTGGGACAGCATTTTTTGTGTGTGTGTGGGGGGGGGGGTCTTTAAAAAACAAACAAAACTACTGATTAGAACAGCGTCTTTCAATGTAATTATAGAACAACTCAACATGTTCTATTGAAATAATAGGGGTAAAAACAAAAAGATCATAAATCAAGATGTGCTTTAGGAGTCAGGGTGTGGGACAGCCACCTCTAAATAGAAATAGGTGTATAAACACTGATTTTGTACTATATTAATGTAACAATATGTTTGTTATTGCCTTGGAATGAATTAAAGCATTCCAAGGCATCATTTTTTTTTTAATAGTTGTTTTTGGGGTGGGACAGCAATGTACCCCTCTTCTGTTGAATCACCCATATATGGGATAGGGTGCCATTTGTGACGCGTCCATAGAGGGATTATGGGTAAATGTCTAACAGTCACGCCTGTTTACTGTTTCAGTTGGAGAGGCGGAGATTTAAACGATGCGAAGAGAAATCGAACCGTAGACAACTAATCGGCCTCCACAGAATCTCTGAGGAGGTCGATGTCTCGACAAGGTACAGTCATAGGTGTTTCAGTAATGTCCCTCGGGCTCGCTCGTCTTTAGCCCCTGCTCGCTCGTCTTTAGCCCCTGCTCGCTCGTCTTTAGCCCCTGCTCGCTCGTCTTTATCCTGAGCAATGCAATCATCGTTTCTATATTGGAAAGAAGACATTTCATTCATAGAAGTGAAATGAAACGTTATAACACAACCAAAAAGTATGTCTGTTCAGTTGTATCATGTGGCCCAGCCCCTTGACTGAGATAATAAAAACACGCTTACATGACAAAGAGAGAAGAGGTTATGAAAAAAAGATTTAAAAGAAATATCTTGATTTGAATGAACACCATTTTTCTATTTTCCCCAGAGACAAATATTCCCCCAAAATCCTCCAGCAGCCTACGCCTAGGCCTGCCTGGGAGATAACTTGGTGCCAGAAGGGGCTTTGCAAGGAATTAGACAATATAATACTCAATCTTTGAGTCAATGATGCATGCGTTCAGGTTCAAATGAATCGAGGAAACCCAGGGCCCCTCTATGCAGCAGTACATGTGACACGGCCTGATGAGTGTGAATCATTTTGGTTGATTGATTTTGCTGCCCTGTGCCAGAGTCCAGGGGAAGGTCAAGTCTTGTACAGCACATATCTCATTGCATCTCTGAAATCCATTCTGTTACCTTGAGACTTACAGAACAGTGAGTACACCAAGCAATCCCTAAACATGCATCAAGCAGACAAACACACGTACTCAAAACGACACACATTCCACCTTAAAAAATGATGCGTAGCCTTATATCGCACAGATTTGACTATAATCTGAAAACTGACGAAATGCAGCTGCTCTGTTGATCTCTCAATCAACACATACGGTATTTCTTTCATCATGCATTATAATATTGATCGATAAGACTATGACTTTTCAGATCACCCAGTCGTGCTTTCTGCGGAGTAAGCTTCAGGTAAATATTGCAATTCTTCCGACCCTGGATTTCTAGTCCAAGGCCATATGACCCACTCAAGCCCTCAACTTACAACCAGAGGAATGTTTAAGATTGTGGCTGAACACTGGTGTTCAACGGACGCACACTACTGTGAATAAAAAGATGACATTGAGGAAACACGAGAGACGGTTGAGCTACAGTAGCTGAACTCCAGTGGACCCGTGAGAGTGTAATCTAAAGTGGCACAGTGTTACCTGATACAACAAAGCCATTACACCCTCTTTTATCTGAGTTTAGAACGGAGAGAAGAGGCAACATCTTCACTTTGATCGTATCAGTGTCAGGGCTTGACACAGGATCAGGATAAGCCCTGTGTAATTAACACTTCAGGGCTAATCGGTTCTAACACAACCGAGATTAAGGCAATTACGGTGGTAGATCATTACCGAGAACAGTAATTGCCTAAAAACAAGTGGATAGTACATGACTTTAATGTTCGCAGTGGTATGTAAACGTTTTGTATGTTCATTCATATTTGTCCACACCGTAAAAAAAAAAAAATCTAGGTGTTTCAACTAATTATTATTAAGTAACTGGTTCCACAGCCTTTATTTCATTTACTCAACTTTTCGGTCCAAGTGTTACCTGAACAAAAACATTTATTTGGCCCAAACTTAGCTCCAACTTGAGAAAACTTTGGCAAAAATGGTGTTTGTTGAACTTGTTTTTGGAGGGAAGCTTAACTAAAAAAGGGTGCGCAACTGTTTACACACACACACACACACACACACACACACACACACACACACACACACACACACACACACACACACACACACACACACACACACACACACACACACACACACACACACACACACACACACACACACACACACACAATGTTTCCAATGTACATAGTTGACACACGTTGACATACATTTTGCATGTTCATTCATACAATAATTGAGATTTGAACTCACAACCTCTTGGTTGATGGCATTCCAAGCTTCCTGCTACACCACCATGTCTGTGACAATTTTCACGTAACCTGACTATTCTCTCATCGTTGATTTGATGGACTTATTTAAGTGATTCTTGTTTTTTCTATATAGTTGTCTAATGTTGGCGGAGCATATTACTCTGTTTTAATGTTACTCCCGAATCACTATGACAAACATAATAGCTTTTCTTGAGTGTACTTTTAACAGAGCTGAGATTTACAGTGAAGTGCAAAGTGTAGCAATATAGGTGAAATCAGTCATTGACACAGACATGATGATGATGTAGCAGGAATATTGTAATGCTGTGAACCAAGAGGTTCTGAGTTCAAATACCAGGTTGAGGACATGTTGAATACTAATTACTGTGTACATGCACAATGTAATCAAGTAGGTCAATGAGTGTCTAATCTGTACGTTGAAAACAATGTATGTTAAAAGCACTGTGTGTAATTCGTTCCACAGCCTAAGACGTCAAAATAATAGTTTCTAGTTCAAATCAAATGTTATTTGTCACATGCGCCTGTATATAACGGTGGTAGACCTTACAGTGAAATGCTTACTTACAAGCCCTTAACCAACAACGCAGTTTTAAGAAACCCCCCCCCCCCCCCAAAAAAACATAAAATAATAAAATATCAGAAACAAATAATTAAAGAGCAGCAGTAAAATAGCAATAGTGAGGCTATATACAGGGGTACCGGTGCAGAGTCAATGGGCGGGGGCACCGGTTAGTCGAGGTAATTGAGGTAATATGTACATGTAGGTAGAGTTATTAAAGTGACTATGCATAGTTAATAACAGAGTAGCCAAAGCGTAAAAGAGGGGGGCATTGCAAATAGTCTGGGTAGGCATTTGATTAGATGTTCAAGAGCCTTATGGCTTGGGGGTAGAAGCTGTTAAAAAGTATATTGGACCTAGACTTGAAGATCCGGTACTGCTTGCCGTGCGGTAGCAGAGAGAACAGTCTATGACTAGACTTGGAGCTCTGGTACTGCTTGCCGTGCGGTAGCAGAGAGAACAGTCTATGACTAGACTTGGAGCTCCGGTACTGCTTGCCGTGCGGTAGCAGAGAGAACAGTCTATGACTAGACTTGGAGCTCCGGTACTGCTTGCCGTGCGGTAGCAGAGAGAACAGTCTATGACTAGACTTGGAGCTCCGGTACTGCTTGCCGTGCGGTAGCAGAGAGAACAGTCTATGACTAGACTTGGAGCTCCGGTACTGCTTGCCGTGCGGTAGCAGAGAGAACAGTCTATGACTAGACTTGGAGCTCCGGTACTGCTTGCCGTGCGGTAGCAGAGAGAACAGTCTATGACTAGACTTGGAGCTCCGGTACTGCTTGCCGTGCGGTAGCAGAGAGAACAGTCTATGACTAGACTTGGAGCTCCGGTACTGCTTGCCGTGCGGTAGCAGAGAGAACAGTCTATGACTAGACTTGGAGCTCTGGTACTGCTTGCCGTGCGGTAGCAGAGAGAACAGTCTATGACTAGACTTGGAGCTCTGGTACTGCTTGCCGTGCGGTAGCAGAGAGAACAGTCTATGACTAGACTTGGAGCTCTGGTACTGCTTGCCGTGCGGTAGCAGATAGAACAGTCTATGACTAGACTTGGAGCTCTGGTACTGCTTGCCGTGCGGTAGCAGAGAGAACAGTCTATGACTAGACTTGGAGCTCTGGTACTGCTTGCCGTGCGGTAGCAGAGAGAACAGTCTATGACTAGACTTGGAGCTCTGGTACTGCTTGCCGTGCGGTAGCAGAGAGAACAGTCTATGACTAGACTTGGAGCTCTGGTACTGCTTGCCGTGCGGTAGCAGAGAGAACAGTCTATGACTAGACTTGGAGCTCTGGTACTGCTTGCCGTGCGGTAGCAGAGAGAACAGTCTATGACTAGACTTGGAGCTCTGGTACTGCTTGCCGTGCGGTAGCAGAGAGAACAGTCTATGACTAGGGTGGCTGGAGACAATTTTTAGGACCTTCCTCTGAAAAAAATGTCAAAGACTCCAGCTACCCTACTTGAATGAACATATGAGATAATTTGAGCAAAGCCATCACTTTAAGTTGCCTATGTTTTCTTATTGTTGGAGCCAAATTTGTTAAGTTCAGGTAACACTTTGACTAAAAAGTTGAGTAAACAAAAAGAAAGGCAGCGGAAAGTGTTACTTAATCACATTTAATTGAAAGAACTTTCTTTCTTTCTTTTTTTTTTACAGTGCAATTTATCCCATGTCTAACTGGGATCATTTCATTGACATTATGACATTATGCCACAGTGTCTCACCTCATCCAGAGAGTTTGGCCAGAGTCCTATGGGTCCTGATCAAATGAGGTACACCATATAGGGAATTTTATTTGATTTATTTTTTTATTTCACCTTTATTTAACCAGGTAGGCTAGTTGAGAACAAGTTCTCATTTGCAACTGTGACCTGGCCAAGATAAAGCGTAGCAATTCGACACATACAACAACACAGAGTTACACATGGAATAAACAAAACATAGTCAATAATACAGTAGAACAAAAGAAAACAAAAAGTCTATATACAGTGAGTGCAAATGAGGTAAGATAAGGGGGTAAAGGCAATAAATAGGCCATGGTGGGGAAGTAATTACAATATAGCAATTAAACACTAGAATGGTAGATGTGCAGAAGATGAATGTGCAAGTAGAGATATTGGAGTGCAAAGGAGCAAGATAAATAAATAAATAAATACTGTATGGGGATGAGATAGGTAGATAGATGGGCTGTTTACTGATGGGCTATGTACAGGTGCAGTGATCTGTGAGCTGCTCTGACAGCTGGTGCTTAAAGCTAGTGAGGGAGATATGAGTCTTCTGCTTCAGAGATGTTTGCAGTTTGTTCCAGTCATTGGCAGCAGAGAACTGGAAGGAAAGACAACCAAAGGAGGAATTGGCTTTGGGGGTGACCAATGAGATATACCTGCTGGAGCGCGTGCTACAAGTGGGTGCTGCTATGGTGACCAGTGAGCTGAGATAAGGCAGGGCTTTACCTAGCAGAGACTTGTAGATAACCTGTAGCTAGTGGGTTTGGCGACGCGTATGAAGCGAGGGCCAACCAACAAGAGCATACAGGTCGCAATGGTGGGTAGTGTATGGGGCTTTGGTGACAAAACGGATGGCACTGTGATAGACTGCATCCAGTTTGTTGAGTAGAGTGTTGGAGGCTATTTTATAGATGACATCACCGAAGTCAAGGATCGGTAGGATGGTCAGTTTTACGAGGGTATGTTTGGCAGCATGAATGAAGGATGCTTTGTTGAGATACAGGAAGCCAATTCTATATTTAATTTTGGATTGGAGATGCTTAAAGTAAGTCTGGAAGGAGAGTTTACAGTCTAACCAGACACCAAGGTATTTGTAGTTGTCCACGTATTCTAAGTCAGAGCCGTCCAGAGTAGTGATGCTGAACAGGCGAGCAGGTGAGGGCAGTGATCGGTTGAATAGCATGCATTTAGTTTTCCCTGCGTTTAAGATTAGTTGGAGGCCACGGAAGGAGAGTTGTTTGGCATTAAAGCTCATCTGGAGGTTTGTTGACACAGTGTCCAAGGAGGGGCCAGAAGTATACAGAATGGTGTCGTCTGCGTTGAGATGTACCAGAGAATCACCAGCAGCAAGAGCAACATCATTGATGTATACAAAGAAGAGAGTCGGCACCTCCATAGAGACAGCCAGAGGTCCGGACAACAGACCCTCCGATTTGACACACTGAACTCTATCAGAGAAGTAGTTGGTAAACCAGGCGAGGCAATCATTTGAGAAACCAAGGCTGTCGAATCTGCCAATAAGAATGTGGTGATTGACAGAGTTGAAAGCCTTGGCCAGGTCGATGAATACGGCTACACAGTAATGTCTCTTATCAATGGCGGTTATGATGTCATTTAGGACCTTGAGCGTGCCTGAGGTGCACCCATGGCCGCCTCTAAAAACCAGATTGCATAGCGGAGAAGATACGGTGTAATTCGAAATGGTCGGTAATCTGTTTGTTAACTTGGCTTTCGAAGATCTTAAAAAGACAGGGTAGGATAGATATAGGTCTGTAGCAGTTTGGGTCTAGAGTGTCACCCCCTTTGAAGAGGGGGATGACCGCGGCAGCTTTCCAAGCTTTGGGAATCTCAGACGATACAAAAGAGAGGTTGAACAAGCTAGTAATAAGAGTTGCAACAATTTCGGCAGATCATTTTCGAAAGAGAGGGTCCAGATTCTCTAGCCCAGCTGATTTGTTGGGGTCCAGATTTTGCAGCTCTTTCAGAACATCAGCTATCTGGATTTGGGTAAAGGAGAAATGGTGGGGGCTTTGGCGGGTTGCTGTGGAGGGTGCCGGGCAGTTGACCGGGGTAGGGGTAGCCAGGTGGAAAGCATGGCCAGCCGTAGAGAAATGCTTATTGAAATGTTCAATTATAGTGGATTTATCAGTGGTGACAGTGTTTCCTAGCCTCAGAGCAGTGGGCAGCTGGGAGGAGGTGCTCTTATTCTCCATGGACTTTATAGTGTCACAGAACTTTTGGGAGTTAGTACTACAGGATGCAAATTTGAAAAAGCTAGCCTTAGCTTTCCTAACTGCCTGTGTATATTTGTTCCTAACTTCCCTGAAAAGTTTCATATCACGGGAGCTACTCGATGCTAATGCAGAACGCCACAGCATGTTTTTGTGCTGGTCAAGGGCAGACAGGTCTGGAGTGAACCAAGGACTACATCTATTCCTAGTTCTACATTTTTTGAACGGGGCATGCTTATTTAAGATGGTGAGGAAGGCACTTTTAAAGAATAGCCAGGCATCGTCTACTGACGGGATGAGGTCAATGTCATTCCAGGATACCCCGGCCAGGTCAATTAGAAAGGCCTGCTCACAGAAGTGTTTTAAGGAGCGCTTGACAGTGATGAGTGGAGGCCGTTTGACCGCTGACTAAGGTGCTATTTGGGACATAGACTAAGTGTGTCACATTCATTAGACAGGACAGATACTGAAAGACCTCAAATGTGTGGTGTTTGTTTTTTCTCCAGGAGTCTGGAGACCCCCCCCCCCCCCGGCCAGACGATGCAAAGCTCCCAAATGATGATTGACAGAGAAGCAGACAGAAGCAGGAGCATTTTAACAGAGCTAATAATGAGCTGCATTCCTGAGGTGGCAGAAGAATTATGATTATTCTATCTTGTCACAACTGCATATTGTCTCTGAGCACGTCTAAATGACTCCATTACAACCATGAGACAACATGTCGAAGCAGCCAGCATAGCTCACAGCAAACCCCTGGCAACCCCTGGCATCGATAAGTCAACACAACAACATCTCTTGTTTATATGTTTGAATATAGGAAGAAAAAGCCTCCAGTTATTTCTGCAAAGGGAGAAAGATGTAAGCTACTTGGCGCAGCACCCCCAGCCCGCCGCGTGCATGTGAGGAAGTGAACCTGTCCTTGCAGATCTTCCTGCACTGACAAATGGTCATTAGAGCTACATCTTGGTAATTGTTCGGAATGCTTCAAAACATAGGAGCACTTAAGCCATACCTATAGACATGGAGGAATTTATGATTAATTGCCATTTTGGCAAGGAGTTTCACTGAGTTCTCCAGTTCTCAGTGAAAGGAGTAGCTAATGTTGTAATCCTTATACTGACAGCAAAAACTCTTCACTAAATTTACACTCAACGAAAGCTACAAAGATGCTATTTAGATCCGTCTGTCTGGGAACAAATCGGGGCCTGGGTTCCCAAAAGCATCATAAAACCTCTTACATGTAAAGTTCCCTGTTTTAGGGGTCTGCGTTGTTCTGGTACCGGTTCCGAGCAAATTTTTGGCTTACGAATTGATCTGTGGACACTGTCGATCAACATGGCTTGCATTGAGCGATAGCCCTGGTTCCTACAGACACAGTAGTATATTTTGTCTGCCTGTGTGACGTAGGGCGTATGTGAAATATGAAACCACTTGAAGCTGGGATGTCCCTTCTACCATTTAATTCGCTCTTCCGACTGTCCATCAACTCCTGGCTGAACCCTACGTCACAGCCACTGACAAAGCACATGTCTGCAATCCTTATTGAATAGTGCAGCAGGAGAGAGTGATTTCGTCACAACTGCACATTCAGAGATGAAAAAAAGCCATTATTCTAAAATAATTCATAGATTTTAAACAAAAAACACATTCTGTTTGTCTTAGATGAGATGAACACCTAAGGAGTTCAGGAAGCCAAGCTAGAGCTCGGTGAGACATTCACAGCGGTGGAGGCAGATGTTTTGATCTCTAACACTAAACATACAAATATGTATTTTACAGTTATTAGAAGGGTGAAATCTTATAGCTGGTCATTTTATAACGTCATTATACTATATTTAGAAAGCATATAAGTCATTTTGAGCCTTATTCATACAGTTTTGTTGAATACGAAATACATAGATATTTTTTTTATCGTATTTGTACTGTGCTTTAGCTTGTGTCCTCAAAATTGGGTACACCTCAGCAATTTATAACAATTTATAACAATTTTTTTGAGTATGCAGCATTACTAGTTATTGTTTATGGCTCTCTCGTGATAAATAATTACTTTTGGAGATTACGTAAATTACCTTTTCGATTACATACATCTAGTTACACTGGTTTTTGTTAGAACCTTCGTAGGAGCATCATTAAATATCAGAGTTGTTTCCCAAAACCATCATAAGTAAAGTTGCACTTGAAAACACTTGTTATCTACTGACCGTCTCAGACCATAGAGACGAACATAGAATCAAGCTGTTTGCGATACAATTTTGTCTTCGCAATTTAACAAGCAAAGAATAAAAAGATGATTCTGAAATGACTGCATTAACACAAAACACAGCAGGGCTATAGGCAACATAGGCCTATATATATATATATATACATATATATTTATATATATATATATATATATATATATATATATACATATATATTTATTGTTCAGTCAATTGAGTTGTATTTGTAGGCTACACTATCTATAACGCCTCAGTATATTTCATGATGTGTAACAACGTGTGCAATGAAGTGCCAAATTAATCTGTGATTTAGTGCATTATTATTGAGTAAGCATTAGAATGAGCCACCTCAATACTTGCAGCCATATGGTGGTAGCTCTCTAGGAGCTGGTCTGTCATCAGTATTATGGAATAATTCTAAAGCTACGGTAAGATTTGAATGGAGAAAGCTGATCAGGGAGCTGCGCTGCCTTTCTTTCATTCCTCTCAGTATCGACAAATGGTCCAACGATCGCACTTCGGTCACGCTACATCTTCGGGCATTGTGGGAAAGATGCATCGTTAAAACACTTTTATAAGCATCGTTTCCATCGCTATCGGGAAACCGGGCCCAGTCCAATAAGAAGCGGTCACATAAAACCAGGTCAGATCAATGTTCTAGATGTTCCTTGGATCAACATCTGACGGTTGGATTCACATCTGACCAGAGGAGACTAACCGCACCACAGGCACTCTGCCCTCTGCTGACTCTCAGCAGCAAAACAGGAATGTTGCAAACCACAGTTTAAAGGAAGATGATGTATATAATCTAACACTATAGAAGGTATCATCTTAATACCCACATATTCCTCACCGAGCTAACAAAATAACTTTGAAGCGCCTGCAGAATACTTAGCTTTGCCTCAAGAGATTAAAGGCTTCATCTGTAATGACTTAAATGGCAACGGCATGAGATATTTCTTTACTCAGAATTCAGTCTTTAGAACTAAGCGGCGGTTCTTCGAGACAAAATCTTGAAGGGAAAGTTATAATGGACACTTCTTGTGTCAGATTAATGACGGTAAAGAACAGGAATTCTGTCAACGCCAGCAGGCTGCTTGCAACGGTACTCTCATTGTTTTGAATATGAAAGACCTGCTCAAAAGATTCTTCCAACAACTGAAGGCATGCATTAGCTAGATAGTAGAAGATAAAACCAATAATGGATACACTATACTGGAGCTAAACGGTGGTTTGTTGACAAAACACTTCCTTGTTGGTACACACAGAATGGTCTCTCTTAAGCAAGCATAGAAAAGTGCAACGGGAGGAGACAACGTACAAAAAGCAAGACAATAATTGCATAGTAGCAGGGCCTACATTTGTTTTATTACTCAGTTCAAAGAGCACCGACAATGGTAGAGATCAGTGGTTATATGAGAAGCAATTTAGGGGGTAATTTGGAGTTTGCAATTTGATGCAAAAGAGAAGCAGTCAAGTGTAAATCAGTCTTGTTAACATACAACAGCTGGCCTTGTTCTCCACTGCACTTTGGATCAGAGTAAAGTTGAAGTGAGGCCATTGGCTGTGCACTCAAAGGTCAAGGGGTCACGTCTTAAGTGAGACACTGTTAAACCATTTGAAAGGCACTTAGATGATTATTTTCTATGTCAGGCAGGCAGTGTGTATGTGGAGCTATTGGAAAGATTAGGGGGAAATTATCACCGGGTCCTATTTTCCATAATGACAAGTGCTCACTCACCTTGTTGGAGTATTTTGCCAAAGTACTTGTTCTGACTGGTGCAGTTCCAGCGGCGGAAACGAAACTGGTACTGGCACTCCCGCACACCCAGCTTGGCACCCTTGGCGACCTCGTGGACGATCTCTGGCTGGTTCTGGCACAGCTCGGCCTGCTTCCCCGCTAGCCGCTTGGTCTTCCTGCAGATACTGTTGGGGTCCATGACCAGAGGGCTCCCCACTGCCCTACAGGGAAGCATACAACAGATAGACTGTGACTACAACTCACACTACAGCGGCATAGCATTATGATGTTTTGTTCGTGTCTTACTCTTACTCCATATAAGTATCACTAAAGCTAAATGTATGTGTTCTTCTATTAGGCCGTTTGCTTACTTGACATCGGGTGTGGAGAGGAAGAGTAAAGCTGCAGTGATGTGGAAACATAAAAAGGAGCAATAGAGCTGCGTCTTAAATGCCGGGTTTCTTACCGAGCGTTGACAGGTGTATGTTTACCCTTAGGAAAATTGTTTATTTCAATTCCTAACGGGAGTACAGGGCCTCGGGTTCAACACTGTGAACTCTCGCCAGTCGTTCTCGTGACAGTTGCTATGCCATAATGTGAGAACAGCCCTATCCTCCTGTTCCCTCGATTCAATAACTCTGCATCTGACTCCAGTTCAGGTGATGTGATCCGTAAAGCACGGGTCCGTTTTTATCATTATGTGGGAGTAGGAGTGTGTGAGAATACCTCATTGCTTTTCACTCACCCGTGTCACAGCTAATCTTCCTGACTAATAACATTCATCTGCCTTGTGAGTTTGTTTTTAAGAAGTCAAACAAGCACTCTTGCCAATCCCCAGCATTTGTGGTCTGATAAGAAGCATGAGACACAGGGCCGTTGCTCTTCAAATGTAATGCATCCCATCTCCAGTAAGTCAATTACATTATTAAGTCGAAACCATTTATATATCAATGTCTGAAATGTCACTGTATATCTGTGATTCAATCAAAATACAAATTATTTGTAGTTAGATGCACCTTTTTTAGCCATAGCATCATGGAAAACAAAAAATGTAACTGCAAACATACTGTACACAAAATAGCATAATGGCTGCACAGATTAAGTATAGAAAAATGATTGAAAGCCTAATAATTCACACTGCCCTAAAAGTGGGGAGTGAACAGTAGCTTAATGCCCACAATGTGAGCTGTCTTCACTGAAGTGTGAGAACTTGACTCCGACAGTCCAGCGTCACCGGCTTCTGGGATCCTGACATCCTACTGCCATTTACTGATGATGTATTGGCAATGTCTCTATGGAAACGGATCACAGGGGAACACATCTCCGGCGCGGTGTATAGTATACCTACACAGATCTGAGATCCAATGATTCCACACCCATGTGCAAGTGACATGGGCAGATGCAGAACTTAGCAGACACACCGAGTCTTAACACCCCCTGATTATCTGACGTGTCATGGATCGTCAAACCTGGGGGGGATCTGCGAGCCAGGATCATAGCTTTGAAATTGGCTCGGCAAGCTGCTCACAAAAAAAGGGACCAGGTTTTACAGCAGGAGGTGTAGACTCGTAAAAAAAAAGGAAAAAGGAAAAAGAAAAAAGAAGCAGACCATGTTTGAGTTTATTCTCCAAGTCCTGTGTCATTGTCAAAGTGAAAGGGCAAACCCTCCTCGCCCAATTCAAAAGCAAGGCTTTTATATCACACGAGCAGCCGAAGCAGCTAGAACACTGGCAAGGACGAATCATGCGGTCTGAATATGGCTCTGGCAATATGTATGATGAAGACATTTCTCTGTCTTGAACACCATGCTGTGTTCCAGTGTCAATACAAAACCAGGACCGACCTGAACGAAGCACTCACTACGAGGAACACAATGTTATCAGTGTTGAATATGAAAGGATAGGGATCTCTATAAAAGCGCACATATCGGAACTACAAAATCAGATAAGCAATCAATCTTCCACGTCCATGCAATGTGTTCATTATTCCGTCTCCTTTATCAGTCACGGTAATGCTCCTGGAAACGATAATGCTGAAACAGAGTCTTATCACGAGAGAGAGGAGGATGCACTACCATCTACGCCATCAAGAGCCCTCCAAACAGTGGCTCGCATGAAATATCACAGAGATAACCAGAGACCAAAATAGAAAGGGAAACACTGATAAAGGACGTGTATCCAAATAATCTAGCCTCCATGTGGGCCATCATGATCGTTTGGAGATAAGCTGTTCGTCTAGCTTTGTGTGGACCTCAACTGACATTATGAAGTGCATGGCCATAGATATATGGGCTTTTTTTCTCACTTTGCAAAACAATACATTTCATCCTCCTTTCACCCTAGCTGGAGAGTGGCTTGTGTTCAGCTCTCTGGTCCGTGTCGCCGAGCCACGGCACAATCGTCTCTAAAAACTTAAATTCCTGAACTCAAAACCTGCACATCACCGATGCACCGCCGCTCCCCGTCACATGTTTGTCTTGCAATAAGTGAGGACCACATGAGGTCCATGCGCGCACTGAAAAACCTCAATGTCTGGAAAGGCCTCATGCTCTGTGGTGAAACAGTGTACATAGCAGCCCCAGGCCAAGCCCTGTCATTGAATGAGACCTCACGTTGTCACTTATTGCAAGACAAACGTGTGACAGACAGCAGCGGTGCGTCAGTGTTGTGCACGATTGGATTTAGTGCTGTGATGGCGCCAGAGGGGAAGGCTGCCGTCTTATTGGATCTCAACCAACCCTGCTATTTTGTTTGTTTTGTACATAAGGTTGCTGATACAGTCTATTTTGACTGAAAAGAGCTTCTGGACATCAGAACTGGGATTGCTCAACTCAAACTGGACGAAGAGTTCTTCTCAATGAGTCGGACGGGAGGGATATAATACAGACACCCGACCAGGCTCAGATCCCCGTTATTCGATGGAGAAAGAAACTGAGATTTCGCGGAAAGAGATCCGGGTGCCTTGTGAGGCTCAGGCGACGAAGGGCTAATCTGCCCATGCCTTCCGTCCTGCTAGCTAACGTTCAATCGCTGGAAAAATAAATGGGACGAACTGAAAGCACGTTTATCCTACCAACGGGATATTAAAAACTGTAATATCTTACGTTTCACCGAGTCATGGCTGAACGACGACATTAAGAACATAAAGATGGCGGGTTATACACTGCATCGGCAGGACAGAACAGCAGCCTCTGTCAAGACACGGGGCGAGGGCCTATGCATTCATGTAAGCTGGTGCACAATATCTAAGGAAGTCTCGAGGTTTTGCTCACCTGAGGTAGAGTATATCATGATAAGCTGTAGACCACACGTATCTACCAAGAGAGTTTTCATCTGTATTTTTTTATAGCTGTCAACATACCACAACAGACCGATGCTGGCACTAAAACCGCACTCAATGAGCTGTATACCGCCATAAGCAAACAGGAAAACGCTCATCCAGAGGCTGCGCTCCTGGACTTTAATACAGGGAAACTTAAATCAGTTTTACCTCATTTCTATCAGCATGTTAAATGTGTAACCAGTGTGAAAACAATTCTAGACCACATTTACTCCACATACAGAGATGCGTACAAAGCTATCCATCGCCCTCCATTTGGCAATTCTGACCATAATTCTATCCTTCTGATTCCTGCTTACAAGCAAAAATTCAAGCAGGAAGCACCAGTGACTCGGTTTATAAAAATGTGGTCAGATGAAACTGATGCTAAGCTACAGGACTGTTTTGCTAGCACAGAATGGAATATGTTCCGGGATTCTTTTGATGGAATTGAGGAGCACACCACATCAGTCACTGGCTTTATCAATAAGTGCATAGAGGACGTCGTCCCCACAGTGACCGTACGTACATACCCCAACCAGATGCTATGGACTACAGGCAACATCTGCACTGAGCTAAAGGGTAGAGCTGCCGCTTTCAAGGAGCGGGACTCTAACCTAGAAGCTTATAAGAAATGCAGCTATTTAAACAGGTCAACATTCACAAGGCCACATGCCAGATGGATTACCAGGACGTGTACTCCAAGCATGCGCTGACCAACTGGCAAGAGTCTTCGTGTGCCCACGAACACTAAGGCAACCTGCGTAAATGATTACCAACCCGTAGCACTCACATCTGTAGCCATGAAATGCTTTGAAAGGCTGGTCATGGCTCACATCAACACCATTATCCAAGAAACCCTAGACCCACTCCAATTTGCATACCGCACCAACAGATCCACAGATGATGCAATCTCTATTGCACTCCACACTGCCCTTTCACACCTGGACAAAAGGAACACCTATGTGAGAATGCTATTCATTGACTACAGCTCAGCGTTCAACACCATAGTGCCCTCAAAGCTCATCAATAAGCTAAGGACCCTGGGACTGAACACCTCCCTCCGCAACTGGATCCAGGACTTTCTGACGGCCACCCCTAGGTGGGAAGGGTAGGTAACAACACATCCACCACGCTGATCCTCAACACGGGGGCCCCTCAGGGGTGCGTGCTCAGTCCCCTTCTGTACTCCCTGTTCACTCATGACTGCACGGCCAGGCACGACTCCAACACCATCATTAAGTTTGCTGATGACACAACAGTGGTAGGCCTGATCACCGACAACGATGAGACAGCCTATAGGGAGGAGATCAAAGACCTGACCGTGTGGTTCAAGGACAACAACCTATCCCTCAACGTGATCAAGACAAAGGAGATGATTGTGGACTACAGGAAAAAGAGGGCCTGGCACAACATTATTATCATTGATGGGGTTGTAGTGGAGCAGCTTGAGAGCTTCAAGTACCTTGGATCCACATCACCAACAAACTAACATGGTCCAAGCACACCAAGACAGTCATAAAGAGGGTACGACAAAACCTATTAATGCTCACGAGACTGAAAAGATTTGGCATGGGTCCTCAGATCTTCAAAAGATTTTACAGCTGCACCATTGAGAGCACTACAGAGGATAGTGCGTACGGCCCATTACATCACTGGGGCAAAGCTTCCTGCCATCCAGGACCTCTATACCAGGCGGTATCAGAGGAAGGCCCTAAAAATTGTCAAAGACACCAGCCACCCTAGTCATTGACTGTTCTCTCTGCTATTGCACGGCAAGCGGTACCGGAGTGCCAGGTTTAGGTCAAAGAGGCTTCTAAACAGCATCTACCCCAAGCCATAAGACTCCTGAACAGCTATTCAAATGGCTACGCAGACTATTTGCTGCTCTTGAATCATTTGTTATTCTTATCTCTTACTTTTGGGGGGGTATTTTCTTAAAACTGCATTGTTGGTTAAGGGCTTGTAAGTAAGCATTTCACTGTAAGGTCTACTACACCTGTTGTATTCGGGGCATTGTGACAAATAAAATGTGATGTTTGATTTGATTTGATAACGATCTGGTATAATGAAGTGCTTCCCTACAGATGATGCCGAGCTGAAGCTTGGCCCAGAACCCATTCCAGGAGCGGATGAGTGGAAATGGCACACGCTATATGCACACCTGTGGGCCACACTCCTGGCTGCCTGCCAGACTATGACCCACACACAGCCAGGAGGACCGGGAGTTTACTTGTCCTGAAACTTGCAAAGGCATTCCAAAATCTCTGGTCTTCACTGCTCTCTGCCAAAATGATTAGAGCCTAATCAAAGAAGCTCTGAAAGAAGAGGTTTATCTCAGAGACGTTTCATCTACCCCCACAAATGGCATCCTGTCTGTCTGGTCGGGCTGACAACCATTTGCTTTTAAAGACAAGGGGCAGAGAGACAGGAGTGAGATGGCATGCACAGCTCTCAACAGAAAGCATCTTTGTCCTGTCAAACTGCAGGACCTCCAGGTGTGCTCACCTGAGTACTCCAATTTTGTCTTTGGGGAGAGAGGTTCCCAGTTTAGCAGTACTAATAGCTGGCCTTCAAACTTGAAAAGGTTTGATTTAGTTAAACATCCCTCTACAGATGTGCGTGTCTGAAATGAATTGATTATACTTCAGAAAAAAAGCATCTGTCTTGTGTCTTTTTAAGTCTCATACATCTCAGAGTACTGAACAAATAATTGTTTTATGATGACATATCCACTGCCTCAAGGTCCACAGGAAAAAATTCCAACTCTGACCTCCCTAATATCTCTGTTTTTACAACAGGCAATCGCAGACCTCCACAAGCTGAAGCTGAATATTTTTTGGCTAGCTGAGTCATAACATTAGGGACTTTAGTTTTTTATTGTTGATTTCATTGAGTTACTTAACCACATTTTAGATATTAGTTTGTTACCAACAATAAAAAATGCTGTATTGAAAATAAATGTTGTGGTTCGTTAAGACATTTTAGAGATTGTCTGATCAGTCATTACAATTGTTTTGAGTGAGTTTGCAGTAGGGAGGTGGTGATAGATAAAGAAAACGAAAACGTTTAATTCGTATGTAATTGTAGGCTAAGTATTACGAAATGCTTCACAGTGCGGTCAAGGTCATCAAAAGTATTACCATGTTATTACACTTGTCAATACGAGGCTCTTTGAATAGTGGTTGTATCAATAAAGTCAAATTCAGAATTGCATGTATTTGAGTACATCCTGACATCATGCCAATCTTTAGCCAGATATCAACCATGGGCGCGTGCAAAACATAACCTTTACATAACATCAGATGACAAAAAAACACCGTATTCTAAGAAACCTTATTTACATTAGCAACTCAATTTGACGCACATGTTCATTGTTTGCAGCATGACTTACCACCATAACCCAATGATATTGACCGGACACAGGAGGATGAAAAACAGGGCTAGTTGAGTCCGAGATAATGGTATCGTCATGATGAGAGTGTCCTTAAAAAAAACAACAACGTTAAATTAAAAAGTGAGAGGCGCCAATCCCCAATTCAATTAAGGTGTTGTTGTTTTCATTGGATGTCCTGCAGAGTTCGTAATCTGCAGGATTCAGCACACCCACTAAATGCTCAAAAAGTCATTTGAACCCCTCTTTGGATGCACCACTAAAGTTCGATTACACGGTCAGGAGGGAAGAGACATCGTGATGAAATGTGTTTAACCTCTTCATAGTCGTCTCTCTGGCAGATAGATTCAAGACTGAAACACCAGAGGCAGAGGTGACATGCACGTCCTGACTAAAACACCCAAATTCCAATAGCACAGCGATTTTAATCTGGCAGCAAGGATACTACAGCCCGGGGGTGATGGAATGTAGCCAGACCTTGGGTAGAAAAGTAAACCCATGGACCAGCAGATTCCGCGAGGACAATCAATGCTAACGTTTTAGTGCAAAAGTAATACAATCTATTGGCCTTGGTAACAACTGTACATTTTTACTCGGCATCGAAGTGTCGGGTACTTTTCGATTCACAGGTAGGAGTAAAGCCCGCAAATTTATCCGGGTGTCTGCGCTCTAATGTACGTTTCAAGTGGGAATGTACTTCCTTTGCATAAAATATGCGCTCATCTCCCACCTGGTATGATGTCGCTTCGGGCCAAGTGAAGACCTATTTTGTCACTCAGAAAAACGGGATAATTAGTTGGAAGAACCTGACTGTGTGCAAAAAAATATATATTTTACATCAGAATGGCAGAGAAAGGGAAACATTTCCCCCTGTGTGTTTATAGTGAAGAAATGGGAGCTTTCAGGTGTTGCATACCTTTGTCACATTTGCCAATATCTGTTGATAATGTGAACATGGATACTTCTGGGGAAACGATGTAGACCAAAAGTTGTTTTTCCGAAATAAAGTAGACCAATAGACCAGTAAAGCCAACTTCCATTGCAACAGTAACAGTTGTGGAAAGGCAATAACTTTTTCATCAAAAATATTTATTTAGGGAGAGAGAGATAATATGTTTCTGCTCATCCATTCATCTATATTTGTATTTATTTATTCAGGACAAATAGCCTAAGGTAATCTTTGGGCTATTACCTCCGTCTGTGCTGAAATATATTTTATGATTTGTTTACATTATACTGTATGGAAAAACCTTCTCAGTGCTTTTTCTTTGCTGAGCTCACATTCTATTTTTTCACATTAGTCGTTCATAAATGATTTACAATCTTTTCACGACAAAAGGACACTTTGTGCACACGTGTCATACATATTTTACATAGGATTACCATCTACTTATCTCCTTTTAGAGTTGCCAAGGGCATCCCACTTGAAATTCAAGATCTCTGTCTTCATGTAGCCCATCAAAGATTCACCCCTGCATTCCAACACAGTGATCCAATCAATCACATTATAAACACAAGCAAACAGGTAATTTCACTAGTCTCATTTGCATTTTTCATTTCTCTCTCTTATAGCCCTGAGCAGCTAGGAGGAAAGAAGAGGAGCCTTGTCTTCTATCTCATGTCCAGGTCTCTTTGATTCATACCTTTTGTTTTCCCTCCAACTTCAAAGGTGAGATATGGAAGAGTTTTGTCTAAGCCGCAGGTGTGTCACTGTAATGATAGTTCAATTTATCATTAGATAATAAAAAAAATAATAAAAAGTGATATCTGGATCAATGTGTCATCAATGGGTCATCTGACAAAGCAGACATTGAATCTAAAGTTTTGTTGTTGTGTGACCTACAGTAAAATCAAGATCACACGTCGGACACAATTCAAAGTAGACTGAACTGTGTATTTTCTGTGCAATTGTGTATCAAGTTTGAAGTCTCTCTTTATTAACCACATGCAGACAGTTCATGTCCCAACTTTGAGTGCAATACATTACATTTGACCTAATCCAATAAATTGGCCTACGTAAATCTACCCTTACATTTTTGGAATTCCTGCAAAAAAAATGCTCTGCTATTTATATGAATTGCACTCATAATCATATAATAAAGTTATGAAAATTGGGTTATCACTCCTCGTCTATATTTAACTGAGGCATAATAGCAAGCATGACTACTCCACTTGTAGTCCCCCCTCCTCTCTCTCTCTCAGTATGGGTGAGTGTTTTTGTTAGGGAAGACTGATTCTTCATACTTGGCTTAAACTTTATGGACAATAAAGATCCCATTTCAAAGTACAGCAGGGTGTTGAGCCTGGGGCCTTGGCTGAGTGTTCCTGGGAACAGCCCTAAGCAGAACTAGAGTATGTCTTTAGCTGACAGTGCTTCAACAATCCCTTGTACTGCTAGCATGTGCTTCATACTTCGCGCTTGCAACGTGGCTCAGCGTACTCACCTTTTCACACTGCCTTCGTCCAACCATGACCTACTGTCTGCCATGGGATTGCACCTCCTATCTCTGGTTACCAGAGCCTCATCTTTCTACCACACATTAGCCATTTATTTCTCAAATCTTATAAAATCCCCTTAATCTGGCAAAAAAAGAGTCTGTCAATGGATTCCCCTGCGATTGTCATCCAAAATGATTTGAAATCCCATCACACATCGTATTTTATATGCCACATTAAATTAAGGCTAAGTCAAACTCGCATGATGTGTATGTGCCTTGACCTTTTTAAACAAACCACAGTCATTTTTTTCACAACCGGTGAGGAAATATTATTAGAAAACATCAATATTGCCACATGATACCACATATCTGTAAACACTACGTCTGTTTGGAAAAATAAATTGTGTTGTTGTCATATGTCACATGATATGATGTCCTGACTACAGCAAACGAGGGAGACGGATGCAATATTTTAATCAATATTGTGTAAATGTTTTTAGGAAAACAGTAAATTGCTCAGAGTAAATTGCACAGAGAAAAAAAAAGGATTATCTCGTATTCTCACATAGGCAAGGCCCGTTGGTGTTGACACCTACAAATCAATGTCACTTGTCTGCACTGTCACCTTTGACCCTTTGCGGTGAGTCCAGACCGCGTGCTTCCTCGACACAAACCTAATTCCCATGCAGATTACGCATTCTGACTGTAAAAACGTGTTACATTTTTTTTACTGATCATGAGCTCACCCCCTCAGCAGCAAATTGTCCCCTTAGAATCGGGTCAGCCTATTGAAAACAGAATTGAGTCCAACGGTTTTTCGCATCTTCCAAGTGCGTCACTTTTAATACTCCATAATAGCATCACTGTTGAACTTTTGTTGATTAGATTAGGTTTGGTCCAATCAATTGCTTGAAAGTGAGACCCACTGTCTCTCGGATAGTGTCGATCTGATAGTGTGCCTATCACTTACACGCACAGCTGCTTTTATTTCACCAAGATCTGTCCTATTGGGCAGGGTCCTTAAACACGAAGCCATGGCACTACAGATGTGTTCTTATCTTGGGCCTGTGTTGAAAAGACAAAAGAGACAAAAGGAGATAACATTCGCTGCTTCTGAATTTTCGCCCACTCAACATGTGTCTCCGTGGTGCTGCCTTGCGTCAACAGTGCCGGTGTCTTACAAAGGAAATACAGTATTTATGTACTACTAGTGAATCTCTCCCGGGAGAGAATGCTCTCTCAGAGGTCTTTTGCTTGTGTTTGCACGTTTTGCAGGGATGTGATCAGAAGTTAACAGGCCACACACGGATCACTGGAATGATAACTCCAGGTCATGCACAGTGCTCACAATGAGATGTACAGTAGTAAAACATAGTCGGGCCACAGTGTGCAACCATGGGAGAAATGCATTCCCTAGCATGTACAACAACATTGATGATAATAGTTTCTTTACTTTTGAAAAAGAAGAAAAAAAATCCTTTATTACTTTTCTTTTCATTACATTCACTACATTATTGTTCATTATAATATATATAATATAATATATATATATATGCCATTTAGCAGACGCTTTTATCCAAAGCGACTTACAGTCATGTGTGCATACATACATTCTACGTATGGGTGGTCCCGGGGATTGAACCCACTACCCTGGCGTTACAAGCGCCATGCTCTACCAACTGAGCTACAGAAGGACCAATGCTACCTCATGATGGTATGTATGTACAGTGGGTACACTACATAGTCAAGCCCTGCTACTTTGGAAATATTTGTTTTATTCGTTTTGTCTGGAAAAACAATGATATGGTTTATTAGTATATAGCGCCACATTGTGGAAATATATGTAAAGGACGCTTCAGAGAGAAGAGAGGAAAGAATTCATGACTAGCCTTGGCTACACGGTAGTGTGAGCTTTGATGCCATCAATTATTTTATGAGATGTGCCATGAACGTATAAACATAGAGAGAGATCTTATTAAAACACTATACGATTCCATGCAGTATTACAGTATTCTACATTAATGATTAATGTGGATGCTACAATAATTTTCAATATGCTACATTTAATCTCTCTGAACGTTCTGCGCCCCCCTGAACCGGTCTCTGGTGTCACAGGTCTGAATCAGCATGAAAACTAGTAGCCTACTGCTGCGGCCGTCCAGGGGACCATAATTGATGTGATGATCGTTGCTTGCGAGTGCGACTTTGGTAAATCAGCGGTTGAGTGGTTGAGTAGCCTCAGAGGCGAAGCGAAGCCCCACTCCCGTCAAAATCTATCCACGCGAGAATATAGCGATAATCAGACCATGTGGAGATTTTTTTGCATGGAGGTGTTTGAGAGTGTCGGATTTGGTCAGCAAAAATATGTGATTGCTAATTTTCTAAGTGAGGCTTATTTGATCGAATACAAGTGCCATAATATATCTAGGTTGTTATGAATATTCTGATATAAGTGGACGCACGTGGCATTTTGGCAACTTTGAGAAAAACGACTTTATATTTGAGTTGTGTCTGTCGTTCACACACGAGTATCTGCCCTCTCATTGGCTACAATGTTCCCACCTGATCTCACCTCCTTTTCCTGTCTTTGCAACGACTCCCATTGTTAGAGCAGAAACAAGACCATCTCGTCATTATATATCATTTTATTTAACCTTTTTTTTTTAAAACTAGGCAAGTAAGTTAAGAAAAATTGTTATTTTACAATGAAGCTGGGCCAATTGTGTGCCTCCCTATGGGACTCCAGATCACGGCTGGTTGTGATACAGCCCGGGATCAAACCAGGATCTGTAGAGACACCTCCAGCACAGAGATGCAGTGCCTTAGACCGCTGTGCCACTCGGGAACCTAAACACATTATATAGAGTATCTCTGATAGCCTACTCAAAATATGTTAGTACCGGAAGACACATTTCAGTTGAAGGCATTCAGTTGTACAACTGATAACGCATCCCCATTTCCCTTTCCCTATTCAGAATCCTACCCTAAACCCTAAACCCTTACCCTAACCTTAACCCTCACAATAACCTTAAAAGCCCATTGCAGTCAAAAACATGATTTTCTGAATTTTCTATGTATTTCTACACTATGTGGTTGGAATAATACTGTGACATTTTGAAATGTATGATGCCCTTTAAGTTTAAGAGATGTTTGAAAAGACTGCCTGAAATTTCTGTCTGTTTTGGAGGGATGGAGTTTTGGCCTGTCTGGTGACATCACTAGGCAGAAAATGTGTTAATAGACCAATAAGAAGGATAATTTCAAACCTCTCTGCCAATAACAGCTACTTTTCAGTTGTCATCTCCCCACTCAGATGACTCTCAGGCAGTCCTAGTAAAAAGCTATTTTTGTGTATTTTTGTATATTTTTATTGAGAAAATTCACAGTAAGGTACTTAATTGTTACCCAGAAATATTGGTATTGAGATAAAAACGGCTGCATTGAGCCTTTAACCATAACCATAATCCTTACCTAACCCTAACCTTAACCCTTAACCATTGAAATTCAATTGGGTAAGGGCTTCCCAAGGATCCCGATAGCAAGGAACACTCAAAATAGGTTGACCTTCCGGTGATTTGGTGCACGTCTGCCTCGTGAAAATGTTCTTGATTTAATTTGCATACCGCATCGCAGATGCGTTTGGAAATATTCATGAGCAATGCATGTATGCAAAGTAGCCAAGGTTACATCCGCAGAGTATGACCCTGCCTCACACAGGAAGCGGCGCAGGTCCTAATCCAGGCACTTGTCATCTCCCGTCTGGATTACTGCAACTCGCTGTTGGCTGGGCTCCCTGCCTGTGCCATTAAACCCCTACAACTCATCCAGAACGCCGCAGCCCATCTAGTGTTCAACCTTCCCAAGTTCTCTCACGTCACCCCGCTCCTCCGCTCTCTCCACTGGCTTCCAGTTGAAGCTCGCATCCGCTACAAGACCATGGTGCTTGCCTACGGAGCTGTGAAGGGAACGGCACCTCAGTACCTCCAGGCTCTGATCAGGCCCTACACCCAAATAAGGGCACTGCGTTCATCCACCTCTGGCCTGCTCGCCTCCCTACCACTGAGGAAGTACAGTTCCCACTCAGCCCAGTCAAAACTGTTCGCTGCTCTGGCTCCCCAATGGTGGAACAAACTCCCTCACGACGCCAGGACAGCGGAGTCAATCACCACCTTCCGGAGACACCTGAAACCCCACCTCTTTAAGGAATATTTAGGATAGGATAAAGTAATCCTTCTCACCCCCCCCTTAAAATATTTAGATGCACTATTGTAAAGTGGCTGTTCCACTGGATGTCATAAGGTGAATGCACCAATTTGTAAGTCGCTCTGGATAAGAGCGTCTGCTAAATGACTTAAATGTAAATGTAATGTAAATGTTACTACCAGTGTTATTTGTTGTTTCAACGGGGAGGTGAAGGGCAAAAAGTGAAAATATGTGTCAAATGACATGGTGCATGTTGGTTCTTGCCAAGAGGTGGACCATAAACAGCTATTGGGAGAGGGTGAAGCAGATCCTTTTGCACAACCCAAAACCCCTCATTTCTTATATACTAAAACAAATACACCAAGTGGTTAACCGGGTCCATTCACGTATAGGTCAGTGACTTATCAGCACCTCCCAAGCTCCTCACTTCTTCTCTGAGTGGACTTGTGGGATGGGGGTGCGTGCGGTAGTGAGTTGTTACTGTTATTGCAACTTGGTGTGTTTATTGTTACTGTTGGTTGTAGTTTTTGATTGATGCTTCCATATTTAGCTCTATTATACAGTCCTTTGCTATGAGTGATATTATTGCTCCAGTTGTGCTATTGTTGTTAGTAGTCCATTGCATTCTGTCTTATTCTGGATCCATGAGCTTATCCTGTGTCACAGAACCACATCCTTTCCAAGCCCCTATCTGTTGTTTGTGTGTCTCTATGACAATGAAGTGATCTAACTTTGAAGTTGTCTTATTCCCCTCTGACCGGGGGAGGTACTAGTGGGCCACAGATCAGCCCAAACGGAGAGTCGCTCTCGTTCAGGTAGGTTAATGCTACTACAAGTTTTTTTTTTTAAATGGGCCTATTACAATAATATTTTGGAAATATGGCCTATTTTGCAGTGTAACATCTACAAGTTTGTTTTGTAGTGTCAGATCTAACTGAGTGTCCACTATCATCCATTTAAGTACCCTAGTTCCCATAGCCTCTAGTAAGGTGTCGGGGCTTATAGGACAGTGACCTGGCCTGAGGGGCTGTGACCCCTACTGGCCTGACCTGGAGAAAGATATGCAGTGTCGTTTTAAACACATAACAATTTCTTTCTAATCTAGGGCCTTTTTAGGGTCATTTTTGCAAGGTAAAAAAAAAGTGCCAATCAGAGAGCGTTATCCTCTAAAATTGCACATATCCTCATAGTCCTCTATTTAGTCTCTTACGGAAGGTTTCTCAGACACATATTATGAAAAATACATACATAATCATTATTCTATTATTTAATTAGTATTTGTAGGCTTGTGACACCCCAGGCCTTTCATAAAACCAGGCCAAGGTTTCCAAGTCAAGAAGACAACGACAATGTGCTTCTTCTAGGGCATGTTTGAACAGTCGTGCAGCTTAACATTTGTTTTATTTCACACACTAACCGTGTATCATAATTCATAGCAACCGTGAATCATTGTTATTTGATTTTGTCTTAACCCGCAAATCTGGGCTTTGTGTTAGATTGAATGTGACTCTAGGATGCCCTCTAGTGTGACAGCGCACCCCTGTAAATAGGCTTTTCAGCTGAAGCAAGGATTGACTTAAAAACAGCTCATGTTTTATTAAAACCAACATTTATCTAGGCCACAGTATTGTGATCTATTTAGCCATGGGCGAGGTCAGCGGGTTTTATTTGACCAATTTTGTGATTCAGAGGGCTACAGAAAGAGTGCTGGAAACGCCTATGCTTATGTATTTCTGACGTTGGTGTGTTTTATTTGAGGCGGAGCTAGAGACCACTGACACGTAAGGATCCTGCATTAATTCCAAGGGAGAAGCTACATAGGCCTACATCTTTTTAGTCGAGAAGAATGTCATTTTTAAATACAACCAGCTGCTAATGTTTTCTATTCGGGTTGATGCATAAAATTACCCAACGAGTCGCACATTAGGGTGCGTGTAGGCTGGCGACGTAGTCTAAAGTCAACGTTGAAAATGAGATTTGCAATGTTTATTTCTCTGCTGAGGCCGATCGGCCCGGTTATTATCGGTGTTTCTTTGGGATTTACCTTGAGTTTACTTAGTGTGAATTGGGTAGAGGAAACTTGTGTCCTCGACGGGAAAGCGAGTGAAGAAATACGTTTGGCCCAAGATGGGAATTCAAAAGGAGCGAGGAGACCCAATTCGATATCGACTGTGGATGCCGAGGAAGATTTTGAGCCAAGAATAGTGCCATATAAACCAGTCCAACAAAGCCAAACAAAGCAACTTTTTCGGTAAGCACTCAAAAGGGATGGTTAAAACCCGAAAAGGTCAAATGTGTTATTATAAACACGATTCAACAGTGTAGCCTACTTTAGATCTTGTTTTTTTCAGTTGACTTCTGTCTGACGCTATTGCCCCAACTTTTTTTCAGAATGAATATTTTATTGCCCGTTTTCCCAGGAAAACAATGTAGCCAATTTGTCTTTCAGAGGTATATTACGAGTTTAGGTTAATTTAGGCATGTGGTTGTTTTTCACCTTTCTTCGGCAATTGTTCATTTTTGGCATTATTTTCAACTCATAGATGTCAAGCACACTTAAACAACATCAGATAGCAATTGATGAACAATATAACATTACATTGGAAATTAGTCCGTTTTGGAGTCTGCTTTTATTATGACCACTAAAACAGAAACATCTGTGAAAGGACAACATTCCTGAAACTATATCACTAATTTTTACAACCATCGCCCTATCTGTGCCCTTCAGTCTCGGCAACCAGAGTACAGTATTTGGGCCATAACAAATTATTGTAAAGGATTGTATTGATGTAGTCTACCTACTGTATGTGAAATAATATTTGGAGAATTGCATTTAATATGGTGCCATGTGCTTGCCTAACCCTGCGTAGGATGCACAGTCAAGTTTTGCATCATGGTGTAGTTGTGTATTATCCTGGATGTAGAAAATAGTCAAGTTAAACAAAAATCCTTGAACAATGAAATAACACATGGAATCATGTAGTAACCAAAAAGAAGTGTTAAACAATTCAAAATATATTTGAGATTCTTCAAAGTAGCCACCTTTTTCCTTGACAGCTTTGCACACGCTTGGTATATATACACACCAAGTGTGTGCAAAGCTGTCAAGGAAAAGGGTGGCTACTTTGAAGAATCTCAAATATATTTTGATTTGTTTAACACTTATTTTTGGTTACTACATGATTCCATGTGTTATTTCATAGTTTTTGATGTCTTCACTATTATTCTACA
Source organism: Oncorhynchus gorbuscha (assembly GCF_021184085.1). Taxonomy (NCBI): domain Eukaryota; kingdom Metazoa; phylum Chordata; class Actinopteri; order Salmoniformes; family Salmonidae; genus Oncorhynchus; species Oncorhynchus gorbuscha. The sequence goes on along the minus strand of NC_060181.1, from coordinate 56,732,877 downwards.
ATGTAGAAAATAGTTTTTAAAAAATACAAATCCTGGAGTGACTAGGTGTCCAAACTTTTGACTTGTACTACTATACATATAAACTCTTGGCATTCTCTCAACCAGCTTCACCTGGAATGCATTTCCAACAGTCCCAAATCATCTCAATTGTGTTGAGGTTGAGGCCAGGTAATCTGATGCATCACGCTCCTTTAAACAGTTGATGTTGAGATGTCTGTTACTTGAACTCTGTGGCGCAATTATTTGGGCTGCAATCTGAGGTGCAGTAAGGGATTTATCTTCTCCAGCAGAGGTAACTCTGGTTCTTCCTTTCCTGTGGCAGTCCTCGTGCGAGCCATTTTCATCATAGTGCTTGATGTTTCTTTACAACTGCACTTGAAGAAACTTTAAAAGTTCTTAATGTTCCGTATTGACTGACCTTCATGTCTTAAAATAACGATGGACTGTTGTTTCTCTTTACTTAGTTGAGCTGTTCTTGCCAATTTATGGACTTGGTCTTTTACCAAATGGGGTTATCTTCTGTATACCACCCCTACTGATTGGCTCAAACACATTAAGAAGGAAATGCATTCCACAAGTTAACTTTTTAAGAAGGCAGCTTTCCAGGTGACTACCCCATGAAGCTGGTTGAGAGAATGCCAAGCGTGTGCAAAGCTGTCAAGGCAAAGGGTGGCTGCTTTGAAGAATCTCAAATATAAAATATATTTAGCTTTGTTTAACACTTTTTAGGTTACTACATGTTTCCATATGTGTTATTTCATAGTGTTGATGTATTCACTATTCTACAACGTAGAAATACATAGAACCCTTCAATGAGTAGGTGTTCTGAAACATTTGACTGGTACTCTATGTATATGTACAGTGCCTTGCAAAAGTATTCAGACCCCTTGGATTTCTTCACATTTTGTTATGGATGTAGTTGTCATTTTGATTTTAAAAATAAATAAGAGCTAAAATGTAGTTGTTACATAAGTATTCAGCCACTAGTTGTTACATAAGTATTCAGCCACTAACCTAAATTAGTTCAGGAGTCAAATTTGGAATGATAGCTGTTGAAATGATTTTTTAAATGATTAACCTTTCATCTGTGCCCCATACATACTACATCTGTATGGTCCCTCATTTCAAGCACAGATTTAACTACCAAGACCCGGGAGCTTTTGATTGGAGCGAGTGGTCGCATCTGCACGTCGCTCCAACGGGTAGTATAACTTTTTCATTATATTTCATTATATCACAACGGTTTGATTTGTCTTATCTTAGCAATTTCTTCTCAGCTAGCTACATAGCCGTCTTTGTATCAAAGATAATTGCGTAATTATCGTATTTCGCCGTCCTAACGTAGTCTTCACTAGCCAGCTAGCTAACGTCCACTGATTAGCTGCACTGAGAAACTTTTACACTCAACTGAACGACTTGATTAGTTTAGTGTTAGCTACCTACATAGCTGTCTTTGCTGTCTTCGTATCATCGTATCATCGTATCCAAGATAATTGTGTTGTTTAGGTTTAGAGTGTGTAGTCTTAGAGTGATTATCTTAATTTACCGAGGTTAGCTAGCCAGCTATTTGTCGTCCTTAACGTAGGTGACTCTGCTAGCTAGCCAACAGCTAGCCAACGCTAGCCAACGTCTTCTGTATAGAACTCAACTACCCGGTCGCATTCACAGGTTGTATCACATTTTCACTTCATTTCATTACAGTACAACGGTTTGATTTGTTTGATCGTAGCTAGCTACTTAGCTAGCTACATAGCCATCTTTGTATCAAAGATAATTGTGTAGTCTAGAGCGATTTTCTAGGTTCGCTAGCCATCTATTGTCGTTCTTTTAACGCAACGTAACGTAAACAACACTGCTAGCTAGCCTGCTAGCCCCGAATAGCAACACTGCAGAAACTATTACACTCAACGGAATGACTTGATTAGTGTAGTGTCAACAACGCACCCACTGCCAGCTGGCCTACTTCAGCAGTACTGTATCATTTTAATCATTTTAGTCAATAAGATTCTTGCTACGTAGCTTAACTTTCTGAACATTCGAGACGTGTAGTCCACTTGTCATTCAATCTCCTTTGCATTAGCGTAGCCTCTTCTGTAGCCTGTCAACTATGTGTCTGTTTATCCCTGTTCTCTCCTCTCTGCACAGACCATACAAACGCTCCTCACCGCGTGGCCGCGGCCACCCTACTCTGGTGGTCCCAGCGCGCACGACCCACGTGGAGTTCCAGGTCTCCGGTAGCCTCTGGAACTGCCAATCTGCGGTCAACAAGGCAGAGTTCATCTCAGCCTATGCCTCCCTCCAGTCCCTCGACTTCTTGGCACTGACGGAAACATGGATCACCACAGACAACACTGCTACTCCTACTGCTCTCTCTTCGTCCGCCCACGTGTTCTCGCACACCCGAGAGCATCTGGTCAGCGGGGTGGTGGCACCGGGATCCTCATCTCTCCCAAGTGGTCATTCTCTCTTTCTCCCCTTACCCATCTGTCTATCGCCTCCTTTGAATTCCATGCTGTCACAGTTACTAGCCCTTTCAAGCTTAACATCCTTATCATTTATCGCCCTCCAGGTTCCCTCGGAGAGTTCATCAATGAGCTTGATGCCTTGATAAGCTCCTTTCCTGAGGACGGCTCACCTCTCACAGTTCTGGGCGACTTTAACCTCCCCACGTCTACCTTTGACTCTTTCCTCTCTGCCTCCTTCTTTCCACTCCTCTCCTCTTTTGACCTCACCCTCTCACCTTCCCCCTACTCACAAGGCAGGCAATACGCTCGACCTCATCTTTACTAGATGCTGTTCTTCCACTAACCTCACTGCAACTCCCCTCCAAGTCTCCGACCACTGCCTTGTATCCTTTTCCCTCTCGCTCTCATCCAACACCTCCCACACTGCCCCTACTCGGATGGTATCGCGCCGTCCCAACCTTCGCTCTCTCTCCCCCGCTACTCTCTCCTCTTCCATCCTATCATCTCTTCCCTCCGCTCAAACCTTCTCCCACCTATCTCCTGATTCTGCCTCCTCAACCCTCCTCTCCTCCCTCTCTGCATCCCTTGACTCTCTATGTCCCCTATCCTCCAGGCCGGCTCGGTCCTCCCCTCCCCGCTCCGTGGCTCGATGACTCATTGCGAGCTCACAGAACAGGGCTCCGGGCAGCCGAGCGGAAATGGAGGAAAACTCGCCTCCCTGCGGACCTGGCATCCTTTCACTCCCTCCTCTCTACATTTTCCTCCTCTGTCTCTGCTGCTAAAGCCACTTTCTACCACGCTAAATTCCAAGCATCTGCCTCTAACCCTAGGAAGCTCTTTGCCACCTTCTCCTCCCTCCTGAATCCTCCGCCCCCTCCCCCCTCCTCCCTCTCTGCAGATGACTTCGTCAACCATTTTGAAAAGAAGGTCGACGACATCCGATCCTCGTTTGCTAAGTCAAACGACACCGCTGGTTCTGCTCACACTGCCCTACCCTGTGCTCTGACCTCTTTCTCCCCTCTCTCTCCAGATGAAATCTCGCGTCTTGTGACGGCCGGCCGCCCAACAACCTGCCCGCTTGACCCTATCCCCTCCTCTCTTCTCCAGACCATTTCCGGAGACCTTCTCCCTTACCTCACCTCGCTCATCAACTCATCCCTGACCGTTGGCTACGTCCCTTCCGTCTTCAAGAGAGCGAGAGTTGCACCCCTTCTGAAAAAACCTACACTCGATCCCTCCGATGTCAACAATTACAGACCAGTATCCCTTCTTTCTTTTCTCTCCAAAACTCTTGAACGTGCCGTCCTTGGCCAGCTCTCCCGCTATCTCTCTCTGAATGACCTTCTTGATCCAAATCAGTCAGGTTTCAAGACTAGTCATTCAACTGAGACTGCTCTCCTCTGTATCACGGAGCGCTCCGCACTGCTAAAGCTAACTCTCTCTCCTCTGCTCTCATCCTTCTAGATCTATCGGCTGCCTTCGATACTGTGAACCATCAGATCCTCCTCTCCACCCTCTCCGAGTTGGGCATCTCCGGCGCGGCCCACGCTTGGTTGCGTCCTACCTGACAGGTCGCTCCTACCAGGTGGCGTGGCGAGAATCTGTCTCCTCACCACGCGCTCTCACCACTGGTGTCCCCCAGGGCTCTGTTCTTGGCCCTCTCCTATTCTCGCTATACACCAAGTCACTTGGCTCTGTCATAACCTCACATGGTCTCTCTTATCATTGCTATGCAGACGACACACAATTAATCTTCTCCTTTCCCCCTTCTGATGACCAGGTGGCGAATCGCATCTCTGCATGTCTGGCAGACATATCAGTGTGGATGACGGATCACCACCTCAAGCTGAACCTCGGCAAGACGGAGCTGCTCTTCCTCCCGGGGAAGGACTGCCCGTTCCATGATCTCGCCATCACGGTCGACAACTCCATTGTGTCCTCCTCCCAGAGCGCCAAGAACCTTGGCGTGATCCTGGACAACACCCTGTCGTTCTCAACTAACATCAAGGCGGTGGCCCGTTCCTGTAGGTTCATGCTCTACAACATCCGCAGAGTACGACCCTGCCTCACACAGGAAGCGGCGCAGGTCCTAATCCAGGCACTTGTCATCTCCCGTCTGGATTACTGCAACTCGCTGTTGGCTGGGCTCCCTGCCTGTGCCATTAAACCCCTTCAACTCATCCAGAACGCCGCAGCCCGTCTGGTGTTCAACCTTCCCAAGTTCTCTCACGTCACCCCGCTCCTCCGTTCTCTCCACTGGCTTCCAGTTGAAGCTCGCATCCGCTACAAGACCATGGTGCTTGCCTACGGAGCTGTGAGGGGAACGGCACCTCAGTACCTCCAGGCTCTGATCAGGCCCTACACCCAAACAAGGGCACTGCGTTCATCCACCTCTGGCCTGCTCGCCTCCCTACCACTGAGGAAGTACAGCTCCCGCTCAGCCCAGTCAAAACTGTTCGCTGCCCTGGCCCCCCCAATGGTGGAACAAACTCCCTCACGACGCCAGGACAGCGGAGTCAATCACCACCTTCCGGAGACACCTGAAACCCCACCTCTTTAAGGAATACCTAGGATAGGTTAAGTAATCCCTCTCACCCCACCCCCCCTAAGTTTTAGATGCACTATTGTTAAGTGACTGTCCCACTGGATGTCATAAGGTGAATGCACCAATTTGTAAGTCGCTCTGGATAAGAGCGTCTGCTAAATGACTTAAATGTAATGTAAATGTAAAAGAAGGGTAGTGATTGTTAGATGGGTAATAATAACAAATTAGACATTCAATATATTTTTAAGCATGGTCAAGTTAATAATTGTTTGGGGTTTATATATTAAACCACCCAGACACAAAGATAATCGTCCTTCTGCTCAGGGATGTTACCATGAGGCCATTGGTGATTTTTAGAACTACGTTGTTCAATGTCTGTGATGGTAGAAAACTGAGGATGACTCAACAAAATTGTAGTGACTCCACAATAATGACCTAAATATTCCAAAACTTGCATCTTGTATGCAACGAGGCACTAAAGTAATCCTGTAAAGGAATACACTTTATTTTGCCAAAAAATGTTTGGTGCAAATCCGGCACATCAGAGGAACTACCTCTTTATTTTCAAGCATGGTGGTTGCTGCATCATGGTATGGGTATGCTTGCCATTGGCAAATGCTGAGGAGTTTTTTTTTAAAGGATAAAAATAAATGGGATGGAGCTAAGCACAGGCTAAATCCTGGAGGAAAACCTGCTTCTGTCTGCTTTACACCAGAGACTGGGAGAAGAATGTACCTTTCAGCAGGACAATCACCTACAACACAAGGCCGAATCTACACTGGAATTTCCAAGAAGATGGCGAATGTTCCTGAGTGGAACATAGTCATTTGAAAAAGTAGGCGTACCCCCAGATGTATTTTTAATTTTTAAACACATTTGGACAGACGGATATGTGATCTTCACTTCAACACTATTGACAGATAAAGGTAACCTAATTTACAAAATACACCGAAAGATTATACTTTGCAATCATCTATTCATCAAAAATCAACAAATGTACACCCCTAGCTTCAATAGCTTGTGTTTCCCCCGTTGGCTGAAATAACTTAATGTAGCTGTTTCTTTTAACTGTCTATCAGTCTCTTACAATGACTGGGAGGAATTTGTGTCCACTCTACTTTACAGCACTGCTTCAACTGTCATGTTTGAGGGCTTTCTTGCATGCACGGCCTGCTTCAAGTCCCCCTACAAAATTTCGATAGGATTGAGAGTTGGGTTTTGACTCTGCCATTCCATAACCCTCAATTTCTTCTTTTTGAGCTGTTCTGTTGTAGCTTTGCTTCTGGGTTTTGGATTATTGTCCTGTTGCAAGATCCATGTTCGGTTCAGCTTCAGCTTTTTGACAGATGGCCCAACATTCTCAAGAATTCTCTGGTACAATCCTAGAATTCATGGTTGACTCAATGATGGCAAGTTGGCCAGGCCCTGAGGCAGCAAAGCAGCCCCAAACCATAATGCCACCGCCTCCATGCTTTATGGTTGGTATGAGTTTTTTTTTGCCAAACATGGTGTCTGGCATTGTGCTCTGGACAGATGAGGTGAAGTTGTTTGGCCACATTGTTCCAGTAGTTTTGGTCTTTACCCAGGTGTTGTTTGGCAAACGTCAGTCGTGTCTTGAGGCGTCTTCCTTCCTGACCTCCCATGTAGGCCAAGTTTGTGCAGTCTCTTTCTGACAGATGACTCCTGTACTTCGACATTGATTGTGGCAAGAGAGGCCTGTAAGATCCCTTGATGTTACCCTGGGGTTCTTAGAGACTTCTATGAGCATATTTCGGTCAGCTCTTGGTCTGAATTTGGTGGGATGACATGTCCTAGGTAGATTGCCAGTGGCCTGGAGGTTTCTCCATTTGAAGATGAGACATTGGACAGTGGAATGATGTACTTCAAACTTCTTGGAACTGGATTTGTAACGCCTCCCAGAATCATGGGCATTAATAATTATTATTTTAAGAGCCTCGGATAGGTATTTTGCTTTTGGCAGGATGTGTTACCACACACCCATATGGTTATGACCGAACCAGACCAGGTTTCTAATCTTTATGGAAGGCTGGACCCGCCTACATTTCTCTCCAATGATTTTCTAATCACTTGCACCTGTTTTGGTGCACCTGGTTCTAATTTTAGACATTTTATATGATGGTAAAGTTAGGGGTGTACTAACTTTTTCTTCATAAGTAAAATGCATTTGTTTATTTTAATTGCGTAACATTTTCAAAGTGAATTTTCTTGTGTGTGGTTTGTTAAATTGGGTTACCTTTCAACGAATGTGGTGGGAATTTAGCTCAAATATGCATGTCCAAATATGTTTAAAAAATATCTACTATCTATACTTTCCAGGGGGTGTACTTACTTTTCACATGACTGTATATCTGCTTGAAAATATTTGATAATACTTTAAATTGACTGTCTAGCCATGATCCCCAACATTCTGACAGCTTGAATAATTTTGAAAATAATAATGGGCAAATATTGTACAATCTAGGTGTGCAAAGCTCGTATAGTATAGACTTGCCCAAGTTGACGCGCAGCTGGAATCGATGCCAAATGTGTTTCTAACATGTATTGACATAGGGAGCTGGATGCTTATGCAACGACTATACATTTGCTATTTAATTTCTATTCATCTATTAAATGTTCAAGTTTTTCCTTCCACTTGGACATTAGTATTTTGTATAAATTGTTGCCAAAAAATGACAAATCAATTGTAATCTCACTTTGTAACACAATGTGAAGAAATCCAAAGATTCTCAATACTTTTGCAAGGAACTCTAAAAATATGTACAAAATCTCTGTTTAGTCTGTTTTTGTGTACTTTGTGTACTTGACATATATTTTTGGATTGATAAGTACCCATCTGATTCTTGAAGAATATAACACAAATGCCTCGTGAGCTTAGTACAACTGTCGTACACCAAAAAATAAACTCCAATGTTTTGTAAACCATGTAAATGACCACTGTTATAATACCATTTTGATATCACTGATGATCGGTCCTTACATCCATAGCCTAGGTTCCATTTCTCCAGCCTCATCACTCAGCTTCTTACTGAAACTGTGTTTTGGGGATGAGACTTAATGTTTTCAATTTAAGGATTGCGTCTTTTAAAAATGTTTTTTAATGAGTGTATGTTTTCCAGGGCTAAGTACATCAGTACAGAGCTGGGGATCCGGCAGCGCCTCTTCGTAGGGATCCTGACGTCCAAAAGCACCATCAACACGTTGGGGGTGGCCGTGAACCGCACCATCAGCCACCACCTGGACACTGTGGTCTTCTTCACCGGCATGCGCAACCGCAAAGTGCCCCACGGCATGTTCGTGGTCACCCATGGGGACGAGAGGCTCATATGGAACATTTTCCAGACCATCAAGTACATCTTGGAGCACTACGTCCATGAGTATGACTGGTTCTACCTGGCCCAGGACGACACCTACACCGAGGCAGACCGGATCCAACAGCTGGTGGATCACCTGAGCATAGACCGGGAGCTTTACATGGGCAGACCTGAGGAGTTTATAGGTGGGGAGATGGAGGGGAGGTACTGCTACGGTGGGTTCGGATACCTCCTGTCCCGTACCCTGCTGCTCCGGCTCAAACCCTTCCTGGAGAACTGTAGGAATGACATCCTGAGCGCCAGGCCTGACGAGTGGCTGGGCAGATGCATCATTGATTATGCCAACACCAACTGTGTGGCTGAGCATGAGGTAGGCTATATATTGCTACTGTCTTGTACAGACGAGTTCCACTAAGAGTTCTGTTCCATGGGTTTATGATCCCTTTGACCAAGAGACTGTTTTCCCGGAAATAGATTAGCCCTAGTCCTAGAATAAGAAGCATGTTTAAAGGAGATTCTCTATTCAGTAAGGAGATTCTCTATTCATTTTTTTAAGGCCCCGACTAGACTTAATCTGTGCCCGAAAAAGCATCCCCAAGTGTTTCTCAGCAAGTGAACGTTTCTTGTGTCAACAAAGCAGACCCGTGTTGAATACATAATGTCAAATACTTGCGCTGCGCTTGATTTAGTTCGTCCAGTACCATAGAACTAATGTATAGTCACAAAAGTGGACGCTCAAGTATTGAACATGTGTATTTGGCCCAGGTCTGCTCTGAGTAGAAACTACAAGTCGATTGCCTTTCACTGGCATCTTCCCCCAAAAAGATGAAACGGAGCCTGACTTTATGACGCCTCATAAACTTGACTCATTATCTGTCAGTGTAGTCGGCTGGTTCCTGCTCCGTAATCGCTTGAGACACACGCACACCATATTGTAAAAAAGAAATTGAAGGACATATCCTACATCAAAACATAAGAGCCATCTTTCAAGATCCACCAGCCTCACATTAGAATACTTTCTTTCCAAACTACATCTGTAGTTAAAAAAGTAGTCTCCTTAAAGTGTATACTAGTGACATCTATAGAATAAAGCATGTTGCACCATTATTAGTGCTAAAACATAGTTGTAACACCATCGGTGTTTCAGCACTGCATTCTCTGTAGAGTCAGATTTGCCCGTCTTCACGCTGGGGCCCCTGAGGGTACTTGTCCCCTCTGCTGTGACGGGGAGCTTTGCTTCTCCTGTTCTGCACTGACAGTCAGGGACCCAGTGGAGCCCTGTCACAGTCACACTGCTTGTCCAAGTGACAGTTTAAAGACTGTGCACCTTCGATAACTAAATTGATTTCATCTGTTTGTATATGTTACCCGTTTTGGCCCATAGTGTGGCCGCATGCACATTACACCATTCTATCGCAATACTATTTAGAAGTCTATTTATTTTTTACATAATGAGTAGTTAATGCAAGACAGTTTGAATTTGCCTAAACTTTTTTCTGTGGCGTGTTACGTTCTATACCCTCTTTAATTGCGCTTCCATTTTTTTTCTCCTTTGGTCGCATTTGAGCAGGAAACCATCTTGTTTAAGAGTGTGTATTGGAACAGAAACTGAGGGCCTGTTTCACTGCTACGTGGTCATCTTGCCTCAGGGCCAGCACAACTCCAGGGGGGAGAAAGGAGAAGTAGGGGAAAAGTCAGATGAAAAAACATGGGAGAGTGTTACGTGGAAGTACAACTCCCATTCCACAACTGTATTTGTAACAGTTATCAGTTGTGTCGAAGTGACATTGATTCTTTAGACCTTTGCAATTAATTTCAGTCCGACGGTTGGTGACCTCTGTTCATGCGATTTCATTATTTGTTATTTTAATAGCTTGATCAGATTGGATAAAGATTGGATAAATGCTTTCTTCTGAATTGGTTAACTTCTTAAGGTGCTTACTCTGTTTATTCTAAATGGTTGTCTGTTTAAATTAAAGCTGCAATATGTACCTTTTTGGCCAACCTGACCAAATTCACATAGAAATGTGAGTTATAGATCTGTCATGCTCATCAAAGGCAAGTACAAGAGGCGGTGGATCTGTTCTATGTGCTTAAGTTTTTGCTTTTACTTTTTTTAAACTTTTACTTTTATTTTTGTAAATTAGTTGGGGGAAAAATAAGAAGAAATATTTGACCAGCGGTTTAGATAGTACAATGATTATCTACTGTACACTATACTTGCTTGTTTTGTCACACTGAAATTAGGCGAACATGCAGTAGACTTTTAGCAAACTGGAAATGGCGGAGCAATTTCTGCATCGTGCATCTTTAAGTGGTCTTATTACTTATGGTAATGTAGGTGTTCGTACACTGATTCCTCTTAGGTTGTGACACCATACATTCCAGTAGTGTTTTTCCTATGAAGCCATTTCTAAAAGTTTGTTAAACATGAATTGTTTGGACAGAAGTTGTTTCAAGTTTTATTAGCTATAAGTACGGGATAGGCAAGGTATACATCGTCCGTCCAACGAAACGTTTACTTGCAGGTTCCTTCTCGACAATGCAACAGCAATAAGAAATAGTAAAAGAATACAACAAAGTAAAATGGCAGAAGAATAGAAAACATTTTAGCATAAGTATAATAACAGAAAGGAACTATTTTTAGTACAATAGAGCAGGTGGTCAGTCCAGTTCAAGTGTTCCGCAGTCTAAAGGCTTGTAGATAGAAACTATCAGACGTCATGTTCCAATAGGTCTGTGTGGGGTCCCTTCCATATGGCGTTGTTTTGAGTAGATGTCCTGGATGGGTGGAAGTATCGTCCCAGTGATGTACTGGGCCGTCTTCACCACCCGCTGGAGGGTCTTGCAGGTGCATTTGAACCGGTGGGCTATGTGTATTTTTATTTCATTAATTGAAGAGAGAGAGAAAATACAATCTAAAGTGCTTTACTCTTACATGTTGTTAGGATCTGTAATACAATGGTTGTCGGAACTCCTAGTACAGAAAGTTGGTGCTCAAAAAGAAGCCTTTCCTCTCCCTTTTGCTATGACCGATACGGGCTGTAAGGGTCAATGGGTTTGGAAACTGCTAGTGAAACAGCTGCTAAGAAGAGTTTTTCTAAAACATGTCAGAGGACCAATGTTTGATAGTGGAGCATCATCAGGGCTAAATGTCTATCACTCTGAAATGCTGTTTTAGTTAGGAAAGATGACTAATTGCCTTAGGTGGACTAAAACTGATTCACTGTCTGACACATTCTCTTATTTTTATTTTTTTCTTCATACCTTCTCTTTGAAAGCACCCCATATCTCCCCTACATTAATTTCCTCCATCCAAATAGATAGGAAAGCTTCCAAAACCATTTCCAAGTAAACAATCCTATCAGCTTTCAACCGTCACTAGTAAATAATACACAGGGCTCTATTTCCAGCTTTCACTGAGGCCGCAAGTGTCAAACGCACGTTAGTTGGCCATTTCGGCATGCGTGAGGTTCGGCAATTTATCTGTCTAACATCGGCTCTCTTGCACTGAGGTGGGAGGGGTAGCAATATTTGACTTGTCTTCAAAAATGAAAATTTCATGGAGCACAAAGGGTGAGATTTTAAGACAAACGAAAAAGCAGGTCTTCGCGGTAACATGGATGGTAATGACATGGAATTTGAGGGCGGGAGCACAAACCTATTCAGCCGTGACGCACCATGCCCATACGCTCCTGTAACGAGGGGAAATTTGCATTTTGCGCTGGTAACCCTGGCATTTAGAAACCTAAAACCTTTTACATTTTTAAGTTGATTTAAAAAACCAAGCATAGCCTCCCCTCCCCCTCAGAAGGCAGTTTGTTTTTGGTAGCAGACTATCAATAAAGGGTTTGACTAGCGAGACTGCTTTGAAATAAACCTTAATCACCTACAGCTTTACTTAAAGATGAAATTTGGAAGCAGCAAAACAGTGAGTGGATAAGTTATTTCAGCCAGCTCCCATTATTATTTTGGACATGTGTTAAACCTCCTGTGTACATATGTCCATAAGAAATGTGCCGGTCGGTGGCCCTCGTATTTATTTATATATATTTTTACATTAAAACAACTTTTTATTAGGATGATTCAACGTCCTTGGCTTCATGGTGAGAACGTCCATGGCTCGCACGCAATGCAATTTAGGAGCTGTCTGCTATTTCTGGAGAAGTGCGAATGCTATCTGTAGAGTGGATGTGTAGCCTATAATGATGAGGGGACATTATCTTTATGTTGAATTTGGATCTCTGTTTGGATCTCCTATGAAAGTGCGTAAAACCCTCTGTCGTCTACGTTGCCTCATTTATTATGTCCTCGCAGGGAGCCGTTATTGTGGCTGTAACTATATTTAGACGGCCTCTTTAAAACCAGTTGTTTTGATTTTAGAATCGTTCACTCGCTTTTTAAGCCGTATCAGTACTGACTTTAATCTTGCTTATTGACAATGTTTGGCATGTCCATCATTGAGACATGGCAGACGTAATGCTATTTTACAGTTGGCCTAGCCAATATATCAATGAAAAATGCTATGTTCAACAATACATTTCCATATTGAAACCGTGCAATTAAGTCTTCGAACAATGTGCCTTGCAAACATGTTCAACAGATTTAGCAAATATGGGACAGGCCTACATATATTTTGTTTCTGTAGGCTATTTAACAAAGTAGGCTACAACAAACTAACATTCAAATCAGTGTTGATGACAACGCAATACATAAAAGTCCGTAAATGCACAACTTGAAGCAACCACCTATTTAGCCATGGAGCAAGTTCTGATTGGCCAGTGAGGGGTCAAGCCTCCACCTACAACTAATTTATTCATCAAAACCCAGCCCTTTCATGCCACTGCTTAGATTTGATGAAATGGAACCCAAAGACTTAACTCAGTCTTCTGTTTGTTTTCACCCAATTTCCCATGTTACCACTTTGCTAAATGTACAGTACCATTCAAACGTTTGGACACACCTACTCATTCCAGAGTTTCTTCATTTTTACTATATTCTACATTGTAGAATAATAGTGAAGAGATCAACTATGCAATAACACATGGAATTGTGTAGTAACCCCAAAAAGGCTTAAATTATTTGCTTTGCCTTAATGACAGCTTTGCACGCTCTTGGCATTCTCTCAACCCGAGGTAGTCACCTGGAATGCATTTCAATTAACAGGTGTGCCTTTAAGTTAAGTTGTGGAATTTCTTTCCTTAATGCGTTTGAACCAATCCGTTGTTGTGACGAGGTAGGGGTTGGTATGCAGAAGATAACCCCCCCCCAAAAAGTGTTACTACATGATTCCATATGTGTTATTTCATAGTTGTGATGTCTTAACTATTATTCTACAATGTAGAAAATGGTTAAAAAAATAAAAACCCTGAAATGTGTCGGTGTGTCCAAACCTTTGACTGGCACTGTACATACATTTTTGTTTTGTTTTCAGGGGCTGCAGTACTACCATTACGAGATGGGCAAGAACTCGGATCCGAGTAAGGTGAAGAATGTGCAGTTTAATAACGCCTTGACTGTCCACCCAGTATCTGACCCTGAGCAGATGTACAGACTACACAAACACTTCACTGAAATCGAACTTCGGAGGACATACGATGAGATCGAGAAGTTGCAGGTAAACGATCTAATCCTGAACGCCACAAAACATCCTTTGTCCAGTGAACACCGATGCAGTCAGTCTCCCCTGTCTGTTTTCATTTAACATTGAGCGCTGAAGGCTTATTTCAGTTTAATATTTGTTTTTTGAATGACTGTTCTCTTGGTTGGACATAAGGGGCATTTAAAGATATGCTTGGGAACTTTGCCAACTAGTATTTTTTAAACCTCCTGCTTTGGGCTGGATGAGTTGTGTAGTTCATTCATGCATAATTCCCTAGTTTTGAAAGTTTTCTGGAAGCCTTGCGGTGCCATTTTCCCAAAAATGTTCCCTACGTGGGCCAGCACCCTAGCAATTTGAGTTCATGCCAATGAGATTTAGCCCCTCGCCATTTGAGTGACAGCAGCTAACAAGATGTACACACAGCAGGAGAGAGAGAGAGAGAGAGAGAGAGAGAGAGAGAGAGAGAGAGAGAGAGAGAGAGAGAGAGAGAGAGAGAGAGAGAGAGAGAGAGAGAGAGAGAGAGAGAGAGAGAGAGAGAGAGAGAGAGAGAGAGAGAGAGAGAGAGAGAGAGAGAGAGAGAGAGAGAGAGAGAGAGAGAGAGAGAGAGAGAGAGAGAGAGAGAGAGAGAGAGAGAGAGAGAGAGAGAGAGAGAGAGAGAGAGAGAGAGCTTTCAGAACTACTGGCTGAAACATACGAAAGTGCTGGAGAATCTCTTAAATTTTAGCAGTACAGTATCACTGTCAGTTTGACTTTAGAGTTTTTTAAAATTTTTATATCTGTACATCTCATGTGTCCACAGGCAGAGATAAAGAATGTGAGCAAAGTAGCTTTTGATGGCAACCGGAGCGCCCAGTGGCCCGTTGGGATCAATCCTACGTTTGAGCCGAAGTCCCGTTTTGAGGTCATCCGATGGGACTACTTCACAGAGGAGCAGGTCTATTCATGCATTGACGGCTCCCCCAAGTGTGAACTGCGTGGCATTGATCGGTTGGACGTGGCCGACGTCATCGAGAGAGCCATGGGGGAGCTGAACAAGAAGTACAAGCCTGTCCTCCACCTGAAGAAGCAGCAGCTGATCAACGGCTACCGCCGCTTTGACCCCACTCGGGGCATGGAGTACACCCTGGACCTGCAGCTGGAGGTGGTCAACCAGAAGGGCCGCAGTCGCTCCATCACCAAGAGGGTCCACCTGGTGCGTCCCCTGAGTCGCATCGAGATCATCCCCATGCCTTACGTCACAGAGGCCACCAGGGTTCACGTCATCTTGCCGTTGACTTTTCAGGAACGGGGTGCCGTCAACCATTTTCTAGAAGTGTTTGCCACAAATTTGTTTGAGACCAGTGACAACGCCATCTTGACTTTACTGTTCATCTACGACCCATTCGAGGCCCAGCAGGTCAACCAAAATGACATATTCGCCAGTGTTAAAGTGCAGATCAACACATACGAACGCAAGTATCCAGCAGTGAAGATCCTGTGGATAAGTGTCAAGACGGAAACCCCTTCTCAAATCAAATTCATGGACATCA
Source organism: Oncorhynchus gorbuscha (assembly GCF_021184085.1). Lineage (NCBI taxonomy): Eukaryota > Metazoa > Chordata > Actinopteri > Salmoniformes > Salmonidae > Oncorhynchus > Oncorhynchus gorbuscha. The sequence continues at coordinate 56,717,404 of NC_060181.1, read as the reverse complement.
TTTCCAAGAAGCACCCAGTAGACACGCTGTTCTTCATCACCAACGTCAACACCAACGTCAACTCCGAGTTCCTCAACCGTTGCCGCATGAACTCCATCAACAACTGGCAGGTATTCTTCCCAATCCACTTCCAGGACTACAACCCAGACATTGCCTTCCACAACCAGGAGCCCCCACCCACAGTAGACCTGGTCAAGGACGCCGGACACTTTGACCGCAGTTCTTTCGAGGAAGCGTGCTTCTACAACTCCGACTACATGGTGACGCGCACGCGCATGGCCTCCGACGTGCAGGAGAACGAGGAGATCATGGAGACCTTGGATATCTACGACATGTTTGTCAGGTACTCCACCCTGCATGTGTTCAGGGCTGTGGAGCCGGCTCTGCACCAGAAGTACCACTACCAGGCCTGTAACCCGCAGCTCAGTGAGGACATCTACCACCGGTGTGTCCAGAGCAACCTGGATGGCCTGGGATCACGTTCCCAGCTCGCCATGCTGTTATTTGAACACGAGCAAGGAAATAGCACTTGATCACCAGCCCCCTTAGAAACTTGACCTAGTATGTGTGTGTATGCGTGAGTGTGTATGAGTGTGTGTTTGTTTTAAAACTAATGCAGTACATTCCTAAGCGGAAACTTTTTTTTAAAAACTAAATGTTTACAATAAAAATGTGCTGTCCGTACAGAAAACGATGGTGGAACCAAATGTGGTTTAAACATTCGGATTTGGTGGTCATGCTGGTTATCTCATTATTTTAACACGTTACAAAAGTTCTACATACCTTTGTGGCTCTTGAGGGTATGGCTTTAAACCTGCACAGCTTTTGATGCTTGGTCATTTGCAGTTTAGTAATCACTACTAAAGCACATCTGTGTGCCTTTAAAAAAAAACTTTTTTTAACCATCAGTCAGTCCTCTTGTATTTTCATGTCCGTTATCATATCAAGCAAAATAAGTAGAGATTTTTTTACATTGTATACATTTAATCAATATTTGAGTCCCTTCCTTTCACATTACACTTCTCACATTTGAATGAATGAGCTGGCATCTGCAATGTAGATTCACTCTACTCGCATGGTAACGGGAAGGAAGCTTTACGGCACTGACGTCATCAGATGCAGAATGAGATTACTGTTGGGTTGAGAGGATTGGATGGTATGTGTTGGTTGGTACTGTAGGTTCCCATAGGGTGACATCACAAACAAGCCTGTAGATGTAGAGCCTCTTCAGGAGGTTACAGTAAAAAGAGAAAGATATGATTGTCTCTTATTTAGAATAGGGAATTATGTAATCTTTATCCATTACATTTATATATGCAACGTTCTGAATGTTAACTCTGAATACACCCCTGGTCAGATACGTTTGTCTGAAGATATTTTGTGAGAGTCCTTGTTGAAAGGCTAACGCACAGTTCAGACGCTGAACTTTTGGTTAATCGAATGGAATGGAAATTAAGAGGTTGAAAGGTTTTGCTTGACATACTGATTGGTTTCATACTACAGACTTCCTTGTAGGCTTTGGGTCGAATTCAGGCACAACACCTCTTGTTTTAAACAAGTTCATTGCACAAAAAGTACAAAGACGGACGATTCCCACACCTATGCAGCGCGGAAGATAATGTTTGAAACGGTGAATATGATCGGTTTAATGTGTATATTATAGGGATGGGCATTTTACAATTGTTGAATGTTCGTGGACCCCTTTTAACCCAAATCCTAATTGCCCTAATATATTAAAACAACAAAAATGCAAGTGCCATTTTAAAATTAATTTATTGAAGCCGTAATTCAACTGGTTATATTATATCATGGAACACAATCTTCAAAAAGGCCGTAACCTCCGCATTTGCGCTTGCTTGTAGAACCCTATGGCTGTTCAATGGCTTAGCCTTTTGTTAATTTAGCAGACAATACGCTCTTATTTCCCGAGCCCTTATCACAGTCAAAACACATATTTCATCGTTTTAATTTTTTAATTTTAAACTATGTAATATAACAGAATAAAATGGAACAGAATATTTTTCCAACTGGAAAAAAAAGTTGCCAGAGCAAAGTGATGCGCATTGCATGTGGAACAGTTATCACCAGTGATCATTTGACACGTTTCTTAATAGAAGAACACTCGCATTGAACACTGCATGGTGATGCATTATGGCCACATCTGTTTGTCGAGTAGGCATATACTTGTTTATTCAGATGAAAATACACTCTTTGTCGTCATCAAACTAAGGTTTTGCAGATGTTAAGTGTGGAACCTGTATGTTTAGGGGGGTTATAGCCTAGGCTAACACATTCTAAATGGCACCAACAGTTCGCAAAGAAACTTAAGCGGAAATAGTCAGGACACAACTATTCCAAAACTGCAGCTCGTTCCTGGACCACATTTTCCAACTTCAATCAACCAGTCCATTTTGAATGTGTAACTGTGTTCATTTGGCGTGGAATGTAGCTTGTGTATCCAATCCGTTAGATACGTGTTTTATAGGCATTTTGTTTCTGTAGGCCCAACCGGAGCTTGTGTGGCGGGATCGGATCCCTCCACACACGAGACATGAAGGGGAAAGGGAATTTGGAGAAGAAATGTGACGCTTGGCTTAGTTTCTTTTTTGTTGTTTTGTTTGTTGTACCCAGCAAATGCACATGTTCATATGGAACACAAGAGTCGAGGCAAATTTGAACGTTGTCACAGTGGGCTATTTGGAGAGAAAAAAGTGATCTCTGGTTAAATATAGAGCTTTTACGTCCGTTGCAGTACTAATTTACTCATGCCTACTCGGTTAACGCAACGTGTCTTCAGATTTCCTGTCTCCCAGTCTCCTCAAACTTAATCTAAACCATGATGTTAGCTATATTACTGTGCAACATATGTTATATTTTTCCCCCCGAGATTGCAAATAAATCTGTACGTTGTAGTGCCCATCGGTTATGAATGTTTCAACCTGTGTCGAGAAGGGGCACACTCTAAAGTGATTTTCGTACCAGGTTACGAGAGCATTTTCGCTAACCCTTTTCCTCAGGCTCCTTACTTGCTACCTTAAATCTCCCACCCTGCTGTGTAAGTTCTCCTAACCTGCTACGAAAAAGTGGCGTAAAAAGAATTGCCCGTGTTGAGAAGTTGTGTTTTTGCCGTCTGTTCCGGGTTTCAAAGATCACCAAACACGACTAACCATGAGCCTTAGCGTTTCGGCCGCCACAGAAACAGACCCTGGGTCTGTTCTAACGTGACCAACAACCTGGGTGCCAATTTCTCCCGACAGGGGAATACTTGCTCTTGCGCTCTATGAAACGGATACGCTCTTCACCCGTTCCGCGCCGAAAGAGCGGCAGAAAAGTCAGACTGAGTGGCAGGCAGCCTAGTGGTTAGAGCGTTGGGCCAGTAACCTAAAAGTTGCTTGATCGAATCCCCGAGCTGACAAGGTAAAAATCTGTCGTTCTGCCCCTGAACAAGGCAGTTAACCCACTGTGCCTAGGCTCTCATTGTAATTAAGAATGTGTTCTTAACTGACTTGCCTAAAAATAAAAACACAATTTCAGATGGCACTCCATGTCCGCTCTTCCATAGAGAAAGTGATGTATTTTTTTTTTTTTTGTGCACAGATAGAGCAGTGTTTGAACTTGGGCTAGCTGTGACTGGACTAGTTCACAGTAGTTGTTGGTTTCGGTGTGTTACACACATGTAATCTCAATATATTTAAAGTAGGTATTTGAAATCAGTTGAACAAGACTGCAGTTATTAAAAATAAGAATATGTTCTTACCTGACTTGCCTAGTTAAGGTCAAATAAATTAAATTGTGGTGTGTACTGTAGAAGTTGGCATTCAACATTGTTTGTTACATTACATTTCTATTACATTAGAATATACCTGAATATACACTACCAGTCAGTTTTTAGAACACTTACTCATTTGTACTATTTTCTACATTGTAGAATAATAGTGAACACATCAACTATGAAGTAACACACATGGAATCATGTGTTAAACAAATCCAAATATATTTGAGATTCTTCAAATACCCACCCTTTGTCTTGACAGTTTTGCACACTTGACTCTCTCAACCAGCTTCACGAGGTAGTCACCTGGAATGCATTTCAATTAACAGGTGTGCCTTTGTTAATTTGCGGAATTTCTTTCCTTAATGTATTTGAGCCAATCAGTTGTGTTGGGGGGTTATATATATATATATATATATACACACACACACACACAGAAGGTGGCCCTATTTGGTAAAAGAGCATTCCATGTTATGGCAAGAACAGCTCAAATAAGCAAATATAAATAAACAGTCCAACATTGACTGACCTTTGTGTCTGAAAGTAATCTGGAAAATGTCAAGAACTTTGAAAGTTTCTTCAAGTCCAGTTGCAATAACCATCAAGCACTATGATGAAACTGGCTCATGAGGACTGGCAAAGGAATGTAAGACCCAGAGTTGGCTCTGCTGTAGAGGATAAGTTCATTAGTTACTAGCCTCAGAAATTGCAGCCCAAATAAATGCTTCTGAGTTCAAGTAACAGACACATCTCATCTCACATCTCAACATCAGCTGTAAATCAGGCCTTTCATGGTCGAATTGAACACCAATAAGAAGAGACTTGCTTGGGCCAAGAAACACAAGCAATGGACATTAGACCAGTGTAAATTGGTCCTTTGGTCTAGAGTCCAAATTGGAGAATTCTAGTTCCAACCACCTTGTCTTTGTGAGACATGGTGTGGGTGAACGAATGATCTCAGCATGTGTATTTCCCACCATAAAGCATGATGGAGGAGGTGTTATGGTGTGAGAGTAGTTTGCAGGTGACACTGATATATTTAGAATTCAAGGTACACTTAACCAGCATGGCTCCCACAGCATTCTGCAGTGAGACACCATCCCATCTGGTTTGCGCTTCGTGGGACTATAATTTCGTTTTTCAACAGGACAATGACCCAACAAACCTCCAGGCTGTGTAAGGGCTATTTGACCAAGAAGGAGAGTGATGGAGTGCTGCATCAGATGACCTGGCTGCCACAATCCCCCAACCTCAAACAAATTGGGATGAGTTGCTCTGCAGAGTGAAGGAAAAGCAGCCAACAAATGCTCAGCATATGTGGGAACTCCTTCAAGACTGTTAAAATCATTCCAGGTGAAGCTGGTTGAGAGAATGCCAAGAGTGCAAAGCTGTCATCAAGGCAATGGTTGTCTACTTTGAAGAATCTCATATTTTTTAACATTTTTTTGGGGGGGGGGGGTTACTAAGTGATTCCATATGTGTTATTTCATAGTTGTGATGTCTTCACTATTCTACTATGTAGAAAATAGTAACAAATTAAGAAAAACCCTTGAATGATTAGATGTTCTAAAAATGTTGACCGGTAGTTTGAAGTTACATTTGATATTTCCCTGCAACATTTATGGAAGTAAAAAAAATATATATTTCATGTTGATAAGTATTATTATATGTATTTAAATGGTATCACATTGTAGCCCTCAATATCTAATGGTTTGCTATCAAGCACACCCCAATTCCCACTCAGTATCGTGCAACCAGAGGCCTTTTGAGTGGATGCAGCAGGTACTAGAAACCTGAGTTTGAAATGTGAGTTTAAGTAAAATATGTGCAATACTGTATAGATTACAACAACAAAAAATTGACTGTCCAATCAAGAACAAGGATTACCTTTTTGTGACGTGTTGCAAGTTGAATACATGCTCTAAATTATATTTATTTAAAACTTATACCAAGGAAATATCCTGTGTAACAACACTGAATGTGACATGAACTACATTGTCTTAACTTGCATTACTGCTTTGTGTGTTAATACACCACATTATATTTATATTGTATTATACTAACAAACAAAATGGACACAGTCTATCATGACATGAAAACCTACTTAAAATAAATAACCTAATTCCCTTAAGTCTTGCTTTTTTTCTTCTTCCCCAAGTGGTTTTGTAATTGCATCCACAAGTCTTAATGCGTGTCTACTTCACCAGAGACTTGAGGTTACATTATGCAAATTCAGAAGGCTGAAGCTCAAATAGAGATCTCAATTTGTTTGCTTTGTATCTCGTGTGTGTGTGTGTGTGATATAATTTGTTCTGTTATTAGCTTTGTTCAGACATGGTAATAGTGTGCGTGATAGACGTTTCCTATTTTTGTATTTTACACAATGTATTTTCTTTTTACTGCCACTGTAATTCCAAGTATTGGAGTGAGAGTTTGATCAATCCTTTTATTTACCAGTCATTTGAAGTGTCCAGTGCACTATAGTATGTTTCTAATGGTAGTGTTAACCAAAGCCATTACTCATTGACTTGAAAAACTGTGGCAGGTTAGACATTCAATCCATATCCTCCCTTTTTAAAGCGGCTGGCCCAATGCTATCCAGATATATATCAAAGGGTCCTATGTACAATACAAACTGTGATGTTTTGACCCCCATCTTAGGACATTTGTTACACACATGCAGAACAGTTCTTCCCTATCAACAGAACCAAAATACTCATTGGTGAGTCTTCTGTTACAAAGATTTAGCATGGCATATTAATCCAGATGAGTCATTATGTAGATAAAACACTCAATGGTATACTGAAATCTTCAATGAACTGTGAATTATTGTAATTTTGAAATAAACTATTTCAGTGTGAGCATTTTAGTCTTATTTCCTTTTTCTAAATGTGTAGTTTGGTGATAACCGAGCGTGGATAAATAGTGAGCGGAACATCAGATTGAGGCAGTGGCGCCAACAAAGCCAAAGTTGTCCTTTAGGTGTCAGCAAAAGAGCACATAATCATTCAGCCACGGCCAAACGTTGGCTGTTTGTCAATATTGCGAAAAGTGTGTGCTACGACCCAATTTCTTCTGTTTTAAATGTTTAAAACCACACTTTCAAACTGTCAAAGGCAGTACACTATATTTGGTATATTCTCAATCTTATTTTTACTTTGTCTTGTATCAAATGTTCTTTTAAAATGTGTTTGGGGAAAAATGTGAAAAGCTAAATTATATTTATAGCGGGTGTATTTCAAGGGCCCAATGCATACCACCCCCAGGCATGCTGTGGAACCACCTAACTGTATGGCAGCTGGGATCAAATTGTATGTCATTATTGTTGCACTCCATTTGGGACTTTCTCCTCCCACAAGGAAGGGTTCATCTGAAGAATTCAGACTTGAGGGTTGTGTCCCAAATTGCAACCTATTACCTATATAGTTAATTACTTTTGACCAGAGCCTTATGGGTAGTGCAATACACGGGGAATAGGTTGGCCATTTGGGATGCACCCTTTTTAGGTGAGCTGTTCAACTTTCACATTGGTTGCACCAACTTGTTATCGAAAACGCTCTTGTTTGTTTCACGCTGATGCTTTGCAGAGGAACGGTTGAGTCACACTCAGCCTGTTGTAAATGTATGAGCAACGTAAGTTGTCTTCTCCTTTCGCTCTGAAATGATTTTGACAACCGTCGCAGTGAGTATTAATACAAATACCTGACGGCTAAAGCTCCTTAAAGCTCAAGAACAAAAGTGACGAAGGCAAAGAAAAAGTACATTTACAATAGATCATATGAGGCATTTTAATGTACCAATCTAAACTTTAATATTTGTACTTAACATTTATAAAATGTGTTCTAACAGAATAAACAGTTACAATAGCAGACTTCTGAACAAAACGTCTTCAGCATTCTCCTGTAAATCTTAGTGAATTTCCATTGGTGTCATACTGTTTGATAGAATTGCTCTGATCCGTTCTTCATCTTGAGCTGTCGACAGTGTAACGGTGCATGCCGCAATGCCATTTCACTCAATGAAACCCCTATTGCTGTCATGTGGAACATTCAGACCAAAATGAGAAATTTCGCAATACACAAATTTGTTATTACAGAGAATTGATTTTGATTGTGTGAATATACATGTCAACAGTATTGCGAACCTGAACAAGCAGAGAAGAGCGAAATTCAGTCAACGAACGAGTAGAGTGGCAAATTTAGTAATGGTAATGTACAAAATGTCGTCAATTGGGGAAATCAAGCAGGGTCAACTCCAGCTACACAGCCACCATTTAGTTCCACTGTAATATGCACAGATGTCATTTGCAACTACTATTTGTAATATTACATACCAAATTATTTCAGAATTCTATGGACACATTCTCAGACGAGCCAAACATGTATGCTATACACACAGCAAATCACAGACCGACTCTGAGGCTTTCCTGTATCTATACATGCATGACCGCCTATACGTGACAGCAACAAGCGAAGTCAAGCTTTACATTGATCATTTGACCCCACATTCACCTTAGTACAGCATCTCCTCAGTGTGCAACCTGTCCTTCAGTGTTGTTGATGACAGAGGAGAAACTTGGTATAGGGTGCCATCAGGGACCATGATTGGGAACTTTTGAAAATGTCATAGTGACACATGATTATGAATATTTAAAAGTCATATTTGGCCCCTGTGATTACTTGACATCGGGCAAGAGTAGATTTTATTTACGCTGATGAATGGGTAATTTCATTGTGGACTTGTCAAACAAAGCACAGCTCAGAGCACTCAGCAGGGTTACAGATATTAAAGGCCCAGTGGGGTCAAAAATGAGAGTTTACTGTGTTTTATATTTCCACACGAAGGCTGGAATAATACTGTGAAATTGTGAAAATTATGATGGTGCCCTTTTAGTGTAATGGCTGTTTGAAAAGTCCGCCTGAAATGTCAGCCTGTTTTGGTGGGATGGAGTTTTGCCCTGCCTGGTGACATCACCTACTTCATAGACTAATAAGAAAGAGTTCCAAACCTCTGCCAATAACCGCTAGTTTCCCCCTCTCCACTCCCAGACAGTCCAAGCTAAATTCTTGATTGAGAAATTTCTCTTTGCTAAGATCCTTGTTTCTTCATTTTTGACCATTTTAATTTAAAACAATCACAGGAAGGTACTTCATTGTTATCCAAACGATTTGATATTGAGATAGAAACGGCCGCAATGGACCTTTTTAAGATCACAAGCAAAATAAAAAAATAACAAATAGTTATATTCAAACATCTTTATCTATTTATGTGATCGTGTGCTGTAATGTGAGGTATAAATGAATAACCCAGCAAAATACAAAATCGTATACCTACAGTCGATTTTCAGACAGTAGTCAAAGTGATAGGTCTTTCACTGAGGCTGTTCTACACTGGAGTGGACAGCAGTTTTAGTCCAGGATAAACTTTTACTGTAACAAATTCACTATCTAAGCCAAGAGATTGTGCAGGAGACATAAAGCAATTATTTTGGAAGCAACTTTGCTTCCAACAGGGATTTATGGGAAAGGACTCTTCTGGCCCTTTCTTTAAATAGAGGCGCTCAGCTACTACAGACTGTGGAATGTGCTCAATTGTGTGTATTCTGATTCATCCATGTCAAGGGGATTCACAGCACAGCTTGTTGCTTGCTATTCATTGCCTTTTTGAATGATGACCCAATATGGACACCGTAATTGTTGTAAGAACTTCACCCATGCCCAAGTCAGTAAATAAAATAAAAATAATGACAGTAATATTAACCATATCTATGTGCATTTTGTTGCTTGGAGCAAGGCAATTCCAATCATCTTTCTGACTGGTTTTGCTAATAAACAAAAATATGTCAGTGTGATTACTACAATCATAACAGCTATATATATATATATATTTTTTTTTAAATAATCTTCTCTAAAATATATAAATCAATTACAAAAATTAGTATAAGTGTTGAATTAAATGAATCATTATCCATTTAAAACAGTGCTTTCTGTCTGTGTTCAGGTTGAACCTATGTAAATGTATAATGCTACTCTCTAAAACACCTTTCCCATAAACCAGACGTGTCAATCTCTCCTGGCTCAAAGTAGAGGAGAGATTGACCTCCTCACTGCTTGCCTCTGTGAGACGTATTGACTTGTTGAAAGCACCGAACTGTCTGTTCAAACATCTAATACACAGCTCAGACACCAATACATAACCCACAAGAAATGCCACCAGGGGTCTCTTCACAGTCCCCAAGTCCAGAACAGACTCTGGGAAACTCAGTACTACATAGAGCCATAACTACATGGAACTCTCTTCCACACCAAATAACTCAAGCGAGCACTAAAATCAGATAAAACAACACCTCATGGCACAACGAGGACTGTGAAGAGACCCAAACACGTACACACAATCTAACTCACTCTACACACACACACACACACACACACACACACACACACACACACACACACACACACACACACACACACACACACACACACACACACACACACACACACACACACACACACACACACACACACACACACACACACACACACACACACACACACACACACACACACACACACTTTTAATGTGGTATTGTGGATTTTATATTGTACATTTGTAATAAAAGAGCAATAATGTAATATATTGTATGATGCGTTGTTTTATTTATGATTTCAGCTGTTGTGTTTGGTTGTGATGTAATTGTTTTAACCCTGCTTGGACCACAGGAAGAGTAGCTGCTACCTTGGCAGCAGCTAATGGGGATCCTAATAAATACTAAATAGTGTATAGCTGGTACGCAGTATGGGCCCTATCATCAAAGCGAGGATAGTATGGTTTTAACACGCCAAAAGATCAATGTAATTCCTCTGATTTTGTTTGATATCTCTGTATAATGGTTCGATTGAATATGATCACCTGTCTTATACTCATCTTGTATACAATATAAAGGGGAAATGATATCTCATCAAATAATGACATATTTTACAATGATTCAAAATCAGTGAGCTGAGTGAGAACTTATTGAGAATAATAATAACAAATTAAGAAAGGTACACAAATCAAGATACTGGAGTTGAGTAGAAATGAATCAAGATGGCTCAAAATGACATGCAGTCCTTGTCTTGTTCCCATGTGGTGACCATGTACCAAAATAACCAGTATAGAAATCGCAGAGTGGCCAGCTGTCAATTGTAGGAAGATTGAAGGTGGGCGTCTCCAGCTGGACAGTAATGTGGGGTCCAATCTGTGCTTACATACAAGTGGTCTGTTTGCAGCACAGGTTTGGTGTTCAACTTTGGCTGTAGCTTTTTCACTGGTGACAGCAAGAAAGGTATAGAACTGAGGTCCCAGGGTCTGTTTTGATGCCCGATCCAGCCCAGAGAGGACACAACTTTTCTTGTCATCAGGATGGAAAGATGGCCGCCGGCTCTAGCAGGCAAAGTCCTCAAACACTCCATGTGGCTGTCCTTGGTGGTGGGGGAGATGGTGGTTCGGTAGAATCGTATTGGCGTAAGCTCCTTCAGGATGACTTCTGGTCATGGTCATATCACTGGACTCCTGGTGGCCACAAAGACCACAACACAATAAGATATACAAAATGGGCCAGTTTCCCGGACACAGATTAAGATTAGTCTTGGACTAAGGGCTCTGTTCAATCCGTATCGCCAAAGTATCACGGAAGATCCATGTATACATTTTAAGGTCATTTCCAATTGAGCCGAAATATGCAGTGCTTACTGTGAATGCAGTCTCAGCGACCACAGGTACATTGAGCATCTCTACTGATCGGTGTCCCACCCACGGGACAGTTGAGCTAATGTGCGCTAATGTGATTAGCATGAGGTTGTAAGTAAACAAGAACATTTCCCAGGACATAGACATATCTGATATTGGCAGAAAGCTTGAATTCTTGTAAATCTCACTGAACTGTTCAATTTTCAGTAGCTATTACAGTGAAATAATACCATGATATTGTTTGAGGAGAGTGCACAGTTATAAACTCAAAGTTATTAATATTCCAATTAGGTACATTTGAGCAGTCTAGATACAACATTTTGAACAGGACTGGATCGGTCTAAAGCTTTGCACATACACTGCTGCTAACAAGTGGCCAAAAACTCAATTGTGCTTGGGCTGGAATAATACATTATGGCCTTTCTCTTGCATTTAAAAAATGATGGTACAAAAAAAATACAAAATAAATATTGTTTTTTTCTTTGTTATTATTTTTTTTACCAGATCTAATGTGTTATATTCTCCTAGATTATTTTCACATTTCCACAAACATCAGTGTTTCCTTCCAAATGGTGTCCTGAGCTACAGGCAGGTAGATTCGGGTATGTCATTTTAGGCAAAAATTGAAAAAAGGGGAGGATCCTTAAGAGGATCAATCGCGCTACAAAGCAGATCTTCAGCGCTCAGGATTGAATAGAGCCCTAAGAATGTTCAATGGAGGCTGAGTCTGTGTCCTGGAAACTGGCCCTAACTGATGTACAGTTTAACGTTGGCTCAATAAACCAAAATTACAATGCCTTTGAATAAACCAAAATGATAATACCTTTGATGTAATGGTAGATATTTCATGTAGATGATTTTGTTACATCTAGGGAAAATGGATGATTTTGGATGATTTTATATGAACTCGAGAAGTAATTTTGTTCCTCATGAGAGAGGGACCTGGGAATTGGAGTTGCCTCTGGGGGGATGTAATCCTGTACAGTGGGATAAAACAATATTTTTAACAAGAGACTACCCTGATGTCCTTGAGAAAGACATGCAGTGATATAACTTGTAGTGATATATACATATGTATAGTGATATAACTTGTAGTGATATATAAAGATGTATAGTGATATAGCTTATAGTGATATATAAAGATTCGTAGTGATACATACAGATGTATAGTGATATAGCTTATAGTGATATATAAAGATGTACAGTGATTTAGCTTATAGTGATATATAAAGATTCGTAGTGATACATAAAGATGTGTAGTGATATAGTTTATAGTGATATATAAAGATGATACATGAAGATTTGTTGTGACACAAAGATTTATAGTGATATATAAAGATTTATAGGGATAGAGCTTATAGTGATATATAAAGATGTATAGTGATATAGCTTGTAGTGATATATAAAGATGCATAGTGATATAGCTTATTATATATATATTTATAGTGATCTATAAAGATTTATAATGATATAGCTTGTAGTGATACATATTTATAGTGATTTATAAATATTTACATTGATGCATAAATATTTATAGTGAGATAGCTTATAGCTTATATATAAAGATGTATTGATACATAAAGATTTATGGTGATATATAAAGATGTATCGTGATATGTAAAGATTTATAGGGAATAGAGCTTATAATGATAAATAAAGATGTATAGTGATATATAAAGATGTATAGTGATATAGCTTGTAGTAATGTATAAATATTTATAATGATATAGCTTGTAGTGATATTTAGATTGACAACCGTTGTGCCCAAATGGTTGTACATCACGGCTAGAGTGAACTGAACATCCCCATTTCTAGGAGGTCCATTCTCCCTTCATGCACATACTGTGGATGTGTAGGACTGCAACATGCCTGATGCAACATGCCTGATGCAACATGCCTGCCCTCCCCAAGCAACACGCTCACCTTACTGGCTTTCATATCTTGCAGATCCACAGTTGCAACCGTGGTCGTCTGTTGTTTCTTCTCATCCTTCTGTGGCCTCAGCAGACGCTGCAGCCTGTGCTTGATCACCTGCATGAAGAGAGGGAAGAGAGAACGTCAGGAGTCCACTCCATCAGCACATCGGACATATGCCAGTGCTCAGCGAGCGGGGGCTATCCATATCATTAGCCTCGTATAACACGAGTGAAATCATTCACGCTCATAATTGACACATAAGCAGTGATCGTAGTCCTCACGTAACAGTTGAAAAGGTCAAAGTCCCACTGACACTGATTAAGGCTGCCATTTTAGAATGTTGTCCTTGGGGTTTACAGATTATGAACAGCTGAAATGTGTGTAGGGTTGTAAAATTCCAGTAACTTTCCTGAAATGTACAGGTATTCCAGAAATCCCGGTTGGAATCAGGTGGGTATAAGCAGGAAATCCGGAATCAGCCAACCAGAATTTCTGAGGAAAACTAACAGAATTTTGCAACCCCGAATGTGTCCCCTTTTGTGAGCTTCATGCACATACACATATGAGACAATGTACCTCGTAAACATAATCCAAAATTTCTAAGATTGTCAAAATACTGGCTCCAATGAACAAGCCCATCTGGCCTCCAATGTCACCTGAAAAGGAAGACATCATATTAAGATTCCTCCTGGTATGGTTCCAGGTGATGCCAATGATTACTCATTAAACTCATAGTTCAAACCCACAAATTCCATTTATTCCCATTTATTACTCATTTATTACAAAGAACCACTGTCAGGCAGTTTCTATATTAAGACTCATCTTTAAACCACATGAAACACCAATGATGAATTAAATTTTAAAAATGGCGAGGGAGAAAGGGGTCAGGGCCGTAAAAGAGAAACACTCACCTAGTAAACCTGCAACATCGTACGCTTTTTTTTGTTCAATTGTTTCGTAGTTAAGAGCCTCGAAGAAGATGTCCAGCACCAGAAAGTTGTCTCTGGAGACGGAGGAAAATGTGAACATTAATAAAAGATAACTGCATATGTCTATGATACGTTTGTTATAACCAATAGTGAAGTGTTACAAAGAAAACATCACCACCTTCCGGAGACACCTGAAACCCCACCTCTTTAAGGAATACCTAGGATAGGATAAAGTAATCATTCTCACCCCCCCCCCCCTTAAAATATGTAGATGCACTATTGTAAAGTGGCTGTTCCACTGGATGTCATAAGGTGAATGCACCAATTTGTAAGTCGCTCTGGATAAGAGCGTCTGCTAAATGACTTAAATGTAAATGTAAATGTAAAACAATACAACTTGCACTTTCCTTTTAAACTCAAACACAGCACTGCAATATTAACAGGATAAGACGTCAACACATATACTGTACCATGTCCTTTTTATGGTCATCATAAATTGTCACGGTGGCACATTCATGCCTTAAAAGCAATTAAAAGTAATCAAGTTAATGACTGTCAGATTATGCGGCCTTTAAGATCTTAACAGCATTGAGCAGTGGACTTGAAAAGCACAGGCCGCATCTGAAAACGCAACCTAGTACCCTACTTTTGACCAGGGTCCATAGGTCTCTGGTCAAAAAGTAGTGCTCTATATATGAATAGGGTGACATTTTCTCATGATGTGTAGCCAACCCCTGAGGGTGTCTCCATTTTCCAGCGCTGATCTTTTCCAGGTCATAGTAATATAAGTCGTCGAGTTAGATCTACCTGATATACTCCTCAGACTTGTCGTACTTCCTGGACAGGTAGCGAGCGGAGCCCTTGCTGGGGATCTTGACCATGGAGAGTTCCTTGCCGTAGCGGGTCAGGTTGCATGGTGTCTCACAGGGACAGGTGTCCCCAGTGCTCTTCTGGAGAAGGGCTGGGAACACAGAGCAGATTGTTACATCCTGGGTTTGCGACATAGCCTGGAACACAGAGCAGAGTGTTATAGCCTGGGCCTGGAAGATAGCCTCGAACACAGAGCAGTGTTGTTAGCCTGGCTCTAGGACATGGGTCAGTAGGCCAGTCTAAAGCCAGGTGATCCTAAATGAGCTATAGACTCCAGTGACGATGGAACAGCTGCCATACACAAAGTGAGGCCCTTGTTCTCCTGCATGGGCACCATCAAATAGGATGCTGGTGTGTTTGGGTTCCATCTTTGCCTCCCTAATAACCACTGTTGATGGATTTTAGTTAGCAAGTTAAAGGGGAATTCTGTTACTTTTTTATCCCCATATTGGTGGGATTTCCCTTTCTTATAATTCAATGTTTACTAGTTTCTAAGTTTTTATTGTCACGTGCACTGTACTAGTACCGTGAAATGCCTTTCATGCTCTCTCTTTCCCAACGATGCAGTAGTTCTATATTTAAAAAATAAAATAAAATAAAAATAAAAAATTGAAGTAGACCAAAAAAAGAAGAACACAAAAAAAAGTAACTCATCTATATACAGGGTTAGTTCCAGGATCAGTGCTAATATCCTATTTACAATGGGCAGGGATACTGGAGTGATACGATTAGATATGTATAGGGGTAAGGTGTGCGTATGTAGAGTCAGTATGAATATATGTGTGTGAGTGTGTAGAATGTGCATAGAGACCGTGCAAAAAATAAAAGAGTCCATGCAGATAGTCCACACAGCCATTTTGTTAGCTGTTTAGCAGTCTCATGGCTTGGGGATAGAAAGATGTTCACGAGCCTATTGGTGTCATACTTGATGTTCGGATACTGCTTGTCGTGCGGAAGCAGAGAGAACAGTATATGGTTGGGGTGGCTGGAGTCTTTAACAATTTTCCCGGGACTTCCTTTCAACACTGCCTGATATAGAGGTCCTCGATGTCAGCGAGGTCAGCCCCAGTGATGTACTGCCTGTCCGCACCACCCCTTGTAGCGCCATGCGATCGAGGGAAAGGTGCCGTTGCCATACCAAGCAGCGATGCAGCCAGTCAAGATGCTCTCAATGGTGCAGCTGTAGAACTTTTAAAGTATTTGATGGCCATTGCCAAATCTTTTCTAACTACTGAGGTGAAAGAGGCGCTGTCGCGTCTTCTTCACGACTGTTTGTATGTGGTATGTGGAGCATTTTAAGTCCTTAGTCATTTGGACACAGAGGAACTTGAAGCGCTTGACCCGCTCCACTGCAGCCCTGTCGATGTGAATGGGGGTGTGCTCGTCCCACTTCCGTTTCCTGTAGTACAAGATCAGCTCCTTGCTCTTACTGACGTTGAGGTAGAGGTTGTTTTCCTGGCACCACACCGCCTGGTCACTGACTTCCACACTGCCAGGTCACTGACTCATTGTCGCCGGGGATCAGGCCTACCCCCCGTTGTGTCAACACTTGATGGTGTTGGAGTCGTGCCTGGCCATGCAGTCATGGGTGAACAGGGAGTACAGGAGGAGACTAAGCACACATTCCTGTGGGGCCCCCGTGCTGAGGGTCAGTGTGGCAGAGGTAATGTTACTACATGCTTAATATACTTCCTGAAATCATGGCTATTTCTTTGGATGCACACACTAACACATACAGTGCATTGACTTTTTCCACATTTTGTTACATTACAGCCTTATTCTAAAATGGATTAAATTGCCCCCCCCCCCCCCCATCAATCTACACACAATAGTTTTTTAGACATTTTCGTATATTGATTAAAAATGGACATATCATATATACATATGTATTCAGACACTTTACTCAGTACTTTGTTGAAGCACTCTTGGCAGTGATTACAGCCTCAAGTCTTCTTGCGTGGAACACCTGTATTTGGGTGTTTCTCCCATTCTTCTCTGCAGATCCTCTCAAGTTCTGTCGGGTTGGATGGGGAGCGTCGCTGCATAGCTGTTTTCAGGTCTCTCCAGAGATGTTTGATCGGGTTGAAATCTGGGCTCTGGCTGGGCCACTCAAGGACATTCAGAGACTTGTCCTGAAGCCACTCCTTCATTGTCTTGGCTGTGTGCTTAGGGTTTGTTGTCCTGTTGGAAGTTGAACCTTCACCACAGTCTGAGTTCCTGAGCACTCTGGAGCAGGTTTTCATCAAGGAACTCTGTACTTTGCTCCATTCATCTTTCCCACGATCCCTGCCACTAAAAAACATCCCCACAGCATGATGCGGCCACCATCATGCTTCACCGTAGGGATGGTGCCAGGTTTTCTCCATATGTGACGCTTGGCATTCAGGTCAAAGAGTTCAATCTTGGTTTCATCAGACCAGAGAATCTTGTTTCTCATGGTCTGAGAGTCATTTAGGTGCCTTTTGGCAAACTTCAAGCGGGCTGTCATGCGCCTTTTACTGAGGAGTGGCTTCCGTCTGACCACTCTACCAAAAAGGCTTGATTGGTGGAGCGCTGCAGAGATGATTGTCCTTCTGGATGGTTCTCTCATCTCCACAGAGGAACTCTGGAGCTCTGTCAGAGTGACCATCAGGTTCTTGGTCAACTCCCTGACCAAGGCCCATCTCCCCCGATTGCTTAGTTTGGCCGGGCGGCCAGCTCTAGGAAGAGTCTTGGTGGTTCCAAACATTTTCAATGTAAGAATGGCTATTGTGTTCTTGGGGACTTTTTTTGGTACCCTTCTCCAGGTCCTGTATCGGAGCTCTACGGACCATTCCTTTGACTTCATGTCTTGGTTTTTGCTCTGACATTTACTGTCAACTGTGGGACCCTATATAGACAGGTTCGTGCCTTTCCAAATCATGTCCAATCAATTGAATTTACCACAGATGATGATCAATGGAAATAGGATACACCTGAGCTCAATTTCGAGTCTCATAGCAAAAGGTCTGAATAGTTATGTAAAACATTTTTTTGCAAAAAACAAAAAACAACCTGTGTTTGCTTTGTCCTTATGGGGTATTATGTGTAGATTGATGAGAACAAAATATATAATTTAATCAATTTTAGAATAAGGCTGTAATGTAACAAAATGTGGAAAAAGTCAAGGGTCTTGAATACTTTCCGAATGCACTCTACATGCATAAACAATTTCTCATTCACAGCGATAAAAGCAAATATATGCACAATAAGAAAAAAAAACTCACATACTACATAAACATAGACCACAATACATGGCTTACTCAATCATCCCTCTTTTCAAGACAAAATTCAATTCAGTTGGACAAAATGGCCAGTGTCTATGACCTGATAACAGTAATTCCAATTTTATAACTCTTATAATGAGGTTATTTGTATGCAGGGGCAACACATAATCTATTCTTGGACTGAGGCACACACAAAAAAAATCAACTATATAATACAAATATATAAATAATGTTTTAAGTTATTACCTTTCACAATGGGTGAATTTATTCTGATTATTTGAGTGGAGAATGTAACCGATATAAATATGAACAGTTCTTGTAAGATATATCTACATTTAGCTCACCCACCCATTAAATGGGCTTGGATTTTTGTGTGAAGGAGATAATTAAATGTCTGGCTTATTAGGCTTGAAAATCCTAATTGTACTAATATATCTCTCATCACATAATAAAGCGTTTCTTTTATGACCGTCATAGTATCTTTGAGACAAATCACCTCTGCATAGAGATAACCCGAACCAGACAGTGGGGAGTCGGCCGCGCCGTATGGAGTTGGTTTGGTCAAGGAATATCAATGTGCTGTGAAAGCTCCAACGTGAAGTCGAGTAAGGAGTTGGGTAACATCGTTGTCACTCACAGCTTGCGCATTTCCTTCTCCTACAATTGACATATCAACATGGAGGCAATTTCATTTTGAAATCTTTACCCAGGCTATCTCCACCCATACACTGAAACTCAATATTTCCTTATAAAGTGAGTCAACATTCTGAGTTACTGATTTCACTGTCGTTTTACTCTATTATAATAGTAAATAAAAATGTTTCTTACCAAGCGCCTTGTCAACACACTTGATGTTACTGGGAGTGCAGATATCGGCAGTTCCTGCAGTACAAAACATGAAATGAGTTTGATCAATCAAAAACAAAATGGTCGCCGCCTGTATCTCTGCCAACATGGAAAACTCTCATTGAGAACAGAACACTAGCTTATCATTCATCTACGAACGCAGACATGGGAAGATGAGTTCCAGGGATCGGGTGTCCGCCTCTGATTGCATCGAGAAATGGAGCACCGGGGCCCCACCCCAAAGGCATATTTAGAAAGTCTAAAAACCAATCAACGATTTACCTTCTCACCATGACAAACACAGAGCAGGGGGCACTAACGATAGGAATTCATCAGGAGCACAATTAATCGCGGGAAATATGTGTGGCAACGCAGACGACAAAATGTTCTTTGAGTTAATGTTTTGAGAACAGTCGCCTTTCCAATTTGCATTAGGGAAGATTGATCTGGGGACATTAAAGTCTGGGGCACAGAGGAGCAGAGTCGTCATTATGATCAGGGTAGCAGGAATGCACAGGAAATCTTTCACCATATTTTCAATGGAGAGAGGTCAGGTGTGTCTGTACAGGGGATTTTCATCAAGGAATGAAAAGAAGCAGATTGATATACCACATAGGACTCCAGCCGTGCCGAGACGTACATATTGACACAGTGTGTGAACATGAAATGGTTGAAACAGGGACAAAATATCTAATATCAGTGACCCACTGGTTGAATCAACGTTGTTTCCACGTCATTTCAAGGAAATCAGGTTGAACCCACGTGGAATAGATGTTGGATGGATGTCTGTGCCATGTAGGGAGTGTTTACAGTAGACTACTTACCGGGCATGTGCACCATCCTGCAGTTGCACTCCCGGAGCACCTCCCTGGTCTCGCAGCGCAGGCGGCAGGCACTGATGCTGTAGGTGTCGTATCCCGGGATCATCTGGTCGCTGGTGGAGCGGCAGTTCCCCCAGGGCTGGGGCAGGTAGGTCAGCTAAGCACAGAATGATTGATTAGAGCCGTGTCTGAGCCACAGGGAGGAGAAGTGGGAAAAGTACTGAGGGGGTGGTAATCTGGGAGAAAGCAGTGCCGGGGCCTACCCTTTGTTCCTGACATGAAACAAAGGTCTGGAATCCCGGGGAGACTCCGAAGCCCAGCTGGTGAATGTAGGGAGGCTCATCCTGGCTGTGGATCTGCACGCGGATCCCTGCCTCTAACGACGTCTCATCTTCCGGGATAAAAGAGGCACGCGCAGGCAGTACAAAGACACACATACAGAGTGGATTCATTCAGCCTTTTATTCATCAATCCTAGGGGAGGGCTAATTTTCACTACGCCTATCCCAGTCATGAGAAAAATGAGACACTGCCAATGTGTGTGTGTGTGTGTGTGTGTGTGTGTGTGTGTGTGTGTGTGTGTGTGTGTGTGTGTGTGTGTGTGTGTGTGTGTGTGTGTGTGTGTGTGTGTGTGTGTGTGTGTGTGTGTGTGTGTGTGTGTGTGTGTGTGTGTGTGTGTGTGTGTGTGTGTGTGTGTGTGTGTGTGTGTGTAGTATATGACTAACAGTGCTGTCAACAGATGTATCCCTTCCAGTAATCATTTTACAAAAACATTATTCAGGATGGTGATGCCATTGCAAAAATGTATCGCTAGGGTTCCGCACAAACAAGATTCAGAGATTTATGACAACAGACACAGGAGCCCGCAACATCACGTAAGATTTATGGCTTACTTGTCTCTTTCCAGATGGGGAGATACTCGTCCTGTTGAATATCCAACATAATCTCCAGGCCATTTCCCATTCCACCTTGCTTGGTCTTCCTGGACGTCGACTTGTTCCCGTTGAAAGTGTAACATTTTCCGTATCTGGTGTAGACCTACAGGAGAATATGTTCGTATCAGAAATGTCATAATAAAAATGACAATATCCATCTCCACTATGACAGACGTACTCGTGAGGTGTCGTAATGAAGTTGAAGATAAGGCCTGGAAAATGAACAAGATTGTCTACGTGGTTTCACATTATCTGTCTGTAATAAACATAGGAGATGTGTTTTGAGGGGAGAGTTATATACCAACAGTCTTGATCTTTACTGATAAAAACATATCAAAAACACAACTTGTAACGTATACCTATTTTACATACTTACTGTATGACTACGATAAAATGATCCATTCAGGATTCCACAGAAATCCACCAAGATCTTTTTCAATCTACGTTAATAAGAAAATATTTTTAAAAACAGAAACATTTGAAACTGATGTACAATATCATTCGAAAGCTTGACAGCAGCCTTTTAAGGAAGTGAATTTTCTTTGTTTATGGGCCTCATCTCACTACAGTACAAGCCAAAGTGACACATGTCTATTATTTTGACTTGACACCATGAACCTTGTGAAATTAAAGAATGTTGTTGTTTGATTCCCAGATTGCCCCTTTAAGCCCAAATCAAAGTGTTTTGGTCGCCTACACAGATTTGCAGATGTTATCGCAGGTGCAGCGAAATGCTTAAACAGACGCTTACAGTTGAAGTCGGAGGTTTACATACACTTAGGTTGGAGTCATTAAAGCGAATGTTTCAGCCACTCCACAAATTTCTTGTTAACAAACTATTGTTTTGGCAAGTCGGTTAGGACATCTACTTTGTGCATGACACAAGTAATTTTTCCAGCAATTGTTAACAGACAGATTATTTCACTTATAATTCAATGTATCACAATTCCAGTGTGTCAAAAGTATACATACACTAAGTTGACTGTGCCTTTAAACAGCTTGGAAAATTCTAGAAAATTATGTCATGGCTTTAGAAGCTTCTGATAGGCTAATTGACATTATTTGAGTCAACTGGAGGTGGACCTGTTGACGTATTTCAAGGCCTACCTTCAAACTCAGTGCCTCTTTGCTTGACATCATGGGAAAATCAAAAGAAATCTCAGAAAAATAATTGGAGACCTCCACATGTCTGGTTCATCCTTGGGAGCAATTTCCAAATGCCTGAAAGGTACCACGTTCATCTGTACAAACAATAATATGCAAGTATAAACACCATGGGACCACGCAGCCGTCATACCGCTCAGGAAGGAGATGCATTCTGTGTCCTAGAGATGAACATACTTTGGTGCAAAAAGTGAAAATTAATCCCAGAACAACAGCAAAGGACCTTGTGAAGATGCTGGAGGAAACAGGTACAAAAGTATCTAAATCCACAGTAAAAATTAGTCCTAAATTGACATAACCTGAAAGGCTGCTCAGAAAGGAAGAAGTCACTGCTCCAAAACTGCCATAAAAAGCCAGACTACAGTTTGCAATTGCACATGGGGACAAAGATTGTACTTTTTGGAGAAATGTCCTCTGGTCTGATGAAACAAAAATAGAACTGTTTGGCCATAATGACCATCGTTATGTTTGGACGAAAAAGCGGGAGTCTTGCAAGCCGAAGAACACCATCCCAACCGTGAAGTACTGGGCTGGCAGCATCATGTTGTGGGGGTGCTTTGCTGCAGGAGGGACTGGTGCACTTCACAAAATAGATGGCATCATGATGCTTGAAAGTGATGTGGATATATTGAAGCAACATCTCAAGACATCAGTCAAGTTAAAGCTTGGTCGCAAATGGTTCTTCCAAATGGACAATGACCCCAAGCATACTTCCGAAGTTGTGGCAAAATGGCTTAAGGACAACAAAGTCAAGGTATTGGAGTGGCCATCACAAAGCCCTGACCTCAATTATATTGAAAATGTGTGGACAGAACTGAAAAAGTGTATCCTAGCAAGGAGGCCTACAAACCTGACTCAGTTACACCAGCTCTGTCAGGAGGAATGGGCCAAAATTCACCCAACTTATTGTGGGAAGCTTTTGGAAGGCTACCCGAAACGTTTGACCCCAGTTAAACAATTTAAAGGCAATGCTACCAAATACTAATTGAG
The DNA here is from genome assembly GCF_021184085.1 of Oncorhynchus gorbuscha. Lineage (NCBI taxonomy): Eukaryota > Metazoa > Chordata > Actinopteri > Salmoniformes > Salmonidae > Oncorhynchus > Oncorhynchus gorbuscha. The sequence continues at coordinate 56,694,185 of NC_060181.1, read as the reverse complement.
TGTATTCCCACTGGGAATGTGATGAAAGAAATAAAATCTGAAATAAATAATTCTCTCGACTATTATTCTGACATTTCACATTCTTAAAATAAAGTGGGGATCCTAACTGACCTAAAACAGGGGATTTTTACTCGGATTAAATGTCAGGAATGATGAAAAACTGAGTTGAAATGTATTTGTAGGTGTATGTAAACTTCCGACTTCAACTGTATTACCAAACAGGGATGTTTACTAAAACATAGTACACACCTACCATAGGGTTCCTTTGACAGAAAAAAAATAAACATTTCAAATCGACTGTATGATCGTTCAGTAAATGGGTACACATAGAATATGTAGGAACAAAACAACGTTGTCAAATGATTCAAAGGCATGCAGTATAATTGTGGCTAAACCAATAGTTTATGAAGAGGACAATGGTGTGCAAGCCGCCCTCTTTGACTGACATGTGCTGTTAGTGTAAATTGGTTTAATCTGTGGAAGGCTGGCACAGAGCAAGCAGAGAAGGTAAGCTGTACCTATCATTGATTTAGCCTGCTTCATTGACATACTTAATCCTCCACCGCTGCACTCAAATCTGATCCAGCAGGCTACAGCGGTAGAGGGATTCAAGTTTAGAAATGAAGAAAAAAAAGAAGGAAAGAATAACTCTCTTACAGAGAGTCCCCGAGTTCTGCTCTAAAAGTTTGGCTGTTTTGAGAATGCAGGGGTGTTCACAAATGATGTCCCCAGAGAGCAGGGGAAGTTTTCCCATCATCTCAGCCTGGAAATCGTTGCTGGCAGAGCCTCCACTGATTCATTTCTTAGCTTTAGAGCCTCTCTCTCTCTCTCGTCGCTCCAGGAGTCTGTGTGATTGATGGTGCATTTTCTCCGCGTTTCATCTCGCACCAAATTTAGCAAAGTAACAGCTCTGACTTTGTCAATTCCAAGGAGGAACAAAGTATCCTCAAATCACACTAAGGGAGTTCTAGAAGAATCCCTCAAAGGCATCTATAGCTATACGCCTTTCAGGTAAACCATGCTGTGGACTAGTGTTCTTGGTAACTTTTAATGAATGTAATAGATAGGTACATTCATGACAAAACTTCTACGATGTTGTCTGTCAAGGTATTGGTTATATTTAACAGATAACCTGGTAAGCCAGATGTCCAGTGACACAAATTTCCTAGGTGGCAAAGGTCCGGGTGGATATCGTCCTTTATTGGCGTTGTGGTACAGCGTAGGAACAAACAGTCGTCTACGACTTAGGAAAGATGTTGTTGTATAAAATGTACACTTCAAAACATGAAATCAGAAAAGACACATTTGAATTAATTACAACTTTTTTCTTCAGAATGTCAACATGTGCATCATTGCGTCAACTTTGCTGAAGAACAAAAGTGATAATTGAAAACGTGGCATAATTGTCTATGCAAAAAAAGTGTACTGTGAACCATTGTAGATGGGCCTTGAATAAAAAACAAACACATTTAAATAAAATAAAATGCATGTTTTCTGGAGAACAAAGGAGAGCTTAACACAAATAACAATTTGAATGTTTCTGTGGGCCGTGCAAACTTAATGTAGAAGTCACTCTGGGAGAGAAATTACACTTTCGGTCTCCTGCCAATGCTTTGAACTTTGGGACAAATGGTGTGAGAGCAACTCTGGGACACTGTTCATTGGTGAACCTGGAGCAGTATTTGTTTTTAATAAAGTTAATTGTGGAGAAAGCTGATTCACAGCTGTATGTGGAGCCAAACATGGTCAGGATGTATAGTGCCAGTTTCTTGAGAACAGGGACATCAGCTGCAGGCACCATCTTTCCCCAGATAGTAACAGGGTCACAGTCACCAGGTCTGCTCCTTCAAAGACACATTTTCTTGCAGCTCAATCAACTCCATTTGCAGTGAGGCAACATCTACCAATCTGAAGATCTGTTTTGCTTCTTCTGTCAACTTTGTCACATTTGTGACCAAGAAGGGGTTCTGAATGAGCAGCAGCAGTTATCTCCCAACAGTGAAGTCATCAAAGCGAGCCTTGAAGTTATCCATCAGCTTCTGGATGACTGCTGTTATCATATCACACACTGTGTTGTGCCATCCCTTCAGCTTAACATTCAGTTGATTAAGGTGTGATGTAATGTCTGTCAAAAATTCAACTTTTCACATTTTCTTCTTTACCTTCCAAAAACTCCAAAAACTGAGTTGCCTTGTCACTCTTTTTCTCTGATAACAAAAGCTTTGATTTCTTCCTTAATGGCCCAAAAGTGTTCCAAAACCCTGCCTTTGCTGAGAAATCTTACATTGTTGTGCAGTAGTAAGTCAGCAAAATTGGCATTGGCCTCTGTCAGAAAGCCTCGTAGCAGGCAGTGTTGTAGGGATGATGTTGCTCTCCAAAAAATTGATAAGTTTCATTGTCATTGTCATGACCTCGGGATACTCTTTCCCCAGACTGGCACACAGAACAGATTGATGGATGATGCAGTGGTATGATGTCAGGTCAGGGTGGTCCTCTTTTAAATGTGCAACCAGTCCCCTCCCTCTTCCTACCATGGCTGGATCTGTGATGATGGAGACCACAGACTTCAGATCTCTCCTGCTTTTTGTCAGCATCCCTTTGATGACCTCATGGGATATCCTCTCCCCGTGTGTGTGTGTGTGCTTCTAGATTTGTTAAGCCCAACATCTCCTCACAGAATTCCTTCCTTGTTTCATTGTAAAATATTTAGAAACACCAGAAGCTGGGCATTATCAGTGTCTTCTATTGATTCATCCACAGCTAATGAAATGCGTGGTGAATTCTGAATGGCCTCATCGAGTTGTGAAGTTACTAAATCTTCAGCTAATATTTCAGATTGCTGTGGAACCTGACAGTGAGCTCGGTTTGATATTTTCCCTGAGCCCATTTTTATGTTAACCTTCAAGCAGAGTGTCAGCGACTTCACACATGTCTTCTTTAACTATCTCAGCATCAGATATTTTTTTTTTGGGGGGGGGGGGTTTCTCCCAAAACCCAAGATATTCCTCAGTGAACACTCCATTGCACGTCGTTGGGCTGTCAGGCAATTGACAAGGACTGTGGTGGGCCTCTCATATTGGGATTTGAGCTGATTAATCTTGTTAGTTCTCACCTTCGTGTTCAGGGGATGCGTCTCATCCAAATTTCTTGGGGACATAATCTCGCTTAACATTGGCACTTTTCACGAGGGCTATGGACTCGCTGCATATCAGGCACATTGGTTTTGTGCTAGTTGCGGTGAGAGTTAACGTATACTTTTCCATCCACTCATCTTTGAATATACAGTTTTCAGCGTCAACCATTTGATTATTTATTTTAAAAAGATACTGGTAACTAAGCTCCCGCCATCTGTGACATTAACAATTGCCAGGTCACAATTGTAAATGAGAACTAGTTCTCAACTTGCCTACCTGGTTAAATAAAGGTGAAATAAAAATAAAATTAACAGTTGAACCACGGTCAAATCTTTCTGTTTCTTTCTGCCTGCTTGTCCCAAGTTTCTGCAGAGGATATTTGGATTGAAGTTATTGGCGTCTTTGTATTAGCGTTTAACCATGCGATTGGATTAGACAGGGTTGTGAGTTAGAGAGGCCGGTTGATTTTTAAAAGCTGTCTAAAAATGATTTATTTACTTTTATATAACCAAATGAAATGTTGTCCAGTCCGTATTGACCTGTCTCTGGGTCTGGACGAAGACCGCGGTCCGCCAGTTGAGTTTGGCTGCTGTTAGCCAATCATAGACAAGTACATAAACAGATGAAAGGGACATACTGCACGTGTAAACCAGTAGGTGCTGAATACTGACCTATGCAGCTGCTGCTGTGCTATGCATGATGTGACATGTCTATTTTCTCAATGAACAAGTGAACCTTATCCCGGACGTTTGACATGCTGTCAGAAGCAGTCCGGTAAAATGGGAAGAAGCTGGACAAAATAACAGAATCCGGAGTTTAATCTGCTTTAAAAGTTGACTTTGAGCGTCCGGCGGACTGGCCCACATGGCGCCAGCAATTTCACGTGTTACAGAATAGCTACCAAGCTAAGTGAAGAAAACAGTGACATTTAAGTGAGCAGACTCACATACTCTATGCGCCCAGAGGCCAAAAATATTTGGAAGACATTCACATTTGATGAAAATGAAAAAGAGGACTGGAATACAAATGCTAGCTTGGATTGAAGAGTACTTAGTGGCTACTAAAAAATGTCATCCATGAGAAGGCATGCTTCTACTAGCGAGTCCAGCAACTGGGGGAAAAGCTGAAATGTTCATCAGGAGCACTCTACAATTTCACAAAGAACTGTGACTTCGGTGAGAGCGGAGAAATGAACACGTCGGGGAATATACAGCCTTGCAGGAGGTGTTCCACCGACGTTCGGCACGGAGGAATGACAGACTTCTGTAAAGAAAGAGACACGACGGAGGCAATAGGAGAGAGAATGCCTAGTCAGAGCACACGAGCAGCAGATGCGTAAAATGCGGTAAAGCTCAGCACAAGGTGGCATCTAGGTGCCCCAATGGCAGTTTCGATGTGCAGGAGATGCAACAACAAGGGACACTGGGAGCCACTGGGATGTTGCAAACGATTACGAGAGTGAGAATGCATACTACCTAGGTGCCGTTGATACAGAAAATAATGGAAGGAAACAACATAATTGAGAAAGTGACACAACCCACAGACTTGTTCGCACCAATGGTGACAGTGATGAAACCGAACGGTAAAGTACACATTGCTCTGCAGAAACCTAATGGGAATGTGAAAAGAGAGCGATTCATAATACCTACTACTGAGGAAACACTAGCCAAACGAACAGGTGCCATTGTGTTCTCATGAAAACCATGCAGCAAGTGTTTTTTTTTGGCAAATACCATTACGCAGCGAGATGCTACACACAATGCTACAGCTCAATGGCGACAGCTGGAAACCTGTTGCATACTGTTTGGAGTTTGGGGCATGTGAACATTTCCAAAAGTTGGCATTGACACGTTCAGTCTAATAACAGGCCGTAAACCCCTCAATTCCATTGATAGATAGCGACGACACTGCTTAGATGCAGTGTCGATAAGATGTCAGAGACTTTTACTGAGATTGATGCGATTCGGGGCAACAGCAGAATATGCACCCGGTAAAACATTGGTAGTGGCAGACACACTATCACGCAGCCCACTGCGCAGGGAGCAGAGCACAACTGATGTCACTGGACACGACGAAACACTGTGATTGACAGCCTAACCTGTACAGAGACGAATAAGTCAAGGCTGTCCAGAACATTCTAAAAGTATACCAGCAACCGTGTTAGACTACTATCCGGTGAAAGATGCTTTATCAGTCATAACAGATGCACTGAGACTACTAGATTCTGTTCATGTTAGTCATGAGGGACTAAATGCAGAGAAAGAGCAAGAACCTCAGTGTGGTGGCCAGGTTTATCATCGGAGATATCAAAAGCAGAGTACTGTCATGCAGGTTTTGTTGTGAGACACGCAAAACACAACAGAAAGAGACACTCAGTCCGACCCCCACTCCCAGAGCAGCGTATAGGCACAGACTTGTGTGAGTATAAAGTTCAACACTACCTCGTAGTGTCAGACTAATATTCTCGCTACTTAGAGATACGGACGTCTTGTCTACCACAACAACAGGGCCGGTTATAGCGAAACTGAAAGTGACATTCGGCAGGTTCGAGGTTCCGACCCAAAGAGTCGGTAATAATGGACCCTGGTATACCAGTGAAGCCTGGAGAGTTTATTAAACAGTAAAACCTCACAACCTGCATTGGAATGGACATGGTGAACTTGCAGTCCAGACAGCAAAACAGATCTTACAGCAATATGACCCACTGTTAGGCTCTCGTGTGCTACAGAGACGACACCAGCTACATCTACAGGTGCATGGGACAGAAAATCACACAACACTACCTACACTGGAAAAATAACCTACATCCGAAATGGCAAAACAGAGCTGTTATCGGACAGACGTCACAGAGTATGAGACCTATCCACTTTGAGACCGGGGAATCCGGTACTGGTCAAGCTGGAAGGGGGAAAAGATATGGAAAGGCCCAGCGTTGGTAGTGAGAGAGAATGTGACCCAAGAGAAGAGGACAAATGGCCGGCATCTTCAAGCACTGCATGTGTCGGGCTCCAAAGAAATGGAACAGAGACTTAGCTATCCCTGAGCTAGGTTCGCAAGAGACGGTGGTGCGGTCAGCCCAACGCTTCACCGGGGGGCACACTGCCTAGCCTCCAGGACATCTACAGCACCAGGTGTCACATATTGGCCAAAAAGATCATTAAGGACCTGAGCCACGGCCTGTTCACCCATCTAGAAGGCGAAGACTGTACATGTGCATCAACGCTGGGACCGAGAGACTGAAAAACAGCTTCTATTTCAGGACATCGGACTGTTAAATAGTCACCACTAGCCGGCCTCCATGCAGTACCCTGCCTTGAACTTTAGTCACTGTTACTAGCTGTCTACCACCCGGTACTCTGCCCTGCACCTTAGAGACTGCTGCCCTATGTACAGTGCCTTCGGAAATTATTCAGACCCCTTAACTTTTTCCACATACATTATATATAATTTTTCCGTCATCAATCTACACACAATACCCCATAATGTCAAAGCAAAAAGTTTTTAAAAAACAAACATTTTTGCTCATTTATAACAAACAAATCAACTTAAATATTACATTTACATACGTAGACCCTTTACTCAGTACTTTCTTGAAGCACATTTTGGTAGTGATTACAGCCTCCAGTCTTCTTGGGTTTGATGCTACAAGCTTGGCACACTTGTATTTGGAGAGTTTCTCCCATTCTTCTCTGCAGATCCTCTCATGCTCTGTCAGGTTGGATGGTGAGTGTCGCTGCACAGCTATTTTCAGGTCTCTCCAGAGATGTTCGATCGAGTTCAAGTTTGTGCTCTGGCTGAGCCACTCAAGAACATTCAGAGACTTGTCTCGAAGCCACTCCTGCGTTGTCTTGGCTGTGTGCTTAGGGTTGTTTTCCTGTTAACAATTATTTGGTTACTACATGATTCCATATGTGTTATTTCATAGTTTTGATGTCTTCACTATTATTCTACAATGTAGAAAATAGTAAAAGTAAAGAAAAACCCTGGAATGAGTAGGTGTTTCCAAACGTTTTACTGGTACTGTATATAATGGTGTGCATAGACAGTATGGACAGTATATATATAGAAAAGGTGAGTATAGCAGTAGTTATGTGGGCTTTGTCATGACTAGAATACAGCATATATATACAAAGTGGGTAAAACAGTATGTAAACATTATTAGAGTGACCAGTGTTCAATTACTTTATGTACATAGGGAAAGGCAGCCTAACAGGGTAGAGGGTAGGGTGCAGGGTAGAGTACCGGGTGGTAGCCAGCTAGTAACAGTGACTAAGGTTCAGGGCAGGGTACAGGGCAGAGGTTGTCTAGTGGGGACTGTTCAACAGTCTGAATAATAGTCTGAAAGATTGTGGAGCTACAAGCAGGCAATACAAACAAACAATGTACAAAACTGTTTATTGTGTTACAGTAGTTCAAGTTGATTTCAATGAATGATCAGCAGAGTATGGAGAGGTCAGTTAAACGAATAGAAAATATGTCTCAAGCTGACAGGCTTGCTTATTTTGGAAGTTACTATAAGCGACTTGAAGTTCGAGTTGAGGTGATACCTTACTGTTGACATACCAGATTGCATAGTATGGTTGACAAAGCAGGAAAAGGGTCATTATCTTCAAGGAGGAGGTGTCAAGGTATTAGCCAAATCTATTAACAGACAACCCTGTAAGCCAATCATAGACAAGTATATGAACCGATGTAAGGGACACATTGCACGTGTAAACCAGAAGGTGCTGAACACTGACCTATGCAGCTGCTGCTGTGCTATGCATGACGTGACATGATCTATATTCTTAATAAACAAGTGAACCGTATCTCAGGTCGTTAGTTCATTTGACATTCTCATCCTCTGCTGAGGGACAGAGGTTAGAAAGTTAAAAAGGATACAAATTCATAGGGCAACACTCGCAGGAACAGCTGGATAGTTACATGTTATCCACATTAAAATGCAACCCAAGTCCGTAGCAGTATCTTTGCTTTGGAAAGATGCCTAGCTACGTCTCATTTGCATAAATCTATCCTGTTCTAGCACCCAACTTAATTGGGCTTAATGTCAGGCCATTAACAGTGTTTTGGCATTGTTTTATCCTTAAATTGCTTTCTTTCTCCCCTTGTCTCTCCATTTTAAACACATTAAGAGGCTCACCACTTGCTTTATGACAGTCATCGGACACTTCCCGGGCGCTTTCTTTTTAAATAACCCAAAAAGAATCACTTGCTTCTCCAGAGGACATCCATTTGCTAGCATGTGGCCGTGTGTCAGCGGCCTCTTTTCGTGTATGGATGAGGAGGAGGATTGGAATTCATTTCAGAGGGTAGTGGAACATGCTGCATGGCTGATTGGCAGTTGAGTCCCATTAAGGGCAGCTCAAGCAGGTTTAAGGGTGAGACGGAACGTTTTCTCGTTTAATGGCTTCATTACAGACCTCTGGCAAAGTGCTAGGGATCACACAGTGGCATACATTTATGGAATACTTACATGAGAGCTGCACAACACTCGGATACATATCTTGTCTTTTGGTTGGTTGCGCTTGTGTTAAGTTGCAAATAGGGTTGGAAAACACTGGTAACCTCCCAAAACTTTCCCTGGTTTTCCAGAAATCCCGCTCGGAAGATTAATGGAATCAGGAGTGAATAAGCAGGAAATCTGGAATCCTCCAACCAGGATTTCTGCGTAGCCTGGGAATTTTGGGATAAGATTGTGGAATTCTGCAACCCTGTTTGGAGACCTGTCTTGGTTGGTAGCTTTTGTGTTGAGTTGCAAGGCAGGGAGGATTAAGTAAGGACTATCTACGAAGTCTCACAACCGCCTGAATAGCACATACAGTAGCGAGGTGCCAGAGGAATTTAAGGAACTAAGGGAGACGGTTCTACCTCACTGCTCAAGGTGCAGTGGCTGCAGTTTAATCACTTAATTCTCAAATAATCCTGAATCAAAGTATGCTATTAGAGTCTATCAGAGGCAACATGAAACATATGAGATTTGTCATGGGTCAGACACCCAGACACTGGTTAAAAAGGAGGAGACTTCGAAACATGAAGTCTAAACAGTGTGGATAGGAATGTGAGGCACGCAAGGTTCTGCACCATTAGCTCCTGTCTCAGGGGTAAGCCACTCCACTCGGCGTCTAGGGCACCACTTTGGCACACTATCAAACACATTACATTTATTGTATATCAATTCCAAACTTCATTAAACAACTGACTGGCAGCATCTCCTGAGTGGTGGCCTATCCCTCTCGCATACACCGCAGTAAGTAAGATCTGTCATCAAGGACCTGTTTGCACCACTTTAAAATCAGAGTGGATTATGACGGTATTATGAATGGTCATTGGAATTGGATATTTGTAGTATATTATGTAGTTTAAGGACAGACGCCACAGCGGTGAGATTATCCTTTATCAAACTATCGAGTCTATAATCACTGTTGAAGATCACCAAGAGGAAAAACCATCTATATACGTCCGTTATATATATACGTCCGTTATATTTTCTTTTCACGGGGGGGGGGACAATATTTATGTCTCTCTGTCCAGAATGAACAAATTTAGAGTTAGTTTCGCGAGCCAATGCTAACTAGCGTTTAGAGCAATGACTGGAAGTCTATGTGTATCTGCTAGCATGTTAGCAGATACACATAGACCTCAGTTAGCAACTGCACTAGCGCAAGTTAGCAACTTCCTTCAAACTGCACGCGGAGACAATAAAATGGTATCCACAACTTCATCAGAAACTAGCAGTCTGTATAGCCCTCCTTCCTCTCCTCATGCTGGATTATAACAGGCTAATGGAGCAGCACATGAGCACTTGACAAAGTCTGCGTCCCAAATGGCACCATAATGCTCTGATCAAAAGTAGTGCACTATGTTGGGAACAGGAGGTCATTTGGGACGCAAGCAGCAGCTCAGACAGATGGGGGGAAATCTACCTTGACAGTGTTGACAGAGTGTGCCAACAACCAACAGCGTACACGGGCACACAAATGAGCCATTTGGAAATGTGATTAGATACCACTAATATAACGGAGATCTATTAATTTCTATCACCAGAGGCATACAATTCTCTAAGCAGTCTTTGCCGGTAATGGAAATGAGTCCTCCCTTGCTTGTAAAGCTTTGTTAAATGTCTTGGAGGACTGAAACAACTGATTGGGCACAGAAACGATGCCCCCTGATCTCCTCTATAAATCAAATGATTAAATCTTCCCACTTTTAAAACACCCAAAGGCTTCTATAAATGTATCATCGGGAAGCATTTGATGCGCTATGCGCTTCCTTTCTACGTACTTCTGTAGTCATATCATTCTTTCAGATCTGTATTTAAATGAGCACACTTGTTTACTGGATTATGCATCACGTGTCTAAACGACACTAACCGTTTGTGACAGTTGACTTGTGTGCCTTTTCTTGCCCACGGCATTATAGCTACAATCTCTGCCCCCCCCCAAACTTGGATGGTCAGGATCATAGAGTGGATGAAAGGACTGGGAAAGATTAGTACAGCAGCACTGCTGACTGCATGTTATCATAGGTCGCAAGGGTCCTCACCAATATATAGAATCCACGGTTATCAAATATGTGCCCGGGCTATTCCCTTCGGGTCAATTTGCTCTTTGTTCTTATCAGTGATTCTGTTTGGTAATATTTGATAGAGCTTGAAGGGGAGAGGAGGAATCGGCCCTGGGCATAGTGCGCCGAAACAGCCCTGCCTGAGGCATTAGTCTAACTGTCGACTTTGTTTTCTTGCTGCGGTTTAGATTTTTCTATTTTAATTAAGGCACCTCTCTCGTTAACATAGACCTTCATTCCCCCAGCTCTCAATCTTCCACCTCTCTCTCCTCCAGACTCCTCCACCTCCCTGGTGCAAACGCTAGAAAACTACTCCCGCCGCTGTCTCTTTTTGCCTGGCAAACGTTCTCTTTGGTGTTCATCAGGTGTGAGACACTGTCGCGTTTGTTTTCATTTCTCTGGGAAGGAAGTCTGGGAAAAACAACATTTGTTATTAAGGACGGACAATTCCACGTTGGAAGAACGGCAACTATCAAATAACCACCACATAACTCATCAGTGTAAAACATATGAGGTTCATGGGTTTAGAACGTGTTTTTTCCCACTCATCAGTCAATGGTCCTTTTAGAGTCTACACCTAGACTGAACACATTGTGGTCATTTGGGAAAATGACCTCACCCAGCATTATTACACATCTATTGCAAATGTTGTTAAATAAGTTCTACGTAGAATACTTTTAGATCACCATAGCCCATGTTGTGATATTCCAAATGGGACATGCAACACTACCTTTATTCACAAGGTGGTGCAATAAGCGCAACATACCAGGCTTACTCAAACCTCTTGTTTTGGTGGGCTTAACACGAACAAGGAAACAATGTTCACCTTGTAATATTGATGATCCTGGGGACCGGTGTGGTACATAGTCTGTGAGTCAGCAGACTGTGCCTCCGAGCGGCATCTTTACTCGGGCCTACACACTTGTTCTTAAAACGTGTGGAAGTTAGTGGAAGACACATTTTGCACACTTGAATTACTTTCTTTGGTTAGCATGATGGTGGGGATCAAGTGCTAGCCACCACTGTGATCTTTGTGAACACCATAGAGTTAGATGGAGGGCGCACTTTCCACAAAGCCTGGCCCAATCCCAAATGGACCCCTAGACCCTAAGAGGATTTGATTGCTATAAGCAATATGGTGGAACTTCAACCTATCAGAGGACAAGTTGGAGCTATTACCATATTAATTGCACCGGTCATATCATCTCAGATCTTCACAAGTGCATAGGGCGAAAGGTCTAGGGATATATTGGGATTGGGTTCCTGTTTTAGCATGGCCAGCGCCAATGATTACTTTCATCATTTTGAAGTAGACTGCTGGGTGGGACTTCCTCTGGGTTTAGCCACAATGTGAAAGATGCAAAGACATGCCCTCTATCCAACTCTATGGGCAACATACCAAATAGTGGTGGAAGAGCTGTCCAATCCAACCAGGTCCAGATATATGATGGGCTATTAGCAGCAGCACTGGGTGCCATTCTCACAGATGTTTGGCATGTGGACTCTTGAGCTGCCAAATTGGGTCATGAGACACAAGGATATTTTCCAAGAGGCCTGTGATGCTCCCAAGATGCTCCCATCAAGGGCGAGTCTATGGTCAGTCAATAACACCCCAAGGCGGCTAACATTCTGGGAAAAAAGATACTACTTCTTACTGGTCAAGTCTCAGAAAGCTCACCCCTAAAGCTGTTGGACTCAAATATAACCAATGCTGTTTGGTTTTCTGTGCCAGACTTCTCTGAAAGGATTAGTAAGGTAAATGTGTGTGAACTCTGTATATTTTGTGGTAATGGCAACCCCATACTGGTATGAATGTTGCCACAAGTGAGTAGACTACTAATGTCAGGTGAAGGACTCGTTTGGTATACACAGGTCTACACATATTAGAAAGGCTCCTGCGGTTACAGCGCTACCTGTCAATGTGGATTTGATCTCGCTGGTGTTGAGCAATGATGACACACATTTGCTTTTATTTACAGCCAAACTCAAGAGCTAGCGCTGATGTTATTCTGCTCTTGGGGGAAGATGAGTTGGAGGTCAAACTGATGCCAATGCATGGGTCAAGTGAGGGGAAATGACTTCTGAGTGAAAAGGATCCACTGTGTTGTACCAACACCAGAGACGATGATCAGTGACGATGATACAAACACATAAGCAGTGAGACACTGCATATAAGCAACAATTATTTTTACATTTCTTTTTCTCCCCGTCGTTGTATAGTTCCCTCAAGGTAAATGGGTGTACCATTTTCCGTCAAATCCATTTTAAACTGGATATTAGGGTCGAACCTTTTTGGTGAGCAGTGGAGATGCTATCAAATCCCATACAGGGAATAAAACAAAATAGCCTTGTCAGAATAAGCATTCAAAACAAAAATGGTCAATGATTTTGTATTATTTACAGTATAATGTCATTGGCAAACCCATTTGTAAGCGGTTAGCCTCTGACTCGGACTACGTCCTGTGGATTCAGGCGGCTGAAGTTACATGAATTCCCCAGGAAATGCGAGTCGTCTAAATCCCTGAAATGTATTTTTCTATAATAGACACCAAGGCGAGAAGGACATTACTAAATAACACTAGCGCAATTGCTAACCAGCGTTAGTGCAATGATTGAAAGTCTATGAGTATGTGTTGCTAGCTCTACCTTCCTTCGTACTGGACACAGAGACATACAAATGGTATCCACAAGTTCATCTGACTCTGGGGAAGTAGATAAAGGGCCTCATTGCCAAATTCCCAAAGTATCCCATTAAGAGGGTTCATGTCACATTTGACTTTCTCCCTCTCCCTCCCTCTCTTCCCTTTACTATTAATCACATTGCTAGTCACCATAGGTTGAAAAGCCAAGTCAAACATTGTTGTTGTTGCTAACATAGACCTACTGTATGACCAATTTGGGTCCTGTCAGCCACCTCGAAAATGTCCCAAACACCTTCCTTTCGTCTGAGGAAATGTACAATCACTCATTTACAAATCAAGATCATTTTAAAAGATGGAATGAAGGAGCCTGAACAAAGACAAACAACTTATTTTGGCCTTGACGCCTTGATGCCCAGCAAGGCTTCATACGAGGATGGAATGTCTTCAGCTGAACTTGTCTGAATAGCAGACATCTGATATTGAGGTTTGAAGGGTGTCGGGTATTAAGAAAGACCCTTAGAAATGCAATGGTAATGGATTACGTAAGCGACCATGCCCCTCTGCTCAGTGAAACACTTCGGCTTCCTCCTTTGGTCTTGTTTAAACAAGGGTAAACAACAGTAAACATTCCGTCCCCCAAGGCGCATCATTCACCCAAGTCTCCTAACAATTGGGCCAGTGGTGTCTGAGATATCGTGTATGACTGCCATACGTACAGTTGATTACTATAGCGCACCCTTGGGCCAATCCGTGTAATTTTGTAAATGCCAGATCTCTATGGCAGGATGCATCATTCAGCCAAGTTTCGTCAGAATCTGGCCAGTGGTGGCTGTGATATAGCATGGGTAAGTTAGACTTATCCCAGAGTCAAACAGATCAAGCGATATAAACATGTGCCCGTTATCGCGCCACCATAAGGTTGATATGAATGTTCTTGCGTATGTTGAGTCTTGACAGTGTTTGCCAGATGTGTACCACATGTTGTTACAATATGAATATCCTTGACTGTCTTATATGCATCTATGTGCCAGACCACGCCCATGTGAATGTTTATTGGTCAATAGCATCTATGCTGCTTTAGGTACTAGTCTGGCAAGACACGTCATTCACCCAAGTTTCGTCAAAATCGGGCCAGCCCTGTCTAAGATATCATGGGACTAACAAAAAAACGTACTAACGGACAGAGGAAGATCCACAGTCCACATCGTCGGGGACAACAAAGCAAGGGATGGACAAACAAGTGGAGGAGCTGTCAATGACCATTCATTAAACTCACACTTTGTTACCAGGCCCTCTATTTACTGGACAGCAGTGTGAGCTACACGTAGGGTATTTTAACTGTGTGTGATCAAGCAAAAAAAAAAAAACTATTACAATTGAAGGAAAAAAAGAGCCACAACTTCACAATGCAGATATAGGAACCGATTTTCAAAATGGCCACCGTACATTCAACTGATTTGCTGCACTTCAAGGCACGTTTTTGAATGTTGCCTTATTTCCACTATTAAAAGAGAATAAGTGCTGTGTAATGGCTGATGAACAGGTGTCAGGTTAATAAAGTAATATTAATGCTTTGCGTAGGGTAAAGGCAGACATTCATTATTTAGAGGTCAAAATGCTTAATAAATCAATTAATCAACATGAGACAGACCACGACGGCCGTGTGCAGTAGATCACCTGCTGGGTGTCAACGAACGTGTCGAATCGTCAGGAAATTAAGATACAATGGGGGCCGATGTTCTGTGGTTACAGGCGATATAGGACATGCCTGCTGTGTATGGCTGATGTTTGTGCTGGTCCTTCTTGACCCCAAAATCAACCCTGAACGTATGCTTCACAGCAAACATACTGTAGAGATCAAGAGGATAATTATGAGTACCTGATTATACAGTATGTAATTATTCCACACACACTTTCATCCCACTATCATTCGAGTATTATCCTGAATGGTTCCCCACTTTTTGTGCTACGTTTTTATTTTAACTACCCACAAGCTTATTGTCTAACTTCTGCTCCAAATGTTTAAACTTTGCATAAGAATGAAGAGGTACCTGTGAAATGAGACGATGAAATCCAACGGCGATGTCCCACGGACCAAAATATTAAATTAGCTGGGAATCCTTTGTGATGCAAGATATCAAAGAGAAAGGACAATGTGCCCCCCCCCCCCCATTTTTTTTTTTGTCCAAACCTTTGTATGCTTTATTTTTTACTGTACCATCTTTCTTCATCTTATCACCTGAAGTTATTGCAACACACAAATCACTTATTGCACAACCCATAGGGGCGACTAGTCCCCAAAGTGGTGATCCTAAAAGTCTGAACATGCTTTAGGAGTTCTAACAAAGAACATAAACAGTTAGATATGAGAGCTTGACCCGTCCAAATTCCCAGTTTAATTAAAGACAAGTCCCCTGTTCAGTCATTTGAAGTCTCCTTTATTAGAAAATGTAAAAAGTCTCCTCCCCAGAGAGTCTCCAAGTCATAGGGAAACTGTGCACAATATGATTTTAATTTCCCAGGAGACCACAGCACGGTAACTATTTAACGATGGGAGGTGCGGCTCTACTGAACGAAACAAAAAGGGGGCGCTTTCTTTTCTTTGTCATCAAATGTGTCCTCCTCTTCACGAAATGTTTGACTGATTTAGCTGACATTCAATTGCCCTTTAACTACCATTCAACTCCAACCTGGGCCTCATTGCATTCATCACCTAACTCAGATATAGTACAGTGTTGGGTGGGGGTGGGCACTGGGTTTGGCACTGTAGGCCTATTACTGGAAGATCAAATGGACACCATAAACGTTTGTCTAAAAAAAATATAATTTGCCATTCCTCCAGAAATAATCCATTAAGTACTCTTCTTGCGGGACTAAAATGTCTATTGAAGGGTAGCATGTAGGGAAAAATGCTGGAGGGTGGAGGCATAGAAGACCAGCAGTCTGCCAGTGGTACCAGGGATTCATTTTCCTATCAGGAAAGTTGTGGGACTGATAAAGTAATCACCAGCATAGTACATCTAACTGTTAAGCACCCGGAGAACCCCAAGCCTATGCTAGACTGTTATTTATTGATTTCAATTCAGCATTTAACTCGCTACAGCCACATGTCCTACTCAGTCAGTTAAAGCAAATGGGTGTTAAGCCGTAAACCATTAGGTGGTACCACTCATTCCTGATTAGCCAAACTCAGCAGGTTAGAGTTAACGGTACACTTGCTGAGTGTAGAGACATTAGCACTGGTGGCCCCGCAGGGTTCTGTGAGTTATCCCATCTTATTCATACATTTTACACAAATGAATGCACCAGCAGTAATCCTGATAACTATATTGTCATGTTTTCAGATGATTCCGCCACTCTTGGTCTGCTGTATAATGATGCTGATACTGTCGTGTACAGGTCAGAGATGCAGGTCAGAGATGCAGGTCAGAGATCCAGGTCAGAGATGCAGGTCAGAGATGCAGGTCAGAGATCCAGGTCAGAGATCCAGAGAAAATGACAACGCGCCTGTGGTTGTCCACTATTCCAACATAGCACAGGTTTGTCCAACACCGCCTCTATTTCCTACGTAAACTCAGGGTTTTTGGAGATGGCCAGAAAAGTATGCTACTGTTCAACCATGTGGTCATAGAGAGATATGGCATCCCAGTCTGGTTTGGTAATGTATCCGTCCAACTAAAATCACAAATTGCCCACCTGACACAAACTGCCATGAAGGTTATGGGTGTCAGGCAGGAGTGGAGGATCCTCAGAGGAGGAATTGAATTTCAAGAAAAAATGCAATACGTGAAAAATGAAAAACGTTATAATTTTTAAATAAAACTATACTAATTATATTCACAATTGATTAAAACAGATGATTTTGCAACAAAGGTCTGTAGTGGCCTCAGCAGCACTCTGAAGGGTAGCTGGAGGACAGCTAACTTCTGTCCTCCTCTGGGCACATTGACTTCAATACAAAACCTAGGAGGCTCATGGTTCTCACTGCTTTCCTTAGACTTACACATTAATTATGACGTTCTCCAATTTATCAGAGCTCTTGCAGCATGAACTGACATGTTGTCCACCCAGCACTGCAGAGCATATAATGTGCTGAGTAGTTGAATCAAAGAGAGAGATGGAAAATAGTTCATGCCAGAGAGAGAGAGAGACATCTAGCTATATTTCGTAGTAAATATACTTTCATGTACTTAGCTAGCGTCTAATGCAGCTAGCTAGTTTAGCCTACTCAAACACCCGACTCAAATAGAGAGGAAGCCTATGTTAGCTAGCTGGCTATAGCTATCCAACACTGGAACTCTTCCAAGTCAAGGTAAGCTTTTTATTGCCATTTGGGCCCTCCGGTGTAACTGCTAAACTGCTTGCCGCTGACTGTACACTGTATGGCATTATTGTAGTGGGATTGCTAAAGCGTTAGTTCTAGTATCTACACTACATGGCCAAAGGTATGTGGACACGCCGTCAAATTAGTGAATTTGGCTATTTCAGCCACACCCTTTGCTGACAGGTGTATAAAATTGAGTACACAGCCATGCAATCTCCACAGACAAACATTGGCAGCAGAATGGCCCGCACTGACTTTCAACGTGGCACCGTCATAGGATGCCACTTTTCCAACAACTCAGTTTGTCAATTTTCTGCCCTGCTGCCCTGGTCAACTGTAAGTGCTGTTGTTGTGAAGTGGAAACGTCTCGGAGCAACAACAGCTCAGCCGCGAGGTGGTATGCCACACAAGCTCACAGAACGGGACCTCTGAGTGCTGATGCGAATAGAGCTTAAAAATCATCTGTCCTCAGTTGCAACAATTACATCAAATCAAATTGTATTAGTCACATGCGCCAAATACTAAAGGTGTAGACCTTACAGTGAAATGCTTACTTACAAGCCCCAACCAACAATGCAGTTTTAAATATGGATAAGAATAAGAAATAAAAGTAGCAAGTAATTAAAGAGCAGCAGTAAAATAACAATAGCGAGACTGTATACAGGGGGTACCAGTACAGAGTCAATGTGCATGGGCACCGGTTATTTGAGGTAATATGTACATGTACTGTAGGTAGAGTTAGTGACTATGCATAGATGATAACAACAGAGAGTGGCAGCGGTGTAAAAGAGGGGGAACGGGGCAATGCAAATAGTCTGGGTAACCATTTGATTAGGTGTTCAGACGGAACAGTCTATGAACAGGGTGGCTGGAGTCTTTGACCATTTTTAGGGCCTTCCTCTGACACCGCCTGGTATAGAGGTCCTGGATGGCAGGAAGCTTGGCCCCAGTGATGTACTGGGCCGTTCGCACTACCCTCTGTAGTGCCTTGCTGTCGGAGGCCGAGCAGCTGCCATGCCAGGCAGTGATGCAACCAGTGCTCTCGATGGTGCAGCTGTAGAACCTTTTGAGGATCTGAGGACCCATGCCAAAATCTTTTCAGTCTTGTTAGTTTTTGGTGATGTGGACACCAAGGTACTTGAAGCTCTCAACCTGCTTCACTGCAGCCCCATATATGAGAATGCAGGGATGCTCGGTCCTCTTTCTCCTGTTGTCCACAATCATCTCCTTTGTCTTGATCATATTGAGGGAGAGGTTGTTGTCCTGGCACCACATGGCCAGGTCTCTGACCTCCTCCCTATAGGCTGTCTTATCGTTGTCGGTGATCAGGCCTACCTCTGTTGTGTCATCTGCAAACTTAATGATGGTGTTCGAGTCGTGCCTGGCCGTGCAGTCATGAGTGGACAGGGAGTACAGGACGGGACTGAGCACCCATTCCTGAGTGGCCCCTGTGTTGAGGATCAGCATGGCGGATATGTTGTTACGTACTGCTCCCACCTGGGGGCGGCCCGTCATGAAGTCCAGGATACAGTTGCAAAAGGAGGTGTTTAGTCCCAGCGTCCTTAGCTTAGTGATGAGCTTTGAGGGCACTATGGTGTAGAACGCTGAGCTGTAGTCAATGAATAGCATTCTCACATAGGTGTTCCTTTTGTCCAGGTGGGAAAGGGCAGTGTGGAGTGCAATAGAGATTGCATCATCTCTGGATCTGATGGGGCGGAATGCAAATTTGAGAGGGTCTAGGGTTTCTGGGATAACGGTGTAAGGAATGACCAGCCTTTCAAAGCACTTTCATGGCTACAGATGTGAGTGCTACGGGTCGGTAGTCATTTAGGCAGGTTGCCTTAGTGTTCTCGGGCAGAGACACTATGGTGGTCTGCTTAAAACATGTTAGTATTACAGACTTGGACAGGGAGAGGTTGAAAAACTCAGTGAAGACAATTGCCAGTTGGTCAGTGCATGCTCGCAGTACACGTCCTGGTAATCTGTCTGTCCCTGCGGCCTTGTGAATGTTGACCTTTTTAAAGCTCACATCGGCTGCGGAAAGCGTGATCACATAGTCTTCCAGAACAGCTGGTGCTCTCATGCATGTTTCAGTGTTATTTGCCTCGAAGCGAGCATAGAAGTAGTTTAGCCCATCTGTTAGGCTCATGTCACTGGGCAGCTCTCGGCTGTGCTTCCCTTTGTAGTCTGTAATGGTTTGCAAGCGATGAGCGTTAGAGCCGGTGTAGTATGATTTGATCTTAGTCCTGTGTTGATGCTTTGCCTGTTTGATGGTTCGTTAGAGGGCAGAGCGGGATTTCTTATACGCTTCAGGGTTAGAGTCACGCTCCTTGAAAATGGGAGCTCTAGCCTTTAGCTCAGTGCGGATGTTGCCTATAATCCATGGCTTCTGGTTGTGGTATCTACGTACGGTCACTGTGGGGATGACGTCATCGATGCACTTATTGATGAAGCCAATGGTTGATGTGGTGTACTCCTCAATGCCATCGGAGGAATCCCGGAACATATTCCAGTCTGTGCTAGCAAAACAGCCCTGTAGCTTAGCATCTGCTTCATCTGACCACTTTTTTATTGATCTAGTCACTGCTGCTCCCTGCTTGAATTTTTGCTTGTCAGCAGGAATCAGGAGGATAGAATCATGGTCAGATTTGCCAAATGGAGGGTGAGGGAGAGCTTTGTAAACAAGCTCTGTGTGTGGAGTAAAGGTGGTCCAGAGTTGTTTCCCCTCTGGTTGCACATTTAACATACTGATAGAAATTTGGTAAAACAGATTTAAGTTTCTTGTTTGCTTATGGCGGAATACAGCTCATTCAATGCTGTCTTAGTGCCAGCCTCTGACGGTGGTGGTATGTAAACAGCTACGAAAAATACAGATGAAAACTCTCTAGGTAGATAGTGTGGTCTACAGTTTATCATGAGATACTCTACCTGAGGCGAGCAATAGCTTGAGACTTCCTTAGATATCGTGCACCAGCTGTTATTTACAAAAATACATAGCCGGCCGCCCCTGGTCTTACTAGACGCCACTGTTCTATCCTGCCGGTACAGCGTACAACCAGCCAGCTGTATGTTGATAGTGTCATGGTTCAGCCACGACTCCATAAGTGGGAGTTTATTTGATTGCCTACGAATTCTCAGAAGGCAGTCCGCCCTCACGGGGATCTGGGCCTGTTCCCGAGAAAGCAGTATATAGTTTGTGTCAGGTTCGTCAGTCTTGTTAGAGGGTGATAGAGGAAAATATGTTTGAAAATGACTAATTATGTATACATTCCAATCAGAAACTGACTAGTCCAAATGCTATAATGTACTGTCCCTCTTGCTCCCTTTCACAATTGTATATAATGTAGTCAGGAAGTTAAGTAACAATGAAGGTCTGTTCTTTAAGTTCATTCAGTTGTACATATCTCCAGGTGGTGGGAACGGGCCATCTCCAAAATGGTCGGGAATATTGATTTATGCTGACTGGCCTTGACTTCGTGCTGATAACGCGGAGGCTTGAGAATTAGAGGGGCCCTCTGTTTGTGAAACAGAACGTTTGGAAAACGCTGACGTCATTTTCAGTTTATAACCTGTGGTAATGTGTGTGAGCATTCAGTACTCATCGAGAATAAATGCTGAACTTGTTTTTTAAGACTGGTCTCTTGCTAATTCATGCAAATGATAAACTTACAACTTATCATGAATTAGAAATGAGTGCGAATTTAATTGGTTTTGGCAATAAAACATAAGGGAATTAAAAATTCCTCTATCAGAGGGGGAAAAAAAGGATTCTGCCAGGCTGTGGTGAGTAATCACAGTCATGATGTCCAAAAGTTATTTTCGGTAAAAGAGACGGTAGCGGCAACATTATGTACAAAATAAGTTTAAAAAATAAGTTGCAAACAAAGCAAATAAACAAACAAAAAACCACAATCGGTTGGGGACACGTAAAACGTCTGCCTCCGACTCCATTCACTACCAGGTTACAAATTGACTTTGGAAGCAACATCAGCACAATCTTAAGGATTAGCCCCTTTTTTAAATGTTTTGCCTAAAATGACATACCCAAAATCTAACTGCCTGAAGCTCAGGCCCTGAAGCAAGGATATTCACATTCTTAATACCATTTGAAAGGAAACACTTGGAAGATTATGGAAATGTGAAAGGAATGTAGTAGAATATAACACAATAGATCTGTTAAAAGAAGAAAGAAAAACTGTTCTTTTGTATGTTCAAAATGCAAGAGAAGGGCCATAATGTACTATTCCAGCCCAGGTGCAATTTAACATTTGTCCACTAGGTGGCATCAGTGTATGTACAACGTTTTAGACTGATCCAATGAACCATTGCATTTCTGTTCCAAATTTTGTATCAAGACTGCCCAAATGTGCCTTATTTGTTTATTAATAACTTTTCATGTTCAAAATGGTGCAAATGTCATGCAGGTGAAAGAGGACCCAAAAGCGACTTGGCGAAAACAGAGTCTTTAATCCAGTAAAGTAAACACAATCAAAAAAACACAACTTTCACTCGAAATGACGAGGACAAACTGGAGACTCGATCTTGAACAGCAGGTGAACAGCAGGTTGCCTCGGGAAGGCACTTGAACCAGACAGACTCAGACACCTGCTCACCACGCAGCATCTGAGGAAAACACGACACGACAGGGCGATACACAAACACAGCACGGTGAATACTAAACAAGGAACCGACAGGACAGGAACGGAACACAAAGGAAGAAATAGGGACTCTAATCAGGGAAAAGGATCGGGAACAGGTGTGGGAAGGCCTAATGATGATTAGGGGAATAGGAACAGCTGGGAGCAGGAACGGAACGATAGAGAGAAGAGAGAGCGAGAGAGTGAGAGAGGGAGGGGGAGAGAGAGGGATAGAAAGAGGGAAAGAACCTAATAAGACCAGCAGAGGGAAACGAATAGAATGGGGAGCACAGGGACAAGACATGATAATAAATGACAAAACATGACAGTACCCCCCCACTCACCGAGCGCCTCCTGGCGCACTCGAGGAGGAATCCTGGCGGCAACGGAGGAAATCATCAATGAGTGAACGGTCCAGCACGTCCCGAGACGGAACCCAACTCCTCTCCTCAGGACCGTAACCCTCCCAATCCACTAAGTATTGGTGACCCCGTCCCGAGAACGCATGTCCATGATCTTATGTACCTTGTAAATAGGTGCGCTCTCGACAAGGACGGGAGGGGGGAGGGAAGACGAACGGGGTGCGAAGAAAGGGCTTAACACAGGAGACATGGAAGACAGGATGGACGCGACGAAGATGTCGCGGAAGAAGCAGTCGCACAGCGACAGGATTGACGACCTGGGAGACACGGAACGGACCAATGAACCGCGGAGTCAACTTACGAGAAGCTGTCGTAAGAGGAAGGTTGCGAGTGGAAAGCCACACTCTCTGGCCGCAACAATACCTTGGACTCTTAATCCTGCGTTTATTGGCGGCTCTCACAGTCTGTGCCCTGTAACGGCAAAGTGCAGACCTCACCCTCCTCCAGGTGCGCTCACAACGTTGGACAAACGCTTGAGCGGAGGGAACGCTGGACTCGGCAAGCTGGGATGAGAACAGAGGAGGCTGGTAACCCAGACTACTCTGAAACGGAGATAACCCGGTAGCAGACGAAGGAAGCGAATTGTGAGCGTATTCTGCCCAGGGGAGCTGTTCTGCCCAAGACGCAGGGTTTCTGAAAGAAAGGCTGCGTAGTATGCGACCAATCGTCTGATTGGCCCTCTCTGCTTGACCGTTAGACTGGGGATGAAACCCGGAAGAGAGACTGACGGACGCACCAATCAAACGACAGAACTCCCTCCAAAACTGTGACGTGAATTGCGGGCCTCTGTCTGAAACGGCATCTAACGGGAGGCCATGAATTCTGAATACATTCTCGATAATGATTTGTGCCGTCTCCTTAGCGGAAGGAAGTTTAGCGAGGGGAATGAAATGTGCCGCCTTAGAGAACCTATCGACAACCGTAAGAATCACAGTCTTCCCCGCAGACAAAGGCAGACCGGTAATGAAGTCTAAGGCGATGTGAGACCATGGTCGAGAAGGAATGGGGAGCGGTCTGAGACGACCGGCAGGAGGAGAGTTACCCGACTTAGTCTGCGCGCAGTCCGAACAAGCAGCCACGAAACGGCGCGTGTCACGCTCCTGAGTCGGCCACCAAAAGCGCTGGCGAATAGACGCAAGAGTGCCTCGAACACCGGGATGACCAGCTAACTTGGCAGAGTGAGCCCACTGAAGAACAGCCAGACGAGTGGAAACAGGAACGAAAAGGAGGTTACTAGGACAAGCGCGCGGCGACGCAGTGTGCGTGAGTGCTTGCTTAACCTGTCTTTCAATTCCCCAGACTGTTAACCCGACAACACGCCCATAAGGAAGAATCCCCTCGGGATCAGTAGAAGCCACAGAAGAACTAAACAGACGGGATAAGGCATCAGGCTTGGTGTTCTTGCTACCCGGACGGTAAGAAATCACAAACTCGAAACGAGCGAAAAACAACGCCCAACGAGCTTGACGGGCATTAAGTCGTTTGGCAGAACGGATGTACTCAAGGTTCTTATGGTCTGTCCAAACGACAAAAGGAACGGTCGCCCCCTCCAACCACTGTCGCCATTCGCCTAGGGCTAAGCGGATGGCGAGCAGTTCACGGTTACCCACATCATAGTTGCGCTCAGATGGCGACAGGCGATGAGAAAAATAAGCGCAAGGATGAACCTTATCGTCAGACTGGAAGCGCTGGGATAGAATGGCTCCCACGCCTACCTCTGAAGCGTCAACCTCGACAATGAATTGTCTAGTGACGT
Source organism: Oncorhynchus gorbuscha (assembly GCF_021184085.1). Taxonomy (NCBI): domain Eukaryota; kingdom Metazoa; phylum Chordata; class Actinopteri; order Salmoniformes; family Salmonidae; genus Oncorhynchus; species Oncorhynchus gorbuscha. Next base: position 56,669,707 of record NC_060181.1, on the reverse strand, counting down.
CAGGAGTAACGAGGATAGGAGCGGACGTAAAACGTTCTTTTAGAAGATCAAAAGCTCCCTGGGCGGAACCGGACCACTTAAAACACGTCTTGACAGAAGTAAGAGCTGTGAGAGGGGCAGCAACTTGACCGAAATTACGAATGAAACGCCGATAGAAATTAGCGAAACCTAAAAAGCGCTGCAACTCGACACGTGACCTTGGAACGGGCCAATCACTGACAGCTTGGACCTTAGCGGAATCCATCTGAATGCCTTCAGCGGAAATAACGGAACCGAGAAAAGTAACGGAGGAGACATGAAAAGAACACTTCTCAGCCTTTACGTAGAGACAATTCTCTAAAAGGCGCTGTAGGACACGTCGAACGTGCTGAACATGAATCTCGAGTGACGGAGAAAAAATCAGGATATCGTCAAGATAGACAAAAACAAAGATGTTCAGCATGTCTCTCAGAACATCATTAACTAATGCCTGAAAAACAGCTGGCGCATTGGCGAGACCGAACGGCAGAACCCGGTACTCAAAATGCCCTAACGGAGTGTTAAACGCCGTTTTCCACTCGTCCCCCTCTCTGATGCGCACGAGATGGTAAGCGTTACGAAGGTCCAACTTAGTAAAGCACCTGGCTCCCTGCAGAATCTCGAAGGCTGATGACATAAGGGGAAGCGGATAACGATTCTTAACCGTTATGTCATTCAGCCCTCGATAATCCACGCAGGGGCGCAGAGTACCGTCCTTCTTCTTAACAAAAAAGAACCCCGCCCCGGCCGGAGAGGAAGAAGGCACTATGGTACCGGCGTCAAGAGACACAGACAAATAATCCTCGAGAGCCTTACGTTCGGGAGCCGACAGAGAGTATAGTCTACCCCGAGGAGGAGTGGTCCCCGGAAGGAGATCAATACTACAATCATACGACCGGTGAGGAGGAAGGGAGTTGGCTCGGGACCGACTGAAGACCGTGCGCAGATCATGATATTCCTCCGGCACTCCTGTCAAATCGCCAGGTTCCTCCTGAGAAGTAGGGACAGAAGAAACGGGAGGGATGGCAGACATTAAACACTTTACATGACAAGAAACGTTCCAGGATAGGATAGAATTACTAGACCAATTAATAGAAGGATTATGACATACTAGCCAGGGATGACCCAAAACAACAGGTGTAAACGGTGAACGGAAAATCAAAAAAGAAATAGTCTCACTGTGGTTACCAGATACTGTGAGGGTTAAAGGTAGTGTCTCAAATCTGATACTGGGAAGATGACTACCATCTAAGGCGAACATGGGCGTAGGCTTCTCTAACTCTCTGAAAGGAATGTCATGTTTCCGAACCCATGCTTCGTCCATGAAACAACCCTCAGCCCCAGAGTCTATCAAGGCACTACATGTAGCACCCGAACCGGTCCAGCGTAGATGGACCGACAAAGTAGTACAGGATTTTGATGGAGAGACTTGAGTAGTTGCGCTCACCTGTAGCCCTCCGCTTACAGATGAGCTCTGGCTTTTACTGGACATGAATTAACAAAATGTCCAGCAACTCCGCAATAGAGGCACAGGCGGTTGGTGATCCTCCGTTCCCTCTCCTTAGTCGAGATGCGAATCCCTCCCAGCTGCATGGGCTCAGTCTCTGAGCCAGAGGAGGGAGATGGTTGCGATGCGGAGCAGGGAAACACCGTTGATGCGAGCTCTCTTCCACGAGCCCGGTGACGAAGATCTACCCGTCGTTCTATGCGGATGGCGAGAGCAATCAAAGAGTCCACATCTGAAGGAACCTCCCGGGAGAGAATCTCATCCTTAACCACTGCGTGGAGTCCCTCCAGAAAACGAGCGAGCAGCGCCGGCTCGTTCCACTCACTAGAGGCAGCAAGAGTGCGAAACTCAATAGAATAATCCGTTATGGACCGTTCACCTTGGCATAAGGAAGCCAGGGCCCTAGAAGCCTCCCTACCAAAAACTGAACGGTCAAAAACCCGAATCATCTCCTCTTTAAAGTTCTGGAACTTGTTAGAGCAATCAGCCCTTGCCTCCCAGATAGCTGTGCCCCATTCTCGAGCCCGGCCAGTAAGGAGTGAAATGACGTAAGCAACCCGAGCTCTCTCTCTAGAGTATGTGTTGGGTTGGAGAGAGAACACAATCTCACACTGCGTGAGAAAGGAGCGGCACTCAGTGGGCTGCCCGGAGTAGCAAGGTGGGTTATTAACCCTAGGTTCTGGAGGCTCGGCAGGCCAGGAAGTAACAGGTGGCACGAGACGTAGACTCGGGAACTGTCCAGAGAGATCGGAAACCTGAGCGGCCAGGTTCTCCACGGCATGGCGAGCAGCAGACAATTCCTGCTCGTGTCTGCCGAGCATGGCTCCTTGGATCTCGACGGCAGTGTAACGAGCGTCTGAAGTCGCTGGGTCCATTCCTTGGTCGGTTCCTTCTGTCATGCAGGTGAAAGAGGACCCAAAAGCGACTTGGCGAAAACAGAGTCTTTAATCCAGTAAAGTAAACACAATCAAAAAAACACAACTTTCACTCGAAATGACGAGGACAAACTGGAGACTCGATCTTGAACAGCAGGTGAACAGCAGGTTGCCTCGGGAAGGCACTTGAACCAGACAGACTCAGACACCTGCTCACCACGCAGCATCTGAGGAAAACACGACACGACAGGGCGATACACAAACACAGCACGGTGAATACTAAACAAGGAACCGACAGGACAGGAACGGAACACAAAGGAAGAAATAGGGACTCTAATCAGGGAAAAGGATCGGGAACAGGTGTGGGAAGGCTAAATGATGATTAGGGGAATAGGAACAGCTGGGAGCAGGAACGGAACGATAGAGAGAAGAGAGAGCGAGAGAGTGAGAGAGGGAGGGGGAGAGAGAGGGATAGAAAGAGGGAAAGAACCTAATAAGACCAGCAGAGGGAAACGAATAGAATGGGGAGCACAGGGACAAGACATGATAATAAATGACAAAACATGACAGCAAACTCCTAAAACAATAGCATAGTATTCTTTCACTGTAATAGCTACTGTAAATTGGACAGTGCAGTTAGATTAACAAGAATTTAAGCTTTCTGCCAATATCAGATATGTCTATGTCATGGGAAATTATCTTGTTACTTTCAACCTCATGCTTATCGCGTTAGCCTAAGTTAGCTCAACCGTCCTATGGAAAGGACACCGATCCCGAAGAAGTTAATGAAAGTCTAAACGCTTTGCACAATCTTCACATTTTGCTGCCTTAAAATGACATCCACATAACCTACTCCACATTTTTTAAGTCTAAGACAAATTATAGAACATTCATGAACATGTATTGATTGCATATGTCTTCACACCCCAGAGTTACTACTTGGTGGAAAAACCTTTTGCAGCCACTACAGCTGTCAATCATTTAGAAGCTAAGTACATTTGGTTGGGAATAATTGATGAACATCAATATTCAAACCTTGTCTCTAATTTTTCAAGCAGATTTAAGTCAGGACTATGACTGGACCATTCTGGAATACTTAACACCTCTTGGAAAGCCATTCTGGTGTGTCTTTGGCATTACAATTTGTGTAATTGTCCTGCAGTGTTAGGTTTTTAGAAGACTGAGGCGGTTTTTACTTTGATCCTGACAAAGTCCCCAGTCCCTACCAGTGACAAGCATACCCATAACATTATGCTGCCAGCACAATACTTGAAAATACAGAGGATCAACAACATTGCATTCATGTCACATTACTGGCCTGTATGACAAAGTGAAAAGGTAGCCTGTGTTAAAATCCACTCCAAATCATAATTTCAATCATCCATTATGACAGCAACAAGGCCGTTAAGTAATACTGCAAGACAACGCAGCAAAAACGTTAACTTTTTGGCCTAAATGAAAAACTACAGGTTTGGGTCCAATCCAAAACAACAAATCACAGAGTGAAACCTTCTGCATTTTCAAGTATTGTGGTGGCATAATCAGGTTATGGGTATGCTTATCACCGGCAGGGACCGGGGAGTTTGTCAGGATTTGAAAATAGGAAAGAAGCAAAGCCCAGATAAAAAGCTAGAGTGAAACCCGCCTGAGTCTTCTGAAAACCTAACCCTGGGATGGAAAAAAAATGAAACGGGACAATTACACAAATTGAAACGCCAAAGACACAGCAGAATGGCTTTCCAAGAAGTGTTGAGTGTTCCAGTCTCAGTCCTGACTTAAATTTGCTTGAAAACCAGAGACGTGGTTTGAATAAAAATTCAATTGAATCCCTTTTTTCGATTTAATTTTAAGGAATCATGTGAAGACTTTCACCAGACAACTACTATGTTGCATCTGTAATATATAGCAGTGTTTAGACCACCTAAAACGAGACCGATTCAAGACCAACACTGGAGCATTTCGACTAGTTTGCAGCATCTGCAGCAGGTGTTATCAAAGAGGATGTTGTTGCTCATTTGTTAGCATCTCCCTTTTCAAGAATAACTTTCAACAAGAAGTTATGCCTCAAATGATCACCATCTGGTGAGTGGAACTGCGTTTCTTATTGCAGCGCGCTTGCTGTTGTTAGCCATCTCTTTGAAAATAACTTAAGTGTGTGAAACATTGTTGCATTTAAAGTGGAACTGACCGCATTATAGAAACATGAAATCATATTCAAATCTGTTCATTCACCCCCAGAAAGTATATTACACTTAGATATGGTCATTTTCACATTTTCATAAATTCTTAGAATGTTTGTGAATTACGCATAATAAGGCATTTGTGAAAATTCTATAGCGATATGGAATGGAAAAGCGGCCGTTTGTTTGGACAATTCATAGACATTGCAGTAAATAAAACAGAATAAAAACATCTGTCTTGTCCAGGACTGGAGTCTACACAGACCGGTGCGCTATAGCCAATCAGAGCTCCAGTAGGCCTTTATACAAACAAGCCATTTGCCACACGGCCCTAACATCATTCACTTTGAACTGGACTGTGTGTTTACAGGCAGTTGTGACTGCGTGACTTTAGATCATTAGAACGCATTCGCCAAAAGCCACAAAATATTATACAATCCTATTGATCAAATAACCATGAAAAGGCTCTCTCTCCCGCAGTTATGCACATCAACAACAAAAAGATCAACAACTAATGCTAGCCAGAGCAAGATGAGCTAAAATCTAACATTAGATAAAACCTCTCAAACTTTTTAAGCTAGTTGGCTGTCAAAATTGTGAATTATTGTCTTCGACCTTCTGCAGCTTGCCTGCCAATGCATGCTTGTCCCAACCAAACACCCGAGCTAACTGGCTAAAGTTGGCTAGCTTGCTAGCTTGCTACTTCCAGACACAAATGAGAGAACACCCCACTCTGACCATTTTACTCGCCGTAGCAGAGCTAGTTGGGCTGTTTACATGTTATCCAGAGCTTACTTGACAAACTTACTTTTTTTCCCTACGTTTACTGACATGGGTCACATTCAGCGAGTGTTGCGCGTTCGTAAATTGATCAGTTGTTCTGCGCTCTGGCACAGTCAGACGAGAGTGCTCTGAAATAGGAGTAGATAGCCAGAGTGAATTTGCGAACGCAAGAGATACAGTGGTTCGGGAAAGTATTCAGACCCCTTGACTTTTTCCATATTTTGTTACGTTGCAGCCTTATTCTAAAATGTATTCAAATACATCCTCAGCAATCTACACACAATAACCCATAACCACAAGGCAATTTTATTTTTGATGTGCATATTTATGAAACATTAAAAACAGAAATACCTTATTTACATAAGTGTTCAGACCCTTTGCTATGAGATTCGAAATTCAGCTCAGGTGCTTCGTGTTTCCATTGATCATGCTTGAGATGTTCCTACAACTTGATAGGAGTCCACCTGTGGTAAATTCAATATATTTGACATGATTTGGAAAGGCACACACCTGTCTATATAAGGTCCCACAGTTGACAGTGCAAACCATGAGGTCGAAGGAATTGTCCGTAGAGCTCCGAGACAGGACTGTGTCAATACACAGATCTGTGGAAGGGTACCATAAAATGTCTGCAGCACTGAAGTTCCCCAAGAACACAGGGGCCTCCATCATTCTTGAATGGAATATATTTTGGAACCACCAAGACTCTTCCTAGAGCTGGCCGCCCTGCCAAACTGAGCAACCGGGGGAGAAGGGTCTTGGTCAGGGAGGTGACCGACAACCTGATGGTCACTCTGACAGAGCTCTAGAGTTCCTCGGTGGAGATGGAAGAACCTTTCAAAAGGACAACCATCTCGGCATTACTCCACCAATCTGGCCTTTATGTTTGAGTGACCAGACGGAAGCAACTCCTCAGCAAAAGGCACACCACCACTCGCTTGGAGTCACCTAAAGACTCTCAGACCATGAGAAACAAGATTCAAGATTGAACTCTTTGGCCTGAATGCTAAGCATCACGTCTGGAGAAATCCTGGCACATCCCTACGGCGAAGCATGGTAGTGGCAGCATCATGCTGTGGGGATGTTTTTCAGTGGCAGAGACTGGAAGACTCCTCAGGATCGAGGCAAAGATGTACGGAGCAAAGTGCAGAGAGATCCTTGATGAAAACCTGCTCCAGGGTTCTCAAGACCTCAGACTGGGTTGAAGGTTCACCTTCCAGGACAACAACACTAAGCAGACAGCCAATACAACGCAGGGGTGGCTTCGGGACAAGTCTCTGAATTTCCTTGAGTGGCCCAGTCAGAGCCCGGACTTGAACCCGATCGAACATCACTGGAGAGACCTGAAAATAGCTGTGCAGCGACGCTCCCCATCCAACCTGACAGAGCTTGAGAAGATCTGCAGAGAAGAATGGGAGAAACTTCTCAAATACAGGTGTGCCAAGCTTGTAGCGTCATACCCAAGAAGACTTGGGGCTGTAATTCAACAAAGTACCGAGTACAGGGTCTGAATACTTATGTAAATGTAATATTTAGTGTATTATTCGCTGGTAGATATAAATTGAAAACGTCTTTCCTACCGATGTCATTCGTCTGTGAGATGCTCCATTCCAAAACCAGTTGAGAGCTGCACGCTCTTGCTGCCTGCAGATGATATTCTGCTGAAACTAGGCTATCTGTGTGACGTGCATGTGAATATATTTCACGTACTTTGTGCATGATTTCTCTGTTGTACTACATAATTGATAAGTCGTATACCTCCACGACACTACTTTGATACGAATCAGTAGGGATTAAGTGAGTACGCGCAATCCCCACTGAAAAAAAAACTGGGCACACGGTCTATACCTGCATATACCCTCCACTACACCACTGGCCCTTTGTGTTTGACAAAAAGTGCAATCTCCCACAGGAGTGCGCTGGTAATTTGGTTGCTGTCCTTTCAGAATCGGAAACCTGTCACACACTGAAAGCCTATACTGTAGGTTCGCCACTGGGCAAAATGTCTATAATAGATAATGCTGTTAAGATATTCATATTTCAAGAAAGGAGTGTATATATTTGGCCTGGCGAAGCAGTTTTATGCGATGACTGAATGGAAGCAGAAAATTATGATTGTTTTACTCCGCTGGTCTCGGTCTTGTCTCAGGAAGAAATGATGAGTCCTCACTGTCCGAGTCAAGACCGAGGTACTCAATATGTGGTCTTGAGTACTACACACTGATATATAGTGTCTACTTTGTATTCAGCAGTACTCTGTGTCTAAGACAATTTTCCCCTTGGGGGTTAAAGTTCATCCTATCCAATCCTATCAACTGCATCATGGTAGTCTACCTTTGATACTGTTTGGCATGTGTGGCACCTGTACTGCACTTCACTGAGACAGACAGACGGACCTGAGAACGCCTTGGTCGCTCTGCATGGGACAAGTTGTCAGCACTTTGTCAGGCCTCATGATTTCCAATCCCCTACAGGGCCACGGAGAGGACACAGAGTGTGCTGGGGTCTCCAGGACAGGTGGGACTCCATTTGAAGTCAAATCACCCTGACAATTATTGTCATGCATTTCTCATTTCAAAGAGCTTGTGCAAAACCAGCCTACTAGGAAAAGGCCGAGTGGCTTTCAATGTGTAGTGTCATGAGTGAGACGGTCCAGTTTTTGACCTTTGCTTACGAAAAGAAGTGGGAAATTCCTATTAGAGATCCGTGAAATCGATCAATGTAAATGTATGACAACGAAACACTGTTTAATTAATTCCTGATTTCCTTTATAAAGAAACAGTTTCAGATCCCTGTTCATCAAACTGAAATAACATCTGCTCAGAGCCAATACATCTCAGAGTAGAATATTTTTAGCATTGCCCTGGATTTACCCATGTTTTTTTCTATAGGGCAAGGTCAGGTGGGGGCAAATCTACCCCCTGACTTCCAAGAAGCCTCCTGTTTGAAGCAGCTGTTTGAGAGACATGCAAGCCCTTGACCACCGTCTTTGCCTTTCATTTAAATGTTGACAGATACTGTCTGACTAATCTGGCTATAATACACTGCATGTAGCTGGTGATGACAGAAATCAATAGACACTTAAAGGACGTTCTAATCCTATTGTATCCAGCCGGGCAGTCTTTTATCCTTAAGGATTTTCACACACTAACTTAAAATCTGTTGAGTGGTCTTCGGGGCGGAATTCTTATTCCTGTCAGCGATGGGGGGGATTATGGGTAAGATTTAAAGCTTCTACCTCCAACTTTTGCCAGGAAAGGTGGGCGAAAAAACAAAGGAGAAATGAGGTTTACATTTTGAGTGAGCCGACACCCCGGTGCATGGCGTAGAAGAAAATCACCCATCAAAGTGGCAGATGAAAAACCATCTGCTATCCTTTATCCCAGACATGTTTCAGTCATGAAAATATAAAACTGTTCTCCCGTGGAGAAGAAGCTTTACTCTCCTGTTTCAGGATTCACAACAATCTACGGCGGAATATACCTTTGACAATAAAATGGAACACCTGCCTTTTTCCCAAGGATCGCTTGAGACAACATATGCACATTTGGTAGTGCCAGTTTTGATCTGCTGGTGTGTTTGCATTATTCTTAAGCAATTCAATTAGCCCCAGTCCCCATTACACCTGGCTAATGGCAAGATTCTGCATGCAGGTGATGAACTGGAAAGGCTTTAGAATGCTCAGTCAATTTGGAGAATTACAGAGTGCAAGCTGTACATGTGGGAGTGTGGCTTTCTGTTAAAATCAGAACTTTCCATTACATTTTCATTGTTTTACGATAAACGTTCCCACTTCCCATTAAATTGTGGGCTACTTATTTGTTTAACACTTTTGGGGGGTTACTACATGATTCCATATGTGTTATTTCATAGTTTTGATGTCTTCACGATTACTCTACGATGTAGAAAATAGTAGAAATAAAGAAAAGAAACCTGGAATTAGTAGGTGTATCCAAACATTTGACAGGTACTGTATGCTGAGACCTTCTTTCTGCTCTTTAATGGCATGATAATAATACGCAATAATGACAGAATATGTGTGGTATAATCCACTACTGTGTTTGCCCTAGTGATCCTCTTAGCAAGACTTACTCCACATTAGGGCTATTGTTGTGTCAAAATGTCCCTGCCTGCTCCCTCTTCACATCAATCCCCAGCTCAAACGCTGGTATTTGCTGCTATTTTTAGGATGAAGCAAACTGAGTATAAAAAAAATAAACATGATTGACGTTAAGTTATTCCCCAATCCTTGAACTGTGTAGCAAGGCATGGAGTTATGACTCAAATCACAACTAAGAGAGGATCAGATTGGCACAGTGGAAAGTGTTGGTGAGTAATTGAATTGAAAAGCACAAAGCCGCTGTAGATCACACTCAAAATTCCTCAAGCCCTCGAATTCAAAACCAAGTCACGACCCTGGTCGCCATAAGTGCAATCCAAGTCAAATCCCAGTTGGTTGCATGTGTGTCTCTCTGTCACGAGCAATCCAAATTCCCCCATCAATCGGGCAGCGGAAGACACGATCCCTGACAACTTTTCACATCAGCCGGGGATTAGGAAGAGGGGTTTACGCTAGCCTTGCCAGAATCACGGATAACATTTTTTGAATCAGCAATTTAAACTAATTTCAAGGCTGGCTCCGCAGCAATTTTCTGGATCAATGGAACGTCATAGCTCACTTGGTCACTAGCCCTCTTATCGCAGGTACCTACAGCAACGGGTTGTAGGGGGGGCCTATGCTAATCACGGAGTCTGGAGGGGTGCAGGGGGCATGTTCCTCCAACAGGGCATCTCTGCCCCTTTCCTGCCAGTTCAAAATCCTAAACACATTTGATGTTTCTCTAATTCAGAGTTAACAGTTATTTTATCCTAAAAAAGTGGCATTTAGGGACAGAAATATAAACATTTTGCAAACACTAAATGTATAAATTAAAATGTCCAAATCCATTTGCTTTATTTTGAACAAAAAAAGTGTGCATTTGATCTTTCATTGAAATGAAGGTACTCTTAAATGAGACTTGCAAGAACATTACAGCTACCACTCTCCTTAACAATCTTTGTTAGTCGAAAGTCATACAATCAGATTATACCACAACACCTAGCCTTTCCATCCTTGAGCCAGACACTTAAGTGGGTATTGGCTAAAGCCTCCCCGGGCCATCTCAGAATATAAATGATGTAAATACAAACCATTCCATTTTACAGGACGCATTTAACATATATTATTGTGATTGCCATGAAACTAAGCACATCTGAGGGCTGGAGACATTCTGTATACTTTTGTAGAATATGGTTGGGGGGGGGGGTAAAAGTAAGTATCTACAAATATTTTTGTTGTGTGGCTTCAGGGTGGCACAGCTGAGGACAGCATTATCACAGCCACTATTCATTGGCGCTGCTGGCGCCCCTATTCCATTGAACACGAATAACTCAGATGTGCGACTGAATTTCCAAAGTTATTAAATCTGGCAGAGTGAAAAAGAAAATCAACAAAGATCATTCCATTGTAATCTGTGGATTACTTGGCAGTGCTTGCACTTTTTCCAATGTCCCCATGCTTACTTACGCATGTCAAGTCTGGGACAACGGGAGGGAAAAAAGGGGAAATAAAACACAATGAAAGATACTTTGAACTCTCCAAGACTAACACACCATGCTACTGTTGTGTTTAGTCAGTGTCAGTTCCATTTGTTTCTATGCTTCAATTACCAGAGAGGAAGTGCAGCAAGAGGTTAAAAAGCAATTTCCCCCATCATGACATCTGTACAAATAATGGTGCCAAATGTTGGAGGAAAAAGGGGCCCAGATAAGGGGTAAAAAAAGCAGTGGTGTTGGAGGGGAGGTTAATCCGCCTGTTTAATCTGTGGAGGTATGGGGAGGCCTTATCTCTGCCTCCTGCTGCCTCTGCACACTCCTTCAGCACCCAGGCAGTCTGACTGTCTGAGATCACTCAGTACTGAGAGGCGGGCGGGCCGGGGGGAGCTAGGGGGGAAACCGGGGACAGCATCCGGGTTACTGCCATCCTAGCCCTGCCTAACTCAGCCCAGACATCCCCCATCCAGCTTTGTAAGGGCCATAGAGAGGGAGCGGAGAGTACCATACCACTGATTCTATCGGACACCCAGGGGTTGGCCACTCATTCTTTCCTTCCTTCCTCTCACTGTTTGTTTTATAGAGGGGGTGATGAATCTGGGCCACCGGAGCCTTGGCACTACACTCCAGCTCATTCGACTGGTTCAGTGGGCTGCAAAAAGACTGCAAATTGTGTTTGTAAACTCAGCAGCTGTCAACTACCAAGAGGCTTAGTACAATGTGGGAAAAGCGAACAAACATAAATATCACTACAGTGATAAAAAAAGGCTATGGGCTATATTTTAACAAACCTAACACAATGGTAAATCTTATAGTGGTAGCTATACTGTAGTTCCCGGGGGTGTGTCAGAAATATTTGAGCTATTTTCACAGGGAGAATTGTGTGTGCAAATAGTTGGCGGTGGCGTGAAACAAAAATGGGTTTTGATTCATAAATAAGTTGTAGGTTTGACGAGGGCTTGACCATTCACTGGCCAATCAGCGTGTTCCATGACGTAATACTTGATGATGTTGTCTCGATGTGTTGTCATCAACTCCAATTCGGCTTGGGGGGCACAAAATATTCACGTCCTAGTCCATTGTATATTGTTACTGTTTATTAAATACGTTATAAGTGACAAATCAAATTGTTTTTGTCACATGCTTCGTAAACTATAGGTGTAGACTAACACTGAAATGCCTACTTCCGGGTCCTTTTCCAACAATGCAGAATGAACTCATTACTGAGGTGTTCCTAATGTTTGTAGGTAGGGGTAAAGTGACTAAGCAACAGGATAGATAATAGACAGAAGCAGTAGTGTATGTGGTGAGTGTGAAAGTGTGTGTGTGTGTATGTGGCGTCAGTATGCATGTGTGCACGTGTTATGTGTGTTATGTGTGTGTGTGTGTGTGTGTGTGTGTGTGTGTGTGTGTGTGTGTGTGTGTGTGTGTGTGTGTGTGTGTGTGTGTGTGTGTGTGTGTGTGTGTGTGTGTGTGTGTGTGTGTGTGTGTGTGTGTGTGTGTGTGTGTGTGTGTGTGTGTGTGTGTGTGTGTGTGTGTGTGTGTCAAGATCATCTCAATGGTGCAGCTGGATAACTTTTTGAGGATCTGAGGGTCCAAGCCAAATCTTTTCAGCCTCCTGGGGGGCTGTCTTGGACCATGTTAATTCCTTAGTGATGTGGACACCGAGGAAGTTGAAGCTCTCGACCAGCTCTGCGATGGCCCCGTCAAATATGGATGGGGGAGTGCTCGTAATAGTAAAATACATACAGTTTTTTCTAAATATGTTTGGAGTGTAGATAGTCATCATTGTTGTAGTTGCTTTAGTTGCAGTTGCCATACATGTCTTTACGCATCGCACTTAAAAATGTCTGAGGCTCCCATTAAAATGTAATGTGTTGTATGTGTGTGAGGCACGTTTGCAATATCCACTGTAGATATGACATTATAGGACTAAATCATTCGAACATGCTTGGAGGAGCACGTCTTTGGTAACCGGACAAGAGTTGGGGATGGATACAAGCGAAATGGAGTAGCCTCTGCAGGTCAGCACATGTGAACTGTGAATAATGCAAAAGCATGATGGCAAAAGCCTCACAAGTAGACCCTTTAGAAAACCGTTTGCAGGTAGGCTACTTTGCTAGTGCATAGCCAGGATTAGACCGACACCCAAAGCACTGCTGTTCAACCAACTTTTGTTATATTAAGGTAAACTACTGAGGGCTTGGTTTAAAAAAAAGCGGACAACAAGCGATTATTACAGAGAAGTGACTTATATGTTTCTAAATATGAGGGTCACAGGCATCATGTCATCTGTCGTTCCATGATGGGTATATATGACATGTAGCCTACATGGAGGGAGTTTTACGCAACATCCAAAATAATAACAGGAGCCGGCTAAAATATTGTTCAATACATAGAGACGAGGTTCATGGGGCACAAAAAGCACATATTTTGTTCCTGTGCAAATGGACACTGTGCGTCACGGCTAGATAAGCTGCACTTCCACTGTCAAAAGCTATGGCTTAACCAACCTCGTTACCGCTAAGAGCTGCTTTTGGTGAGTCTAACATCCCCCCCCATTTGCACTGAATGGAATTGACACATTTGCACTTGTTTTAAGGACACACCTGAAATATTAACACCCCTCCCACTTCAGCGCAAGTGCGTTGACGTTAGACAGACACATTCCCGAACCTCTCGCAAGGTGTGGAGCGCCAGTTTTAACTGAAATTGACAAATAACGTGCATTTGACACTTGTGCCGCCTTATCGCCAGCCAAAAAATAGTCTATTCACAGCCTTTGCATATTTAAAATTTTATTACAGTCAGACTCAGTCTTCATTTGTCAAGCATTGACTTTTGAAGAGAGATAAACTGTCGAATGTAGTGCACTATGTAGGGAATAGGGTGCCATTTGGAATGCATGCTAGATCTGCCCTCACTCAGAAAAAAACCCAGCTCGCTAAATCAGGAACAGCACTAATGACTATATGATTTAAAAACCTGTTTCTTGTCGTCCCTCACTTGACCTTACCATGAGCACTCTGTTTTAGCCTTGGATCGAATGGGTCTTTCTAGTGGCATACTTGCTAAGTGTCATGTCCAAATGCTCCGCATAGCACAGCTTGAGACTGACTTCGCTTACTGCACAGCAGGGGAAACTAGTCAATTACCAAAAATGTTTATCCCAATTATTTTGCAAATGCTCAGAACAGCAACATGATTGTGCAGACATTGATGATAACATCTTATTAAACAATCTAGTCCGCGGGTTATCCATGATGAAACCATACACAGAAGGGCATCACTTCTAGGTAGACATGAATTTAATTCATCAATAGTGTAGATATTTACTAGCTAGGTTGTCTGCTGTCTTATGAGCTGTATCCAAATTGTTCATCAAGGTCTTATAACAACCAAAGGCTAAGTGATCAGCCGTGGAATTGACTGAGCATGACACTGCACCGGGATGGGCTGTATTTGAAATATGTCATTGGTATTTGAAAGGCTTGGAAAAATAGGTTTGTTGTTTTGAAGATGCAGTCTGCCCATCCCCGACCAAGCAGAGCAGAGGAGAGAAAAAGAGGTGACAGAAAAGGATTGACAGGCGTTCCTTCTTCCAGAGAGAAGGATAGGCTGTGTTTCCGCTGTCAAATCCCATGCCTTAACCAATCACGTTGCCGCTAAGACCCGACTTTTGGTGACTCTTAAATCGACCTATTTGCACTGAATGAAATGGTCACTTTTGCGCTTGTTTTTAAGGACACGTCTCAACTATTGCCACCACTCCCACTTCAGTGCAAGTGAGTTGATGTCGGCCAGGGACTTTTCCGAACCTGTCGCAAGGGGTGTAGTGGCAGTTTTTACATGCCGAAATTGACAACTAAGGTACATTTGACCGGTGCTACCTTATCGCCAGTCGAATAATAGAGACTTACGTCTATTCACAACATATGTCATTTAATTGAGCAAATATTACAGTCAGGCTCAGTCTTCATTGGTCAAGCATTGACTTTTGAAAAGAGAGAAATTGTGGAATGTAGTGCATTATGTAGGGAATAGGGTGCCATTTGGAATGCATGCTAGATCTGCCCTCACTCAGAAAAAAACCCTAGTCCACTGAATCAGGAACAGGACTAATGACTATATGATTTAAAAACCTGTTTATTGTCGTCCCTCACTTGACCTTACCATGAGCATTTTGTTTTAAACCTTGGATCGAATGGGTATTTCTAGTGGCATACTTGCTAAGTGTCATGTCCAAATGCTCCGTATAGCACAGCTTGAGACTGACTTCGCTTACTGCACAGCAGGGGAAACTAGTCAATTACCAAACATGTTTATCCCAATTATTTTGCAAATGCTCAGAACAGCAACATGATTGTGCAGACATTGTTTAATAAGATGTTATCATCAATCTAGTCCGCGGGATCACTTCTAGGTAGACATTCATTTAATTCCTCAGTGTAGATATTTACTAGCTAGGTTGTCTGCTGTATCCAGATTGTTCATCAAGGTCTTGTGACAACCAAAGGCTAAGTGATCAGTCGTAGAATTGACTGAGCATGACACTGCAGCGGGATGGGCTGTACAGTACAATCGGAAAGTATTCAGACACCTTAAGTTTTTTCCACATTTTGTTACCTTACAGTCTTATTCTAAAATTGACTTCATCGTTTTTGCCCCTTCTTCAATCTACACACAATACCCCATAATGACAACAGGTTTTTAGATTTTATTTGTAAAAAAAGTACTTTCTTGAAGCACGCTTAGCAGCGATTACAGCCTCGAGTCTTATCGGGTTTAATGGTGCAAGCTTGGCACACCTGTATTTGAGGAGTTTCTCCCATTCTTCTCTTCAGATACTCTCATGCTCTGTCAGGTTGGATGGGGAGTGTCGCTGCACAGCCGTTTTCACTTCTCTCCAGAGATGTTTGATCGGGTTCGAGTCCGGGTTCTGGCTGGGCCACGCAAGGACATTCGGAGACTTGTCCCGAAGCCACTCCTGTGTTTTCTTGTGTGGTTTAGGATGTTGTCCTGTTGGAAGGTGAACCTTTGCCCCAGTCTGAGGTCCTGAGCACTGAATTTTAATCAAGGATCTCTCTACTTTGCTCCGTTCATCTTTGCCTCTATCCTGACTAGTCTCCCAGTCCCTGTCGCTGAAAAACATCCCCACAGCATGATGCTGCTACCACCATGCTTCACCGTAGGAATGGTATTGGCCAGGTGATGAGTGGTGCCTGCTTTCCTCCAGACGTGACACTTGGCATTCAGGCCAAAGAGTTCATACTTGGTTTCATCAGACCAGATAATGTTGTTTCTTATGGTCTGAGAGTCCTTAGGTGCCTTTTGGCAAACTCCAAGCTTGCTTCAATGCTGCAGACATTTTTTGGTAAACTTCCCCAGATCTGTGCCTCGACACAATCCTGTCTCAGAGCTCTACGGACCATTTTTTCGACCTCATGACTTTGTTTTTGCTCTGACATGCACTGTCAGACCTTATATACTGTAGATAGGTGTGTGTGCCAACTCATGTCCAATCAATTACATTTACAACAGGTGGACTCCAATCAAGCTGTAGAAACATCTCAAGGATGATCAATGGGAACATGATGCACCACAATTTTGAGTCTCATAGCAGAAGGTCTGAATAATTATGTAAATGAGGTATTTCTGTGTTTTATTTTTAATACATTTGCAAACATTTCTCAAAACCTGTTTTCACTCTGTCATTATGGGGTATTGTGTGTAGATTGACGAGTTAAAAAAAAAAATCAATTTTAGAATAAGGCTGTAACAGAACTAAATGTGTAAAAAGTGAAGGTGTCTGAATACTTTCCGAAAGCCACTGTATATGAAATATGTAATGTGTTTGTTGTTTTGAAGATGCAGTTTGTCCATCCCTGACCAAGCCGAGCAGAGGAGAGAAAATGAGGTGACAGAAAAGGATTGACGTGCTCCTTCGTCCAAAGAGTAACTTCACATTTCAGTTTGGTCTAGTCTAATTAAAGTGGCAGAAGGAACCGGTCTTTTCAAACGATATGTTGAAATGGGCTACCTTTCCCTTTGATATTCAGAGAAATAAACAGTCCTACTAAACGATTCCGCATCTCTGGCCTCCAGCTACAAAAACAATTACCAGAAAATCAATTTCTACATACAGCTACCTGTTTTTTTTATGAGTCTGTTAATGAGAACATTCCATTGACTTGCCATGGTCCTAACAACACAGAGTGCCATTCTTTTGGTTTAGTTTATTGTCCTTCGCTTCAGAGTTGGCCAGAAGAAAATAGATTTTTGTCTTGCCAAAGGTAAGTGTGAGATCCTTAAAATAGCCATTTTCAATTCCCATGTATTCACACATTGCCTTAACTTGCCTCTAAGTTTCAAACATATTGTAATACAAATCTGAGGTGTGGCCTTTTGTGTTGGATCTCTGAAGCAGGCTTTTGAGGCTGCGGGTTGCGTCCCAATGCCACCTTCTTTCTCCTAAGATGTACACGCGTTCACTACTTACCTCACATTTAAACCCATTGGATTGGTGGAGGCGTGGGCTAGCACCTTCTCTTACACCAGTAACTTCCTTTAAAATCAGTGAAGGGAAGTGAACAAGTGCACACTTTGGGAGGAAGGAGAGATAATTGGGATGTAGCCGAGGTTTCTATTAAGTTCTGTATTCTCCTGGAGCAAGGGCCCGATGATTTGCACTGTTAATGGCGGCTGTAATGGACAGCCGATGGCTAATGACAGGTGTATTAAGTGATCATAGGATTTTAATGGGCACTTAGCCCCGACCCTTGAAGACAGAGTCAACACAGAGCTGCTGAGAACCATCGGAGCAGCTGTCGCACTGTCAAACAGAGGGAGCTCACTCAAATGATCTACGTCCACTCTTTTTCGAGTTGTCTTTTGCACTCATTTCGCTCTAGACTCAAACTTCAAACATTGACTCAATGTGACATTTGTTTCAAAACAAATGTGGCATTTAACAACATGACTGCATCGTGTGCATCATGTGCATCATGTATCTACTGTATCTACAGAGTTTCATTTTACAACTGCAAATGTCATTGGCGTCATCATGGATGTCGCACAACTAGAGAATGGGAGTAATATGAATTTATGTTCCATTTTGACTCTACTGCCAATCACTGTGTAATATAAGGTCTGTCAAAATGGACGTCCAAAAAGGTAATGGATCTACTGTACCTTTTTTCGCTCCTCTAAGACGAATAACTTTTATCTGATGCAAACCAAACATCAGCGGTGAAATTTCAACGTGATAACAGAACAGAATGGGCAGAGTTGAACACTTAATTTAAAAAATAATAATTACTTTTCACATATTTCAAATCAAATAAAAATCATATTTCAAATCAAATCATGTTGTGCCTGAATATTAATATGTTTCTCACATAAACATTGAGGACAAACGTTGTGGGCACGCAACAGAAAGAGATTCACAGTAAACATTATTTCCTCTTTGATTGAGTTCTCACACATTTGTATTGCAATTGTCACGTCTACCCCCCCCCCCCTCCGGCGCTCGACGTCACTGGTTTACTAACCAGCGGTCCTGGAAAACCCTCATTACACACACCTGGCAACCCTCATTACACACACCTGGCAACCCTCATTAAGCACACCGGCACACCTGGACTTCACCACTGCCCTGATTACTTCCCCTTTATCTAGCACTCCCAGGCAACACTCTTTAGGCAGCATTGGTTCAGCTCATGTCCAGACGCTTCTCTTGTTTTGTAACTCTTCATGTTAGTTATTATTAAACTCACCATCTGCACCTGCTTCCGGACTCCCTGCGTCTACTTTACAGAAACACGATGAACACATTCACCAGAAACAAAACACTCTAGGCAATCTACCCTAAGTTACCACGGCATTTTGGCATTGATAGGTAGAGCTAGACATTTCCTATCATCATTTATTAATGTTGTACTGGAAATTTCAACTCCTACGGGTGGCGCAGTTAGAGACGGCACATGTTTTAAGACGTGACAGGAGCGTGCTGCTTTAGACTAGACTGCAGTAGCGTCATTTGGAGACTTAAACCTGCACCTATCAATCATATTAAAACTTGATTTATACCATCTGCAAAACAAAACTGCACCTCAGGTAAACTACAGGATCCTCTCTCGGCGAATGCTGTTACCACAGCCAAAGGTAAACAGTTTAATACCCTGCCATAAAACAATTAGCTAGATTGACATTGCAACACATCACTCTTGTACTTTATACAATAGTTATAAAATGGGGGAAGGTCATTTGCATTGAATTGTATGCTTGAGAGAACAGAGGTAAACTGTGTCGCTTGTCACTCCCCATCTCTCTTCTTGCACTGCTTCACTGGCAGACAGTATTATGTGACTGTCATTTTGTCTTAATATAGTGCATTCATCTTCTAAGGTTTTAGCCAGGCACCTTAGGGCAGCGTCTCAAATGGGACCCTATTCGCTTTTATATGTACCTACTTTTGTAGTCAAAAAAGTAGTGCATTACATAAGGAATTGGGTGGGCCCCGGGCAAAAGTAGTGCACTATATAGGACAATGGAGTGCCATTTGCGATGCAAACCAGGTTCCTTTGGACAGCAGTGAGGTAAAGCCTAGGTCACAGAACCAGGAGTCCCGCAGAGTAAGCGCAACAAGCAGGGCCACGCTGTGACGTTCAGCCGTCAGTGGGCTTACTCTCTCCCGATCATTTAATTTCCTTTTCTCTTGGCCACTTCACACATTTCATCAAGCCACATTTTAAATGCCAGCGGTTTCATTGATTTCCATTAGAGCAGCTCACATCTCTTGGCTGAGGCCACGGCAGGGATATTTTAGCATTCCACTTTAGCACACTCCGCAGCCTCTGGATATCACTTGCCACAGCCTTCTCCTCCGCCTTACTGAACAGTGTAAGTTGTGTTTAATTGAACAGCTGAAAATGTTCGAATCACATGAAATAGGGCAGAGGGCAACAACAACAACAAAAATCGAACAATTGGATACAGGAGAATAATGACCTGTGTTCCTGTTTCCTTCCCCCGTTGACATTTTCACACACCTTTCAGTGCACTCCTCCGCTGAGGTTTAAGCAGTACTCAGTCCCTCTGTCTCGCCCCGGGGCTCGCCCTGAGACCAGCAGACCACTGGTTCAATCCCTGTCTCACGGGCTGTAGCACAGACCAGAGAGAGATGCATCTCTGTTCCCAAACAGGCACTAAAGAGCAGGCCTTCGATCCAGGGGACATACTTGAATGTCACCTTAGATCCCATCACAAAAATCTGCAGAGAAGGTCAGCATCCATGAGCTATTATGAAGAATCCCATACAAGCAGCGCTGGAAATAACATGAGGGTGCATTAGGAACCCAGAGGTTATGTGCCAAATGACAGACTATTCCCGATCTAGTGCACTACTTTTGACCATATGGACCCTGGTCAAAAGTAGTGCACTATGCAGGGAATAGGGGCTCTGATCAAAGTAGTGCACCATCTAAGGAATAGGGTGCAATTTGACATGCAGGCAGTGACAGAGGCACCCCATTTGTTTCCAGTATGCTTTGCAGGGAGGGAAATGTGTGTGCTTGACTACAGAGGCCACCCAAGGAGAGGCAAACTCAGCCTGTTGCCACTAGTGTAATTCTCAGAGTGAGGGCTTTACCATAATTGGCCTTGGCATTAATAACAAAACAATAAAACTAATCAGAACTGGTGATTAACATGGTATGGTCAAACGTATTCCTCCGCCACGGGTGACCGAAATACTCTCCGACGCAGCACCGTCTCCATGGCAACGGACAAAACAGGGCGATAGTGGCCAGCCTCACGAGTCTAGTTTTAATGGGGTCAATATATGGAATATGTACTCGGCTCGGAATTTTGACAAACAATTGCCCCTAGCATTGGCCTGATGAGAACACGAACCCAGTGAAGGAGCAAATGCTTGTCACACAGAAAACACTCATGTAGAATCATTTCCAAAATCAATGTCTCATTCAGATCGAGGTCTGAACATGTCCGAATCCTAATTTAAAGTTAGGAGTTGACCGTAAAAAAAATTAAATTAAATAAAAAACGATTTTCTTTGGCCTATATCAATGTCGATGGGAGAAAGCAAGCGTTGATGTACGCTTTAGGTTTCACCCAGTCTCTGCCGAGCAACATTATCAAAATGGTAAATCAAAAAAAAAAACGTGCTCTGTCAACATAAAACCCAACTCCCTGCTGGATGCCTTTATCTCACCTGCGAGCTCCCACTGACCGCTCATGTGACAGCATTTGTGATGATGCCTCAGAGCTGCACAGATCAAGCGAAACCTTGCCTTGGCTGTGCTACCTTACCTATATAGTGCACTACTTTTGACCAGAGCTCTATGACGCCCTGTTAAAAAAAATTGTGCGCTACATAAGAAATAGGTTGTGCCATTTGTGATGCAGACCGTTTTTACAAAATGTCAGCTAAACAAAGCTGTTTTCAGCAGACATGCACAATCTCAAAACAAGCTCATTAAGGTGTGCTGTGCTCAAGTATTATCTCCCGGCCCTGCTGCATGCCTCCAGGTCTATCAGTAGATATTGTTATTGGAAGAATTTGATGAAAATGAGTCCCCTGCTGCAGCTGATAAACTGCTATTGATTTGACCATGAGAAATGGCAAACAGAGGGAAAAACATGGCTGCCTGTGTGAGAGAAACTGTTTACGCGACGGGCCAGGTACATTTCCAGGTGGCAAATGTAGAAAAACCGTTACTCCGTTGTAAAGCTCTGATATCATACAGTATGTTTTGAAAAAGGAACTCCGGTGCACTGGTATTCTGGTGGAGCAAAACGTTGAATGCAACATTGTAGAGACTGAGAAGAATTGTAGGCTAAACTTAAAGGATATTATAGACCACCCCAAAAATACAGAGGCATTCCGTCCATGTAGGAAGATTGTAGAGAACAAGTATGCTGGGGAATCTTTTACCTCTATGCACTGGGTACTACACCAGGTGTGCCGACAACCCTCTAGTGTACAACACACATGTTAACATAGATGCTTGTTAAAAACACCAAAGAGATACTGTAAATGGAGAGGTGTGGTGACCAATGTTCCCTGAAACAAAATTGGGCACTGAGCAAATTTCACAGTTCCGCTGAGCGCAAACTTGAACATTGTGAAAGTTCTGTGCAACTTCCAGCGTGCCGTTTACTGGGAACACTGAGGCTGTACCGGCATTAAATGACAGTTTTAACAGTGGCCAAGTAGGCTACTGTGGCTATTTGATCATAATATAGTCCTACCAGAGTGCCCTACCATCAAAGACAATGGAGAAAATGCATCCCATGACATTTTCACAGCTGTTCTACCTTTCAGCCACATTAGCAGCCAATGTGTAGTGTTCACTATAGTTCTACATTCCATGAGAATTTTGGAAAAAAAACATGCAGGGCCTGATATTAACCTATTTTATCCATTTGACTGAACAAATTGTTGTGTTGATTGATGCAAGAAACCACTTTACAAAATAAAATGCATTATTATTCCGATACATTTACTACAGAGAAACAGACCAATTATGCTACCCTCTGCCTATTGGCTACTTAGCTTATTCAAGCCTGTCTCAAAATACAACACTGCCCTTTTAAGAAGAAAAAAAGCTCTTTACCTGACTCATGTTTTCAAAGAGGTCAAGAAATGTACATGTTCTGTGCTCTTGTAGGAAGCAATCAGTCCCCTATTGCTGACTACAAATGATGCATAACTGGGCTAATAACTCACTAACTAGCAAAGGACATACACAAAATGTGCACACGTGGCTACATGAAGCTCTCGCTTTGATCTCAAAACAAGCGCATCTACTCACAACCACTCATGCTGTAAACACAGTCTAGTTCAAAGTAAATGGCACAGATTCATATATGGTTACGGTCTATTTGCATATAGGCCTACTGCAACTCTGACTGTTTATGCTGCATTGGTCTGTGTAGAGTTGTCGTGCGTGTCAATGCAATAGAATCCTAATCCAATGCATTCTTCCTACAACAAAATCTCTTGCATAGTTCATTTTGTTTTGGTATGTCGCATTGAAAGTGGTTAATATTGCGGTGATTAGATCACAATTGCCACAGTATAGGGAAACGTTGATAGTGTTCACAGGGAAAACTCTAGAACAGTGGTCACCAACCTTTTCTAAGTCAAGATCACTTCCTAAGTCAAAATGCAAGCCAAGATCTACCTAACAAACTTACAAAATAAAACATGAGCCTATGCAACATTAACCAATTAAAAACAGCACGGTAGCAGTGAGGTTTGTGCATTAAGCTATAGGCCCAATACATTACCACTGCATGTTGGTTTGAATTGCACTGCCAATGCACTGTTGTTCGGGCCATTATATCTTTTTAAATGTGAGGTAAGCTGTACAGTATGATCACACAGGTAATAGATCCGTTGTTGTATTACTTGAGGCACAGCAGAGTGAACATTCATTAAAAAAAAAATTTTAAAAGCTTTTTATTTTTATTTTACTGGGCTGATGGTGCCTGCAATCTGATGGTCAGTCTCAGCCTGGGGGTCTGCTTCTCAACATCCCTCCATTCTCACTTTCCTCCACTGACACGGACTAAAAAGGGACACCACATTATTTTTGCCTCATGTTGTTACTTCTGTGAACAAAGGAACGTTAAATGTTCTCCTATATTAAAAAGGCCCATGCCGCTAATAACAACAACGCAAACCTATAGAAACACTTTCCTACTCATTCATTACTACTGCAGTGCTTGTTGCAGCGCTGAGTGGAAATAGGAAGAACGCTCATTTTATGGCTTATACAAGTGTTGAATACAAAGTGTTGACAGTGCCGAGTAAGAACTTAAACATGAACTCACTCATAGAAACAGCAGCTCTTTCTTGTATTCATTGACAGTCTCTCTCTAGTCATGGTTTTAAACATTTTGAAATCTTACAGCATGAACTCTGCTGTAGCTTTCTTTTATGTCTGCTACATTATTGCACACACGGTAATCGGAGTCTTCCGATTGGCCAGCTGTAGGCCTACAGTGCACTTGATTTGCTCTTCGGGCCGGGGGAATGCAGATTTTGTACCTTCAGACACAGGAATTGGTTCAAAATGGCAACAGTTGCCTACTGGGTTATTTTTTTACAGGAATGTTTGGCGATCGACTAGGAATGACCCGTTGATGGCCACTGCTCTTGGTCTGTTGAGCTTCTGCGCAGCTGCACGGAAGTCTCGGGTGCAGCATAGAGGCAACTACCACCCCTGCACATCAAGAAATATCATACATTTTTGTCATTTAGCAGACGCTCTTATCCAGAGTGACTTACGGTAGTGAGTACATACTGTACATTTTCATACTGGTCCCCCGTGGGAATCAAATCCACAACCCTGGCATTGCAAGCACTATGCTCTACCAACTGAGCTACACAGGACTAGAGAGCTGAGCCACTCTCCATATTTAGTAATATGTATGAGCAGCTGGCCAGTTTATTTTTCACACGAGTAGGAGAAAGAGAGGGCTGAGGCCAGGGTGTTAGCCGATGAACTGATGGCCTTTGCTGTGTTCTACAGGACCCGAGTCAGTTCGCGAACATCGTTTACCTCCTCCCAGAAGACACCGGTCCATTGCTGCTGCAGGCTAATATTAATTAGTGCTTGTCAGCAGAGCACTCCTTTAAAACAGGTCATGCGCAAGGTCAATGTGTTACATTATAATTACCTTACATGTTGGAACAAGATCTTCCCTTTGAAATTGGCTGGTACACATACAGTGGGGAGTACAAGTATTTGATCACTGCCGATTTTGCAGGTTTTCCTACTTACAAAGCATGTAGGGGTCTGTGATTTTTATCATCAGGTACACTTCAACTGTGAGAGACGGAATCTAAAACAAAAATCCAGAAAATCACATTGTATGATTTTTAAGTAATTCATTCGCCTGTCGTCGGGAAGGAGTGGACCAAAGCGCAGCGTGAAAAGTGTTCATGATTACTTTAATATTAAAAAAACACTTGAACAAAGTAAGAAAGCGAACAGTTCTGTCAGGTAACAGAGACTAACAGAAAATAACTACCCACAAAACACAGGTGGGAAAAACGCTGCCTAAGTATGAATCCCAATCAGAGACAACGATAGACAGCTGCCTCTGATTGGGAACCACACTCAGCCAAAAACAAAGAAATAGGAAACATAGAATTCCCACCCTAATCACACCCTGACATAACCAAATAGAGAAATAAAACAGCTCTCCAAGGTCAGGGCGTGACAGAGGGAAACAGTGCCCCTCTGTCTCAGTATGTGTATTCCATGTATGCTGTCTGGACCAAAGAGTATAACATGTTGCCACTGTAGCATTTGATTGATTGATGCCAGCAAGCATTTGGCCTCCCTTGATAAAAAATACATTAAAATAATTAGCCAATCAGAGTTGAGCTGAGCTCAACTGGGGGTTGTCCTGGTGCAGGAAAACAACCCCCAAGGGATGCCAGTTTGGATTTGACTTCACACAAATCAAATCACTTCTTAAGCAAAACTTTATTTTCATTAAAACTCCAGAAAAACCTTTCCGAGACTCTGTCTGGTTGTGTTGACGTGTTGATGTCCTGCAGTAGCTAAATCTGCCATTTCTTAAGCCATGGATGGAGACGGGGATTTGAACTTGTGGTTTTACATGAATTCTCTGGACAACCTAATGATTATGACGGCGATTCTGATCTAAACATAAATTCATACGTTGTGCCACTGAGACGATTAATGTTCAAAATGTAGCCTAGATGTAGCCTAGACCTTTTAGGTTCATGCTAACTAGC
Organism: Oncorhynchus gorbuscha; assembly: GCF_021184085.1. NCBI lineage: Eukaryota > Metazoa > Chordata > Actinopteri > Salmoniformes > Salmonidae > Oncorhynchus > Oncorhynchus gorbuscha. The sequence continues at coordinate 56,643,955 of NC_060181.1, read as the reverse complement.
TAGCTAACTTAGATGGGTCATTGTTGCCCATGCGCTGAAGTTAGGCTAGCAAGCATTTTAGCTAGGTAGCCTATGACAACAAAAACTAAAGATTTACTGTATGTCAGAGCCATTGACCGTTTTGCCAACATGAAAGAGAGAATGGCAGTGGCGTTCAACTAGTCTAATTTTAGGGTGAGTCAACATTTTTTGTTTTACTTGCACACACACACACACACACACACACACACACACACACACACACACACACACACACACACACACACACACACACACACACACACACACACACACACACACACACACACACACACACACACACACACACACACACACACACACACACACACACACACACACACACACACACACACACACACACACACAGAGAGAGAGAGAGAGAGAGAGAGACAGAAATCAGTAACATGGACAGCCACATGATATTTAGCAACACTGATTGGACTAAATAGTTTTCGGTATCCTTAAGTTGTTTTCAGTGTATTAAGCAAGTCAGCCGTATCAGCTATGTTTTTTAAAAGGCAGTAAATGAGGCTGAATTAACTGTTTCGCTGCCAGACAAGGCTCCTCTGATAGCCAGGTGTAGCAGTGGTAAGGTGTGGGGACTGCTGTTGGGACTCTGCTGTTGGGACAGCTTTATGTAGGCCCTTACAGTTTGTGGAAACCGTTTGTCACAGTTATAGTGCAATTAATGTATTGTTTAGTGTTGTAACGTGTGCGCTGGGAGTCGGGAAGCAAGTTCAGGGAGTGCATAATTGAATAAACCAAACAAGTAACACGAACAACACACAGACCAGAAACAGAAACAATGACGCCTGGGGAAGGAACCAAAGGGAGTGACATATATAGGGCAGGTAATCAAGGAGGTGATGGAGTCCAGGTGAGTGTCATAATGCGCGTAACAATGGTGACAGGTGTGCACCACAATGAGCAGCCTGGTGACCTAGAAGCCGGAGAGGGAGCACACGTGACAAGTGTTGTGTAGTGGCTTTGCCGGCATGCGTCCCCAATATTTTTGGTTTCTTTGCCCCACCAAGATGTAAAATCACCACTGTCTCCGTATAATGTCACACCCTGCAAAAACGTTTTCCGGCATGACTTCGCTTTTATGACTCACTCGAAAAATAGAAAAGTGAGGTGCTACTTTGCATTGGGACTTTAGATGGGTTTGCTATTGAGTTCACTATTTTACAACTTGATATTAGATGGTTCCTCACTCTGAAAGTATTCTATGGGCCAGGAGAAACTGAAATCCTTGCTTCGGTTTTCTTTAAAAAATCCTCAACAGACTTCAGCTAACTTTAGCCACCACAATCTAACAATCAATGGAAATGATGGGGGCATGTGAGCATGCTTTTTTTATGGCCAAATCACCTTTAAGTAACATCTAACCAAATAGCTGATTTGAATAGATTTCAGGTGATTTGGACATAGTCTTTTAAAAACATGCCGTCCCCATCACTTCCATTGATTGTTAGCTTGTGGTGGCTAAGGTTAGCTGAAGTTTGTAGTGGCTGTTTAAAGAAAACTGAACCATGGATTACAGTTTATCTTGGCCCATCAAGGTGTAAAATAGTGAACTACTCCTGTAAGAGCATTGGGCCAGTAACCGAAAGGTCGCTAGTTGAAAAATCAGTCAATATGACCTTGAGAAAAGCACTTAACCCTCATTGCTCCTGTAAGTATCTCTGGATAACAGTGTCTGCTAAATGACTGAAATTTAAATGTCAAATATCTCTACATTACAGCAAAGTTACAGTGTATTACCATGTCTAAGGTATACAGTATGACAGCAGTGGTACATCCTGTGACTGTGGAGGCTGCTGTGGCCTACACCCTAGTGGCACACAGCAGCCTGTCCCTGTATTGACCTTCTAAATGTGTGTGTCCCTGATCTAGTTCATCTTCCCGTGCAGTGGCAGACAGAACTCTCCAGAGGCCAAACACCGAGCAACGAGTGCATCCGCCTCGTCTCTGATCAAACATCCCTCCTAACGTAACCATCGGAAACCACAGCTTTCTCTTCTTCACTCTGGTAAAGCCCCACAGACAGGTAGACAGGTAGGATGTGTGTCCCGCTGCAGGACATTCATCACATTTGCTGTGGATCTGCTAAACAAAAGTCCAAGAAAATAAAGCATTTGTGTCCTCACCATCATTGTGACATTTTGTTACGCCTCAGAGGGACAGGCGCTGATCCAGCCCATGTTTCAACATCACGTCTGTAATCTGTGTAAATGAGTCAAAGGCCAGTGTGGTTTAGGAGTGGTGAAGGGGCATTACTCAGAGAAAGACACAGAGGGGAATTGGGGAATATAGTGTCTTCTGGAGATGATAGTGTATTGCCATAACATCAGGAAGCAAAACAGTCCTGGCCTCTATTTACATGTACCTCTACTGAGTGTGCATCCCAAATGGCGCCTTATTCCCTATGTAGTGCACTACTAAGGGTATAGAATGACATTTGGGACTTGGTCTAAGCCTTGACAATGCATAATCCAAGACGAGAGTCCTTCTGAAACGAGAAGAGCCCAGCTCAGATCCTCAATCATGGGCCATATATCGCGAAACAGTGTGTGACGTTTGAGAATGACATTTTTAATCTGCAGTCCGTTGCCCCCTGATGTGATCTACAGTACCATCGCCAAGGACTAAGACAAGCCCCGTAAATCTGACATATATTTTACACAGCATCAAGACACCAGATCGATTTGTATCCCTTCCCCTTGAAACCAATAATGAATTCCTGATAACTCATTACCGGTTGGTGGCAACTTACAGCACAAATATCAAAGTGGAAGTTAAATTCAAAGTTACTGTATATTAACGACATGTCACAGGCCGCTGGTTGTAATTTCAAGATGTAAGAGACAACACGCGTCTCTATGGTTCAATCATACAATTGCACAGCTGTTAGGAAAAGACAGAGAAAAACAGTGAAATGATCTGTGAAAAATAGGTACATAAGTAATCTGACTCCATTTCTCTGGAGACTTCCCAGGCATAATTTATTTAAATCAAACTCAAAATTGTTTAATCATCCATGTACGGCTTAATTGAATAATTACGAATGTGACTAAATAGACAAAAATAACCGTCGAAAATATATGTTTCCACAGACAATTCAACGTGCAGTAGAGATTTATTTATACAACTTCATACTCAGACTTAGACACGCTAACAAAACAGCAAAAACATCCAAGCATGATGTCCAAGTTACACAGTTGTTCATATTTCTTTGTCCAGGCTGAGAACAATATTGACATACATAATAATATATTCTCTGTACTGCGCTTTCAGAAGTGCGTTTGATTTGTGTGGCCCGGAAACAAACATCATCTAACGATATTGAATTCTGAGTTGAAACAGATTGCCGGTGCAGAAGGAAAGGGCGTTAATTGTCCTTACTGCACATGTGCCAATGCTGTTCTCAAAATATGTGCATAACGAGGTCGTCGGAAACTTCATGTTCTCATACGCAGAGGGAGACGGAAGAGTCAAGGTAAAAAAAAATCCCTGAGGGCTTTAACATGAAAGTCATTCACTCCCAAACCTCAACCTCTACCACGCTGAGATGAAACACATACACACAATCTGCATCGCTTCTTCAAAAGTAGTCCACCTGATCTTGTCGCATAGCCCGATCACAATGAGTTTCGTCCTGAATGGCCCAAACTAGCTACTTTTAGCGATCTTATTGAGCTCTTGTGATGTACTCTTCCAAAAGCACAAAAAAATGCCTTCGCCCAGAGAGGAAAATACAACATGCACACAATTCCTCTCTTTTGAGACAGAATTTATGAGCTGCAATATTATTTGCGTGGTTTGCAAAGGTCAGGGAACCTACATTTATCAGGCACTCTTCATCTGTCTCTTTGGCAATCGTTGTTCAAAATGGACTAATTATGGTGATGACAACATCAAGTGTCCCCCTGAGCCCAATGTTCATTCCTCCTAAATTGTGTGAGCACCCTACTTATGCAGAGTCACAGTTGTCCACCGCTGGGCGTGTTCGATCAGATGGGAGACATAGGTCACAGAACACTGGAGCTTAGCCTTGACAGTGAGCTTCTTAATTAATCTCAACCCTCTCCAGGTCCAACATTTCCATGATGACAACAGGTTATAGCTCACACAAGTCGACAGGTCTCCACAGTGCAATAGCCATGGTGGGTGTAGTTTTATGTGATACTTCTCCATTGAGAGTTCCTCATATTGGTCCATAAATCAGAAATCAAATAAAAAAACAACAGGTGTAGACTGACAGTTAATAAACACTTACTTAGGGATCCTTTTCCAACAATTCAGAGTTAAAGATAAAGACACAACGATTTAAATATAAATAGTGACACAAGGAACAAATACACATGAATGACAATAATGGGTATAAAATAACCCGGCTATGTACAGGAAGTACAGAGTCAATGTGCAAGGGTACGAGGTATTTAAGGCAGCTATGTACACTGCGAAAACATATAAACGCAGCATGCAACAATGTCAACAATTTTAATGAGTTACGGTTCATACAAGGAAATCAGTGAATTGAAATGGATTCATTGTGCCCTAATCTATGGGTTTCACATGACTGGGAATACAGATATGCTTCTGATGGTCACAGATACCTTAAAGAAAAAGGTAGGTGCGTGAATCAGAAAACCAGTCAGTATCTGGTGTGACTACCGTTTGCCTCATGCAGCGCAACACATATCCTTCACATACATTTGACCAGGCTGTTGACTGTGGCCTGTGACATGTGGTCCCACACCTCTTCAATGACTGTGAAAAGTGGCTTGATATTGGCAGGAACTGGAACACACTGTCGTACACGTCAATCCAAAGCATCCCAAACATGCTTAATGGGTGACATGTCTGGTGAGTATGCAGGCCATAGAAGATCTGGGACATTTTCAGATTCCAGGAATTGTGTACAGATCATTTCGACATGGGGCCCTGCATTATCATGCTGAAACGTGACAGGTGATGGTGATGGCAGCAGATGAATGGCACAACAATGGGCCTTAGGATCTCGTTACAGTATCTTTGTGCATTTAATCGGCTACAGAGAGCGAGATGACACAGTCATCCAGAACAGCTAGTGCTCTCATGCATGGTTCAGTATTGCTTGCCCCGAAGGTAACTTGTCTGTTAGGCTCACTAAGTAATCATTGAGAGTTTGCTAGCCCTTCCACATCCGTCGAGAGTGTAGTGGCGTAGTGGGATTCAAACATAGTTCTGCATTTACGCTTTGCCTGTTTAATGACTCGTCTTAGGTCGTAGCGGGATTTGTTATAAGGGCGGATTTCAGTTTTCCTGCATCACATTTACTGGCCACAAGAAATGCCACCTCTGAATGTGAATGTGAATGTGTGAATGCGTGAATGTGTGAATGCCACCTCTTTTCTTGTTCGCTTATGGCCCTATAAAGCTCATTGAATTCGATCTTAGTGCAGCTACGGTTTGTCATGGTAAATAGTAAGTTACGGAACATATAGGTGAAAACTCTCTTAATAAATAGTATGGTCTGCAGCTTATCATGAGGTATTCTAACTCAGGTGAGCAAAAACTTGAGACTTCCTTAACATTGAGACTTCCTTAACATTAGAGATCGTGCATCAGCTGAAGACTCCCCCTTCGTCTTACCCGTGTCTGCCGTCCGGTCTTGATGATGCATAGAAAAACCAACGAGATGTACAGTATATTCATGTCCCCGTTCCTCGACTCTGAGAAACACAGGATATTTCAGTTGTTCAGGTCTCGTTTGTAGGATAGTCTCGAAAAGAGCTCATCCGGATTGTTCTCCAGCGACTGCACGTTCGCCAACAGAACAGAGGGTGATGGTGGTCCGTTCGTTTTCGCTGACGTAATCTCGCCAGGGATTAGGGCCTGGTCTGGAGTAAGCAGAACGTCCGGAGCTGCCGACACGTTGAAGTAGAAATTGTCATCCACACTAAGGTTCACTGTTCACTGTTCTAATGTTCAGAAGCTGTTTTTGGTAATTGAAAATGATTGCAGAGACATTATGTACAAAATCATTTAAGATCAGATAAAAATAAAACGCAATATGGAACAATTGGTCAGGAGCCCGTAAAACAGCTGCTATCCACTGCAGCGCCATCTTGGAAAACATGTTAGATGTGCTGAGATAGTTTGTTATGAAGATGAGTAATAATCGGAACCCCGTGAGATCATGTCATATAGATTACCCATGTAGTTTGCCTGGTAAGGAGATTCAAAAGTATTTTACAAATAGAAAATCTCTCTCTCTCTCATATATATGTATATATATATATATAAACTATTCATTAGATGTAGACCTATGTATTTGCCATGTATATGCTGTGCTCTGTTTGGTTAAAGACAAATCACGTACCGTTTTGAGTGTGGTGTGGAATGATTCAGGACACTGTTCAATCAGTTTGAATTGGTTATTTCCTGCATCGATCTTAGTCATTTCTGCTCTACGAGAAAATGTGCCACTCACTGAACATGTAAGTGCCCGGCCCAAAGGTCTCATTGATTCTAAAACAACAGAAAGATCAGGCAACTCAAAGCTTTTGATAAAAAATTAGCAGCAATACATTTTATTAATGACATTTTATTATGAAGCTCTGTTTGTTTTTCTAAGAATTGTCACGTTAATGTATCATTTGTGGGTGGCAGGTTTACAATAAGTAAACATTAGACATTTTGTTTGTCTATTCTTAATAAGGTACCTGGGCAAGAGGAAGAAAATATGCACAAGGCGGCTAGGGCCACAGAGAGCTAATCATACGCACACAGTGTACAAACACTAATTACACAGTGCAGTTAAAGCAGCAGCTAAAACCAATACGGGTCCTAGAAGTTATCAGTGTATGTTGATAACCACCCAGACAATTCTGACCATCATTAACCTCTCGACGACCCCAGTTCAGCTCCACAATCTCCGTGATTCTGGGGGATTCATGCTACATTTACATAACTAGGGTCAGGAACGGACAAACAGCGTATTAATAACAACGGGGCAGACATGATCCTCATTGAACTTAATCGAAGTCTCCCGCTACGATTAGCTGTCATCATAATACAACACTGGTTCGGAAACAACGTGATAATAACCTCAACAAGCAGCCGACAATGTTGATTATTATGTAGAGAGGCACGTGATATGACGCGGGAGTAAAACATGCAGCGCTATTTAGATACAAATTTGATCAACTGTGTACTTTGCAGCAACTCAACCGGCACTATGTTTTTTACCACCGACGAACACACAAAGGACGCAAAAATCCAACGCGCATTGATTGAAGCACCACTAAATGTCACGTACGTTCTCAAATGCGTCTACTGGGTTGCTTACATTGGTCAAACTGAACCAGCATTGAAACTCTGCATCGCAGAACACAAGGCTGCTATTTGTAGTAAAAACACGGACTTTGCTGTTGAGCGCCACTGCATTGAAGCCACTGGTGTAATACAGTTTCTCTGGTCACCCGCAGAGTCAGAGTTGCAGACACCCAATTATCACCTATGTATATACTTTATTTGGATATGGCCTATTAGATTAATGAGAAAGATGGTTCATCTTATTATTAGTATTATTTTGTGCTATAATATGCCATTTAACTTGAAACATTATTATTATTTTCTTACATTGGTGTGTCTCAATGGGCTACTAGGCTATAAATAGGAGCTAAGTGCAATGGTCAGGTCACTGAGGAAGTCAGCTTGATGTCGAAGCGTCAGTCACCTGTTGTAATCCTGTACAATGGATTAAAGTGAGCTCAAAGAAATCAATCTCTGCCTTTTTTGTTGAGTGCACTTACTCCTTTCTGCCTCGAATAAGACATTTTTGAAGTTTTTCTTGGACAGCCCTTCTCGTGACTTTTGTCATTGTTGTTTTCTGAAGTGAGAAGGCCCACCTGAACTCTGTGCATAAGTATATTGAATTTGAGCGTTAGCGAATGGAGTGCAAGACAAATGAAAAATATGAGTCACTTAAACCCAGGATTTTATTCAATTGTGTCACTTGACTGGCCAATGGCCAAAAGTCCTGTGTTAGAGGTACTTTTTTGAACATGAAATCACAGCACCTGCTTATGCAAGTCATGACACTTTTCTTCACCACGCCTCTGGTGTTTCGTTACACTGCATCTGTTTAACACCTGCCAGTCCCACATTGGCAAGGCATTAGTCAAATTAGAAATGTCAACATTCATATCAAGCCTGAAGCCCTATCCCTGCTTGCAAATAAAGTGCTATTCTTCTTACTAAATTGCCTATTTAGCCAAAAAGGATGGAAAGTGTAGGGTAATTCCACGGTAACGGAATTGTGCTGAAACTCAGACTTTTCACTTAATTAACATGTATGCCAAACAAAAACGATTGATTTCAAAGTTTAAGGCCAGGCACCACTTACTAATAGGGATTTTTGTCCCCCCTTAATTATATCACAATCAACTTTTACCGGTTGACGTAGACACAAATATAATACTGTTTTGTATTACAATTTTTCTCAAATATTGTATACAAATATCAAAATGAGTCTATATCTCATTTTGAACAGCTCGCTGGTCACCATAGCATCTCCCACCTGTAGCACACGCTCCAGCAGGTATATCTCTCTTGGCCGCCTCTCCTTCCAGTTCTCTGCTGCCAATGACTGGAACGAACTACAAAAATCTCTGAAACTGGAAACACTTATCTCCCTCACTAGCTTTAAGCACCAACTGTCAGCTCACAGATTACTGCACCTCTACATAGCCCACCTGTAATTTAGCCCAAACAACTACCTCTTTCCCTACTGTATTTAATTTATTTATTTATTTTGCTCCTTTGCATCCCATTATTTTTATTTCTACTTTGCACATTCTTCCATTGCAAATCTACCATTCCAGTGTTAGCTAGCCAGCTATTTGTCGTCCTTAACGTAGGAGACACTGCTAGCTAGCCAACAGCTAGCCAACGTCTTCCGAATAGAACTCAACAACCCGGTCGCATTCCGCTTCGCTCCACAGGTAGTATCACATTTTCATTTCATTTCATTACAGTACAACGGTTTGATTTGTTTGATCGTAGCTAGCTACATAGCTAGCTACATAGCCGTCTTTGTATCAAAGATAATTGTGTAGTCTAGAGCGATTTTCTAGGTTAGCTAGCCAGCTATTGTCGTTCTTTTTAACGCAACGTAACGTAATCAACACTGCTAGCTAGCCAGCTAGCCCCCGAATAGCAGCACTGTAGAAACTATTACACTCAACGGATCGACTTGATTAGTGTAGTGTCAACAACGCAGCCACTGCCAGCTAGCCTACTTCAGCAGTACTGTATCATTTTACTCATTTTAGTCAATAAGATTCTTGCTACGTAAGCTTAACTTTCTGAACATTCGAGACGTGTAGTCCACTTGTCATTCTAATCTCCTTTGCATTTAGCGTAGCCTCTTCTGTAACCTGTCAACTATGTGTCTGTCTATCCCTGTTCTCTTCTCTCTGCACAGACCATACAAACGCTCCACACCGCGTGGCCGCGGCCACCCTAATCTGGTGGTCCCAGCGCGCACGACCCACGTGGAGTTCCAGGTCTTCGGTAGCCTCTGGAACTGCCGATCTGCGGCCAACAAGGCAGAGTTCATCTCAGCCTATGCCTCCCTCCAGTCCCTCGACTTCTTGGCACTGACGGAAACATGGATCACCACAGATAACACTGCCACTCCTACTACTCTCTCTTCGTCCGCCCACGTGTTCTCGCACACCACGAGAGCTTCTGGTCAGTGGGGTGGTGGCACCGGGATCCTCATCTCTCCCAAGTGGTCATTCTCTCTTTCTCCCCTTACCCATCTGTCTATCGCCTCCTTTGAATTCCATGCTGTCACAGTTACCAGCCCTTTCAAGCTTAACATCCTTATCATTTATCGCCCTCCAGGTTCCCTCGGAGAGTTCATCAATGAGCTTGATGCCTTGATAAGCTCCTTTCCTGAGGACGGCTCACCTCTCACAGTTCTGGGCGACTTTAACCTCCCCACGTCTACCTTTGACTCATTCCTCTCTGCCTCCTTCTTTCCACTCCTCCCCTCTTTTGACCTCACCCTCTCACCTTCCCCCCCCTACTCACAAGGCAGGCAATACGCTCGACCTCATCTTTACTAGATGCTGTTCTTGCACTAACCTCATTGCAACTCCCTCCAAGTCTCCGACCACTACCTTGTATCCTTTTCCCTCTCGCTCTCATCCAACACTTCCCACACTGCCCCTACTCGGATGGTATTGCGCCGTCCCAACCTTCGCTCTCTCTCCCCCGCTACTCTCTCCTCTTCCATCCTATCATCTCTTCCCTCTGCTCAAACCTTCTCCAACCTATCTCCTGATTCTGCCTCCTCAACCCTCCTCTCCTCCCTTTCTGCATCCTTTGACTCTCTATGCCCCCTATCCTCCAGGCCGGCTCGGTCCTCCCCTCCCGCTCCGTGGCTCGACGACTCATTGCGAGCTCACAGAACAGGGCTCCGGGCAGCCAAGCGGAAATGGAGGAAAACTCGCCTCCCTGCGGACCTGGCATCCTTTCGCTCCCTCCTCTCTACATTTTCCTCTTCTGTCTCTGCTGCTAAAGCCACTTTCTACCACTCTAAATTCCAAGCTTCTGCCTCTAACCCTAGGAAGCTCTTTGCCACCTTCTCCTCCCTCCTGAATCCCCCCCCCCTCCTCCCTCTCTGCAGATGACTTCGTCAACCATTTTGAAAAGAAGGTCGACGACCTCCGATCCTCGTTTGCTAAGTCAAACGACACCGCTGGTTCTGCTCACACTGTCCTACCCTGTGCTCTGACCTCTTTCTCCCCTCTCTCTCCAGATGAAATCTCGCGTCTTGTGACGGCCGGCCGCCCAACAACCTGCCCGCTTGACCCTATCCCCTCCTCTCTTCTCCAGACCATTTCCGGAGACTTTCTCCCTTACCTCACCTCGCTCATAAACTCATCCCTGACCGCTGGCTACGTCCCTTCCGTCTTCAAGAGAGCGAGAGTTGCACCCCTTCTGAAAAAACCTACACTCGATCCCTCCGATGTCAACAACTACAGACCAGTATCCCTTCTTTCTTTTCTCTCCAAAACTCTTGAACGTGCCGTCCTTGGCCAGCTCTCCTGCTATCTCTCTCAGAATGACCTTCTTGATCCAAATCAGTCAGGTTTCAAGACTAGTCATTCAACTGAGACTGCTCTTCTCTGTATCACGGAGGCGCTCCGCACCGCTAAAGCTAACTCTCTCTCCTCTGCTCTCATCCTTCTAGACCTATCGGCTGCCTTCGATACTGTGAACCATCAGATCCTCCTCTCCACCCTCTCCGAGTTGGGCATCTCCGGCGTGGCCCACGCCTGGATTGCGTCCTACCTGACAGGTCGCTCCTACCAGGTGGCGTGGCGAGAATCTATCTCCTCACCACGCGCTCTCACCACTGGTGTCTCCCAGGGCTCTGTTCTAGGCCCTCTCCTATTCTCGCTATACACCAAGTCACTTGGCTCTGTCATAACCTCACATGGTCTCTCCTATCATTGCTATGCAGACGACACACAATTAATCTTCTCCTTTCCCCCTTCTGATGAACAGGTGGCGAATCGCATCTCTGCATGTCTGGCAGACATATCAGTGTGGATGACGGATCACCACCTCAAGCTGAACCTCGGCAAGACGGAGCTGCTCTTCCTCCCGGGGAAGGACTGCCCGTTCCATGATCTCGCCATCACGGTTTACAACTCCATTGTGTCCTCCTCCCAGAGCGCTAAGAACCTTGGCGTGATCCTGGACAACACCCTGTCTTTCTCAACTAACATCAAGGCGTTGGCCCGTTCCTGTAGGTTCATGCTCTACAACATCCGCAGAGTACGACCCTGCCTCACACAGGAAGCGGCGCAGGTCCTAATCCAGGCACTTGTCATCTCCCGTCTGGATTACTGCAACTCGCTGTTGGCTGGGCTCCCTGCCTGTGCCATTAAACCCCAACAACAACATCCAGAACGCCGCAGCCCGTCTGGTGTTCAACCTTCCCAAGTTCTCTCACGTCACCCCGCTCCTCCGCTCTCTCCACTGGCTTCCAGTTGAAGCTCGCATCCGCTACAAGACCATGGTGCTTGCCTACGGAGCTGTGAGGGGAACGGCACCTCAGTACCTCCAGGCTCTGATCAGGCCCTACACCCAAACAAGGGCACTGCGTTCATCCACCTCTGGCCTGCTCGCCTCCCTACCACTGAGGAAGTACAGTTCCCGCTCAGCCCAGTCAAAACTGTTCGCTGCTCTGACCCCCCAATGGTGGAACAAACTCCCCCACGACGCCAGGACAGCGGAGTCAATCACCACCTTCCGGAGACACCTGAAACCCCACCTCTTTAAGGAATACCTAGGATAGGATAAAGTAATCCTTCTCACCCCCCTTTAAGATTTAGATGCACTATTGTAAAGTGACTGTTCCACTGGATGTCATAAGGTGAATGCACCAATTTGTAAGTCGCTCTGGATAAGAGCGTCTGCTAAATGACTTAAATGTAATGTAAATGTAATGTAAATGTTTTACTTGCTATATTGTATTTACTTTGCCACCATGGCCTTTTTTGCCTTTACCTCCCTTCTCACCTCATTTGCTCACATCGTATATAGACTTGTTTATACTGTATTATTGACTGTATGTTTGTTTTACTCCATGTGTAACTCTGTGTCGTTGTATCTGTCGAACTGCTTTGCTTAATCATGGCCAGGTCGCAATTGTAAATGAGAACTTGTTCTCAACTTGCCTACCTGGTTAAATAAAGGTGAAATAAATAAATAAATAAAAATATGTGCATATTTGCAAATCACACAAATACATTTTTCAAGGCACTGGATTAAGTCAGCCTAAATGTTTTGGTTTTATTTTGTTAAGACAGACCAGGACTGAATTTACTCAGAAATATTTTTAAAAGGTATTTTGGCAAATTTTTCAAAAGAAAATGTTATCTAGAATGGTTTTTTTTTAAACATATCAACAATACCCTCTGGGCTAGTCTAGAGAATCTATCTAAAGATAATCACACCAAATTTGATGAATGTGGCTGCTTCTGAAGCTAAGGAAATGTAGTTGGCATGTGAGAAGAATTTGACTTTTGGGAAATGGCAGTTAAAGATCCTGAAGTACACTGAATTTAGATTACCAAATGCCAAACACCTATTTAGACCCAATCACAATCTCGTCAGAGTAAGTTACAACATATAGTCCAGTTTGTTACATTTTCTATGAAGTGGGCTTTAGAATTATGTGTAATTCAATGTCGTGAGCTTTGAAATTATGGATGTACTGTAGGTCCATTTATAAAGTGGTTAAAATGAATGCCATTTTGATGACGGTAGTATGACAAACTAATAAAGTACATTTTACATTTTGACACTTACTTTTTTTAAATACTAATGTTAATGGACCAAACTTTTTGTTTTTTGCCCTAGCACTACACAGCTGATTCAAATAACCATCTCATCACCTAGCTTTGATTATTTTAATCAGCTGTGTAGTGCTAGAGTAAAAAACATATTATATATATGGTTATATATATATATATTATTTTATTTACCGTTGGCACTGTGCTGTCCAAACTTGTGAAACATAGACATCTATGATTGGTTCGCATTTGATCCTGTCCGGACTATTGTGGCCTGGACCAAATCTGAACCAATCATGGACGTCTATGTTTGGGCCAAATTAAGTCCAGTCCAGACTTTTGGGGACATTGAAATCAAGGCTGGTCTGGACCAAAAAATGATGTTGTGGACATTGAAATCAAGGCCAGGGCGGACTGACCACATTTCAACTACATTTCAACACCCATTGACATCAGGTGTCATTCTGTGCTCGGTGGTTGGTGATGCCGGTTACAGTAAGTGCAAATAGAAGGAGAGGGAGGGAGGGAGGGAGGGAGGGAGGGAGGGAGGGGGAGGGAGGGAGGGAGGGAGGGAGGGAGGGAGGGAGGGAGGGAGGGAGGGAGGGAGGGAGGGAGGGAGGGAGGGGGAGGGAGGGAGGGAGGGAGGGAGGGAGGGGTTTTCCAGACTTTTCAAACTCTTGCTTTGACCACCAGATGACAAAAAGAGAAGGAAAACAGTTATGAGATGAACATAACAGCATGCCAGTGGAAGGGAGGACAGTAGCAGGTGACCACTCTGTGGTTTATGACGATTATGATTTCCCATTGGAGAAATTCCGTTACCAATTGTTCGGAAATTCTGTTACCGATTTGGTAACAGCATTTTGAGTTTTAATCACTTAATAATTCAGAAACAAAATTGATATAAGTAAAAGCATTAACTAATTGATAGGTCTACCTTTACTTGTTACTTCTGTGATCTTTCACTATCCTCCCTCCTCATGAGGGAGAGAAATCAGTAAATATCTTACAAATATGTGTTTTTTTTGGTCATGGTATATTATTAAGGCACAAGGCAATGTTTCTTCAATTTATAAAAATGTGCAAAAGCATGAGATGAACTATATAACAGCAACAACAAAAAAATCTTGACACCATGGCAAAAAGTGTAGAATTGCTGGAAATTAGCTTTAAATCTGCAACATTTTCTCTTAGCCTCATGACAAATTGTGTAGAATAGCATTATAAAACTCTCTGCACTCTGCACATTGCCAAAATTGCCAAAATTAGTTCAAATACAGGAAGTTTGCCGATTTCCCTCAAATAAAAAACTCCTGAAGCCCTAAATGCGGAAGTCTGGCCCTGAATACCTTTCTTGCTTAATAATTAATTATCTGCATAATGTGGATAGATTTTGGGCGGAGTAAACACTCTCGCTTCGCCTCTTCCTCTCTGCCTGTAGTAATCTGTTGTTGGGTTAAGACAAAATGATAGCCGGTGCAAAATAAGATAAGAAAGATAAGTTATACAGTTCCTTCGGAAAGTATTCAGACCCCTTGACTTTTTCCACATTTTGTTACGTTAAAGCCTTATTCTAAACTGGATTTAAAAAAATGTAAATCCTCAGCAATCTACACACAATACCTCATAACGACAAGCGAAAATAAATGTAGACATTTTTGCAAATCTATAAAAAATAAGAAATCAGAAATACCGAATTTACATAGGTATTCAGACCCTTTGCTATGAGAATTGAAATTTAGCTCAGGTACATCCTGTTTCCATTGAACATCCTTGAGATGTTTCTACAACTTAATTGGAGTCCACCTGTGGTAAATTCAATTGATTGGACATGATTTGGAAAGGCACGCACTGATCTATAAGTTTCCACAGTTGGCAATGCATGTCAGATCAAAAACCCAGTGTATCAAGGCACAGATCTAGGGAAGGGTACCAAAAAAAATCTGCAGCATTGAAGATCCCCAAGAACACAGTGCCCTACATCATTCTTAAATGGAATAAGTTTGGAACCACCAAGACTCTTCCTACAGCTGGCTGTCCGGCCAAAATCAGCAATCAGGGGAGAAGGACCTTGCTCAAGGATGTGACCAAGAACCAAATAGTCACTCTGACAGAGCTCCAGAGTTCCTCTGTGGAGATGGGAGAACCTTCCAGAAGGACAACCATCTCTGCAGCACTCCACCAATCTGGCCTTTATGGTAGAATGGTCAGACGGAAGCCACTCCTCAATAAAAGGCACTTGACATCCCGCTTGGAGTTTGCCAAAAGGAACCTAAAGACTCTCAGACCATGAGAAGCAAGATTCTAGTCTGATGAAACCATGATTGAACTGCTGAATGCCAAGCGTCATGTCTGGAGGCGAAACATGGTGAAGCATGGTGGTGGCAGCATCATGCTGTGGGGATGTTTTTCAGCGGCAGGGACAGGGAGACTAGTCAGGATAGAGACAAAGATGAACAGAGCAAAGTACAAAGAGATCGTTGATGAAAGCCTGCTCCAGAGTGCTCAAGACCTCCAACTGGGGCGAAGGTTCACCTTCCAACAGGACATTGACCCTAAGCACACACCCGAGACAACGCAGGAATGGCTTCGGGACAATGGCTTCCTTGAGTGGCCCAGCCAGAGTCTGGACTTGAACCCAATCTAACATCTCTGGAGAGACCTGAAAATAGCTGTGCAGCGATGCTCCCCATCCAACCTGACAGAGATTTAGAGTATCTGCATAGAATAATGGGAGAAACTCCCCAAATACAGGTGTGCCAAGATTGTTGCATCATACCCAAGAAGACTTGCTGCCAAAGGTGCTTCAAGAAAGTACTGAGTAAAGGGTCTGAATACTTACGTAAATGTGATATTTCCATTTTAAATGTTTCATTTTTTTGCAAAAATGTCTAAAAACCTTTTTTTTGCTTGTCATAATGGGGTATTGTGTGTAGATTGATGAGGGAAAAAATACTATGTAATCAAATTTAGAATAAGGCTTTAAATGTGGGAAAAGTCAAGGCGTCTGAATACTTTCCGAAGGTACTGTATATATATATATTTATACTCCGGACTCTGACATTGCTCGTCCTAATATTTCTATATTTCTTAATTCCATTTTTTACTTTAATTTTTTTTTTGTGTATTATTGTGCATTGTTAGATCTTACTGCACTGCTGGAGCTACATAAGGAAGACAAGCATTTTGCAGCACCCGCAATAACATCTGCTAAATATGTGTATGCGACCAATAAGATTTGTTTTGAATCATACACTTTTTTTCTCCAGGGGAGATTACTTTCTTAAACTGACCGGCTGAGCTGTGGGACAGTGGCTGCGCATTGATAAATATAAAGGAATTCTTAACAGGCATTACCTGGAAAATGTGGGGATTGTGGTGAATAATTCCCTGCTATCAACCAATTGGCATCCAGGATGTAAAAAAAACAGGTTTTATAAATATATACAGTATATGTACACAGTATATAAGTAGGCAACAAAACAAAATCAAGATAACTTGCTATCTTTTCACGTCTTCCTAAAGACCATGGTGGATACTGCTGATGCACAGCAAAAATAAGCAGTGGGAAGCAGTGGGTTAGGGCTGAACCTACACATGTCCCTGGGAGACTCAGGAGCCTTCATTAGCAAGTTACAGGGTGAGAGTTACTGTAGCGTTATTAAGTAAGACACTTCAAACAGCCAATTGATCAGTGAGGTTGAAAATATAATCTCAAACTCTGATGACTACTTTGGGATGCTTTAGATGTGCTAATTAGGATTATTGATCCCATATCATGTCACAGTTTAAGATGATTAAGGAAAACTCCCACATAACACAAGGTGTGCAACTTTGCAACTTTCATGAAGGACACTTCTAAAAAAAAAACATTAAAATGTAAAAAAAAAAATGTTTCTCTGACGGATGCATTTTAATGGCTCGAGAGGAAACAATGAGAGAGGAAAAAAATACTCTCACTGTAGGATAACCTTATATCATTGGGAGTGGAAGCAACAAGAGAAGAAATGATCATGATAGGAGAACCTTAGATCCTTTAGTTTTAGGGAGATAGTCTGGCCACTATAGAAGTGTTTGAGGTTTAAAATTAGGGCTGCCTCCTAACTTCAGTGCCAAGTGAGTGACAGAGCAGTGACAGAATACAAATGTGAACCTTCATTGCACTGGGCATCCACATAAACATTCGCAAACCCCGGGCCGCACTTTGAATTGCTAATTTAGTTGTGATGAAGCTGACGGGAATGTGTTTTGAGAGGGAACCATGGAATATACAAGCGATCCCGCCTCCGTTTACAAAGTCATCCATTTACTACGTTTTTCACCTCCCCACTGCTCCCAGACAGAATGGACAGTCCACTATTTTCAACGACATTGATCAGCCGGGTGAGAAGCCGAGCCTGGGATATTAGAGGGAAAATGATCAGTTAGGGCTGGAGAAATGACTTACTGCAGGGAGACTTTGATTGACTTCCCTCCGGGAAGACACTGCATTAGGACTCCATTGGGGTGGGAGGCCGTGGTTTACCAGGCTGTTGAATGGACAGCAGGAGAGTGGAGCTAAGTTAAGTAGAGGGATGTTGTTGTTGTTGTTGAAAAGAGAGTGAAGTCACAAAAGGGAGCAACAACGGACCACACACACACACACACACACACACACACACACACACACACACACACACACACACACACACACACACACACACACACACACACACACACACACACACACACACACACACACACACACACACACACACACACACACACACACACACACACACACACACACACAGATCCTGACCTATCACCCTCTCTAAGGAGGCAGCATGAAGGCTTATGTTAGAGCTGGTCACATAAAGACATGTCTAAGGGGTTAACAGATAGTCAACTCCTTGGCATACTTAATCAACGCAATTACATCCGTCTCTTTTTAAGTAGACTTACACAATCAATGCAATGCAGTGCTCTTACAAAATGATGCAGATAATAAGAGAGGAAAGGGTTTGTGTTCATTTGGTGAAAGTCCTAATGCAACACGTCGATAATGAGATATGAACCGCAAATGCAATCAAGGACAACAAAATCCAATTTTGATGAAGTTATCCATTATCACGTTGACTCTCCCCTCCCCCCTTATTCTGGAGGACGTAGTTCGAGGAAATAAGCCTGTGCCTTTAGTTGCACGGCCACATGTCCGACCGCAAACCAATCAATTTCTACACACCTCCTTTCTCATTCTGCGCTAATGTTAGAGGATCCCTTGAGGTTGAATGTCTTTTCCATCTCTTGGCCAATTGTGTTGAGTATCGTTCACATCTTCTGTACTGCCACTGTCCCTTATGAGTTGCTGAGGCAAGCTTACTAAATGTGTGTGAATCTCCAGATAGGTCCCTGAACACACTTCGTAAGTGGAAAATCGGGTCTGTTGTCTGTATAGAATTGTATATTTCGTGTGCAAAAAGATTTGAACATTAATAAATAAAAAGGACTGGAACTGATTGTTAGGTTGATGGATGGAATATTAAATACATATCCATCTGTTAATTTAAGGATATTTTCTGTGTTCTGCATTGGTCACTATCAACACGACGTAATATGAAAGTTTGGTTGAATTTGGGGGATGGACTGTATTCCTGTAAACATATATAATATTCCTGCAAATGCACAAGTACAGTGAAATGACTTTCTTGCGAGCTCTAAACACAACAATGCAGTAATCAAGGTAGCCAGGTGGTTAGAGCGTTGGGCCAGTAACCGAAAGGTTGCTAGATTGAATCCCCGAGCCGACAAGGTAAAAATCTGTCGTTCTGCCCCTGGACAAGGCAGTTAACCCACTGTATCAATTAAGAATTATACTGCATGACTCACTTTTACATATTTGGTGTAAACCCAAAAAGCTTAGTAGTACCTGCATTAAAATAATGTTTTTTGTACTATTTTTTTTTTTACCAGTATTTTACCTCCACCGCCCTCAAAATGCCATAATAGCCTGTGGGAAGAAGTATTCCTTTTTGCAGAGGGCTTCTCAGTAGAGACAACATTGCCCTGAATCTTCTAGATCTCATTACCAATGGAGATTATGGGGAAAGTGGCCAGGCTGATGTGGTAAAAAGCAATAGAGGTACCCGAGGACGGAGTAGAAAGCTACGTTAAAGAGATTCCGACAGGCATTTCAAGTCTTCTAAGCAACTCCAGGCATGGTGGGGAGAACCAAACAGAATGCTAAATAATCAACTATCCACCCTCTTTCTAATCTCCATGACTTTTCATGCCAAAGCTGCTAAATAGCTTTAGACTGAACTTAATACACTGAGGCCTGACACAGGCACAGCCAGCATGCAGCCTCTGAAGTTCAGGCGTTGCAGTTTAACCCAAACAAAGGTGAAAAGGAGGAACTGAACTCTAAAGATAGGCGGAACACACCGATCAGGTAGTTTTATAACATAGGGTGAATTCAGAAGTGGGATGTCATATATACCGGGACAGCTTAATCCTGATGTGTTCAGTTCTTGATCTGACAAGTGAGAATCACAACTATTGTTACTAAGCCCTTGCAGAGAAATCATATGATTAAAAAAAAATCACATTACTTCATTGGTGTGTCATCATAGAGGTGGGCAGAGCAAGGTTCTAACAGGGAGCTCACGCTGCGAAGCACACGATAAGGTCAGTGACATAGTTTCATAAAGCATCAAAACAGAACAAAGCTGTCATAAATAGTGCACAATGAAAAATGGTGATGTAAATGTACATATGTACTAGATACGTACTGGTGCATCAAAATAAAACCTTTGAAAACAAACATTTTATGAATGTATTTTGTAATTCAGTCATTTTTTAAAATCGTTGTCCCACTTCATAGCTACAGTTGAAGTCGGAAGTTTAAATACAATTTAGCCAAATACATTTAAACTCAGTTCCAAAATTCCTGACATTTAACCCTAATAAAAATGCCCTATCTTAGGTCAGGTAGGATCACCACTTTATTTTAAGAATGTGAAATGTAACAATAATAGTAGAGATTTCAGATTTGATTTCTTTCATCACATTCCCAGTGGGTCAGAAG
This sequence comes from Oncorhynchus gorbuscha, assembly GCF_021184085.1. Lineage (NCBI taxonomy): Eukaryota > Metazoa > Chordata > Actinopteri > Salmoniformes > Salmonidae > Oncorhynchus > Oncorhynchus gorbuscha. The sequence goes on along the minus strand of NC_060181.1, from coordinate 56,623,501 downwards.
TTTACATGCACTCAATTAGTATTTGGTAGCACTGCCTTTAAATTGTTTAACTGGGGTCAAACTTTTCGGGTAGCCTTCCACGAGCTTCCCACAATAAGTTGGGTGAATTTAGTCCCATTCCTCCTGACAGAGCTGGTGTAACTGAGTCAGGTTTGTAGGCCTCCTTGCTCGCACACGCTTTTTCAGTTCTGCCCACAAATTTTCTATAGGATGAGGAAAGGGCTTTGTGATGGCCACTGCAATACCTTGACTTCGTTGTCCTTAAGCCATTTTGCCACAACTTTGGAAGTATGCTTGGGGTCATTGTCCATTTGGAAGACCCATTTGCGACCAAACTTTAACTTCCTGACTGATGTCTTGAGATGTTGCTTCAATATATCCACATAATTTTCCTGCCTCGTGATGCCATCTATTTTGTGAAGTACACCAGTTCCTCCTGCAGCAAAGCATCCTCACAACATGATGCTGCCACCCCCGTGCTTCACGGTTGGGATGGTGGCCTTTGGCTTGCAAGCATCCCCCTTTTTCCTCGAAACATAACGATGGTCATTATGGACAAACAGTTCTATTTTTGTTTCATCAGACCAGAGGACATTTCTCCAAAAAGTAAGATCTTTGTCCCCATGTGCAGTTGCAAACCGTAGTCTGGCTTTTTATTGACGGTTTTGGAGCAGTGGCATCTTCCTTGCTGAGCGGCCTTTCAGGTTGTCGATATAGGACTCGTTTTACTGTGGATATAGATACTTTTGTACCTGTTTCCTCCAGCATCTTCGCAAGGTCCTTTGCTGTTGTTCTGGGATTGATTTGCACTTTTCGCACCAAAGTATGTTCATCTCTAGGAGACAGAGGGTGTCTCCTTCCTGAGCGGTATGACGGCTGCGTGGTCCCATGGTGATTTTACTTGCATACTATTGTTTGTACAGATGAATGTGGTACCTTCAGCCAATTGGAAATTCCTCCCAAATTTCTTTTGATTTCCCCATGATGTCAAGCAAAGAGGCACTGAGTTTGAAGGTAAGCCTTGAGATACATCCACAAGTACACCTCCAATGTACTAAAATGATGTAATCAGAAGCTTCTAAAGCCATGACATAATTTTCTGGAATTTTCCAAGCTTTTAAAGGCACAACTTAGTGTATGTAATCTTCTGACCCACTGGAATTATGATGGAGTGAATTATAAGTGGAATAATCTTTCTGTTAACAATTGTTGGAAAAATGACTTGTGTCATGCACAAAGTAGACGTCCTAACCTACTTGCCAAAACTATAGTTTGTTAACAAGAAATTTGTGGAGTGGTTGAAAAATGTGTTTTAAATGACTCCAACATAAGTGTATGTAAACTGCTGACTTCAACTGTAGCTAAAGTAGGACATCACTGAGTAGCTAAGGTGGTGATAATCTTATAGGTTTTTCCAATGGAAAGAGATCCCGTTTACATTAAGGAGCCCCTGTACATAGGTTAGGCAGGGCTCTGGTTATTTTAGTACTGTTATCATGTTCATTTTTGGCACCAATGGCACCAAGCAGAATTTTCTGCGCTTCTGTCTTCTGTAACCTCTTTCAACATCCATCCAACATATTACCCCAACACATGATCAAGATGTTTCCTAATCACACACAATGTAATGGAATTATCGTTAGGGTACAATTAAGGCTATCCCATTTTATCTAACCTGCTGTCCCAGTTGACCAAATGCAAACTGAAAATATGGTTTTGACTCAGTCTGCCCAAATGGGTGTGAATATAAAATCAACATTAGTCCTTTTTGTGTGATTAGGGAAAAAAAATCTTGAGGATTTCAGAAATGTATCATGTGTTGGGCTAATATGCTGGATAGATGTCGTAAGAGGTTGCAGGAGAATGAATTGCAAAATGTGTCCCACTTATTCCTAATTCACCCTACTCTATTTGACAATCAGATCAACTAATATCCATTCCACTAACAAGAGACTACCTTTCTGTCTGTTCCATCTTCATTTCTGCCATTGATTCAAATTGTACATTATATAAGAGCGTCTGCTAAATGACTTACATTTACATTTACATTTACATTTTTACATTTAAGTCATTTAGCAGACGCTCTTATCCAGAGCGACTTACAAATTGGTGCATTCACCTTATGACATCCAGTGGAACAGTCACTTTACAATAGTGCATCTAAATCTTAAAGGGGGGTGAGAGGGAATACTTATCCTATCCTAGGTATTCCTTAAAGAGGTGGGGTTTCAGGTGTCTCCGGAAGGTGGTGATTGACTCCGCTGTCCTGGCGTCGTGAGGGAGTTTGTTCCACCATTGGGGGGCCAGAGCAGCGAACAGTTTTGACTGGGCTGAGCGGGAGCTGTACTTCCTCAGTGGTAGGGAGGCGAGCAGGCCAGAGGTGGATGAACGCAGTGCCCTTGTTTGGGTGTAGGGCCTGATCAGAGCCTGGAGGTACTGAGGTGCCGTTCCCCTCACAGCTCCGTAGGCAAGCACCATGGTCTTGTAGCGGATGCGAGCTTCAACTGGAAGCCAGTGGAGAGAACGGAGGAGCGGGGTGACGTGAGAGAACTTGGGAAGGTTGAACACCAGAATGGCTGCGGCGTTCCGGATGAGTTGAAGGGGTTTAATGGCACAGGCAGGGAGCCCAGCCAACAGCGAGTTGCAGTAATCCAGACGGGAGATGACAAGTGCCTGGATTAGGACCTGCGCCGCTTCCTGTGTGAGACAGGGTCGTACTCTGCGGATGTTGTAGAGCATGAACCTACAGGAACGGGCCACCGCCTTGATGTTGGTTGAGAACGACAGGGTGTTGTCCAGGATCACGCCAAGGTTCTTAGCGCTCTGGGAGGAGGACACAATGGAGTTGTCAACCGTGATGGCGAGATCATGGAACGGGCAGTCCTTCCCCGGGAGGAAGAGCAGCTCCGTCTTAAATGTAAATGTAAATATGAGTCATAGAATATTCTAGAAAACCAAAAGTCCTCTGACATACTATAAAAAACAAATGAATAATACGGATGAATTCAAAACATGCATCTCTGCATTCACAGGTGTGTAATTCAAAGTATGCCTCTCCCACTAGTTACCTCCTGGAGTTGAGCGGGACTCTGGTTAACATTCAAATCATGAGGCTGCTGGCTAGTTTAAAAAAAAAAAATGTCAGGTCATTATAGATTGCAATTTTTGCCAGAGTAAAATGAATACATTAAATCTTTATTACCCGCAAGACGATGTGAGAGAGGCAGGAAAGACACCTTCAGAATATTTCAGACTTTTCCTGGTTTACCCGTCAGATCAGAAGAAACCTATTTTTTTTTCCTTTTTTTTTTCCTTCTTTTAAAACTTTCTGGGGCCTGTCATGTCAGGGTCAGCTTCTAATCACATGAGGGCTTGATCAAAGTTCCTGTATCTAGAGGGAGAACACAAGAGCTGATTTCTCAGTGTGGGAGATTAATCCACCATCAACTAAACCAGCAGCACCCCGCCCACACTACCCACCTCCGCAACCCACCCACCCCCACAAAGCCTTCTGCTGACTGCTAGCAAGGCCAGACAGACAGCTCCGGAACCTGTTGTAATCAGGAAGATAGAATAAACAGGCAGAATCCAGACTCCATATCCTAGCATAAGATAGATGATTGTAGGGATAAAAAAGGAGGGTAAATCACGAGTTGGACGTCTCCTAGGTTGGGTGATCAAAAGATCTTACAGTTGAGAGCGTGGGGAGAATGCTGGAGTAATATTCCTCACAAATCCCATCGTCAATATTTTTAAAAGGAGCAGTTGCCCGTCTTTCATACCTCATCAGTCTTTGGGATCTAAAGCCCTCATCGTCGAAATCTAGTCTAGACCTAAGCAGGGCTGTAACTACATATGAAGACACTGAGGTCCGGACCGCTGTAATGTTTTCAAATAAAATAAACTATATACACACACACACATATTATATATATATATATATATATATATATATATATATATATATATATATATATATATATATATATATATATATATATATATATATATATACACTGAACCAAAGATTTTACTGAGTTACAGTATATAATATATATATATATATATATATATATATATATATATATATATATATATAATCTGTCAATTTAAATACATTAATTAGGTCCTAATCTATGGATTTCACATGATTGGGAATAGAGGTATGCATCAGAAAACCAGCCAGTATCTGGTGTGACCACCATTTACCTCATGCAGCACGACATCTCCTTCAGATAGAGTTGATCAGGCTGTTGATTGTGGCATGTGAAATGTTGTCCCACTCCTCTTCAATGGGTGTGTGAAGTTGATGGATATTGGCGAAAATTGGAACATGATGTTATACACGTTGATCCAGAGCATCCCAAACATACTCAATGGAGTGACGTGTCTGGTGAGTATGCATGCCATCGAAGAACTGGGACATTTTCAGTTTCCAGGAATTGTGTACAGATCCTTGCCACATGGGGCTGTGCATTATCATGCTGAAACATGGGGTGATGGAGGCAGATGAATGGCATCACAACGGGACTCTTGTCACGGTGTCTCTGTGCATTCAAATTGCCATTGATAAAATTTAATTGTGTTCGTTGTCTGTAGCTTATGCTTTCCCATACCATAACCCCACTGTCATCATGGGGCAGTCTGTTACAAACGTTGACATTAGCAAACCGCTCTCCAGCACGACACCTTACATGCTGTCTGCCATCTGCCCGGTACAGGTGAAACCGGAATTCATCCGTGAAGAGCACACTTCTCCAGTGTGCCAGCGGGCATTGGAGGTGAGCTTTTGCCCACTGAAGTCGGTTTTGACGCCAAACTGCAGTCAGGTCAAGACCCCGGAGAGGACAACGAGCACACAGATGAGCATCCTTGAGACGGTTTCTGACAGATTGTGTAGACATTTTAGGTTGTGCAAACCCACAGTTTCATCAGCTGTCCGGGTGGCTGGTCTCAAACGATCCCGCAGGTGAAGAAGCCGGATGTGGAGGTCCTAGGCTAATGTGGTTACACGCGGTCTGTGGTTTTGAGGCCGGCTAAACTTACTGCCAAATTCTCTAAAACAACGTTAGATTGTACACTCCCCAAAAACTTGAGACATCTGTGGCATTGTGTTGTGTGACAAAACTGTACATTTTGGAGTGGCCTTTTATTGTCCCCAACACAATGTGCATCTATGTAATGATCATTCTGTTTAATCAGCTTCTTGATATGCCACACCTGTCAGGTGGATTATCTTGGCAAAGGAGAAATGCTCACTAACAGACAAATGTATGCTCCAAATTTGAGAGAAATAAGCTTTATGTGCATATGGAAAACACTTTATATGTTGCATTCATAATTTCTGTCCAGTATATATACAGTGCCTTGCGAAAGTATTCGGCCCCCAGGAATTTTGCGACCTTTTGCCACATTTCAGGCTTCAAACATAAAGATATAAAACTGTATTTTTTTGTGAAGAATCAACAACAAGTGGGACACAATCATGAAGTGGAACGACATTTATTGGATATTTCAAACTTTTTTAACAAATCAAAAACTGAAAAATTGGGCGTGCAAAATTATTCAGCCCCCTTAAGTTCCTGTCCCTGCTGAAGAAAAGCAGGCCCAAACCATGATGCTGCCACCACCATGTTTGACAGTGGGGATGGTGTGTTCAGGGTGATGAGCTGTGTTGCTTTTACGCCAAACATAACATTTGCATTGTTGCCAAAAAGTTCAATTTTGGTTTCATCTGACCAGAGCACCTTCTTCCACATGTTTGGTGTGTCTCCCAGGTGGCTTGTGGTAAACTTTAAACAACAATTGTTATGGATATCTTTAAGAAATGGCTTTCTTCTTGCCACTCTTCCATAAAGGCCAGATATGTGCAATATAGGACTGATTGTTGTCCTATGGACAGAGTCTCCCACCTCAGCTGTAGATCTCTGCAGTTCATCCAGAGTGATCATGGGCCTCTTGGCTGCATCTCTGATCAGTCTTCTCCTTGTATGAGCTGAAGGTTTAGAGGGTCGGCCAGGTCTTGGTAGATTTGCAGTGGTCTGATACTCCTTCCATTTCAATATTATCACTTGCTCAGTGCTCCTTGAGATGTTTAAAGCTTGGGAAATATTTTGTATCCAAATCCGGCTTTAAACTTCTTCACAACAGAATCTCGGACCTGCCTGGTGTGTTCCTTGTTCTTCATGATGCTCTCTGCGCTTTTAACGGACCTCTGAGACTATCACAGTATTTATACGGAGACTTGATTACACACAGGTGGATTGTATTTATCATCATTAGTCATTTAGGTCAACATTGGATCATTTAGAGATCCTCACTGAACTTCTGGAGAGAGTTTGCTGCACTGAAAGTAAAGGGGCTGAATAATTTTGCACGCCCAATTTTTCAGTTTTTGATTTTTTTTTTAAATGTTTGAAATATCCAATAAATGTCGTTCCACTTCATGATTGTGTCCCACTTGTTGTTGATTCTTCACAAAAAAAATACAGTTTTATATCTTTATGTTTGAAGCCTGAAATGTGGCAAAAGGTCGCAAAGTTCAAGGGGGCCGAATACTTTCGCAAGGCACTGTATATATACATATATTTATTTATTTTCTTTATTTTTACTATACAAAATAAAGAAAATCAATTAGCCTACGGGTCAACATCTAAATAGTGCTCCCAGCGTTGATCGATGCTCAGAACGTTTATATTCTTGATCAAATCGCATATGCCTCTTTGTGAACGAGTGGAATCATGACCAGTAGTTTGTTCGTTATGTTCGCCTGCGTTCCCCGGATTTGCCTTTTTAGCAGCACTTTCAGCACTCTCTCAAATGGCTTACTCCACCCTTTCGCGGCGCAGACCTCGAGGGCCTGAGACATGAAACGAACTACCAGTTCAGAGCGGGCTCACGATAGACGCTGACAGTTTGTGAAACGTCAGACAAAAAGTCCCTCGACTTCCTCCTTGTCTACAGCCATTCCTTAAAACCAACAAAAAATATGTTCGGAGAAGGAGTGCACAACTAGTAAATAGTCGCTTACAGTCAGGTGGGTATCAGCTGGCAGAGACTTCTATTGCAATATCTTTGAAGGGCTCTGGCTAGTATTACTTAAACAAAGCCTATTTTAGCTGAGGCAAAAAAATAGGCTGCTAAATAATAATAATAATAATAATAATAATAACTTTTCTTTACTATCCTACCGATCCTCGACTTCGGCGATGTCATCTACAAAATGGCTTCCAACACTCTACTCAGCAAACTGGATGCAGTCTATCACAGTGCCATCCGTTTTGTCACTAAAGCACCTTATACCACCCACCACTGCGACTTGCATGCTCTAGTCGGCTGGCCCTCACTACATATTCGTCGCCAGACCCACTGGCTCCAGGTCATCTACAAGTCCATGCTAGGTAAAGCTCCGCCTTATCTCAGTTCACTGGTCACGATGGCAACACCCATCCGTAGCACGCGCTCCAGCAGGTGTATCTCACTGATCATCCCTAAAGCCAACACCTCATTTGGCCGCCTTTCGTTCCAGTACTCTGCTGCCTGTGACTGGAACGAATTGCAAAAATCGCTGAAGTTGGAGACTTTTATCTCCCTCACCAACGTCAAACATCAGCTATCCGAGCAGCTAACCGATCGCTGCAGCTGTACATAGTCTATAGGTAAATAGCCCACCCATTTTCACCTACCTCATTCCCATACTGTTTTTATACTGTTTTTATTTATTTATTTTTCTGCTCTTTTGCACACCAATATCTCTACCTGCACATGACCATCTGATCATTTATCACTCCAGTGCTAATCTGCAAAATTGTATTATTCGCCTACCTCCTCATGCCTTTTGCACACATTGTATATAGACTGCCCATTTTTTCTACTGTGTTATTGACTTGCTAATTGTTTACTCCATGTGTAACTCTGTGTTGTCTGTTCACACTGCTATGCTTTATCTTGGCCAGGTCGCAGTTGCAAATGAGAACTTGTTCTCAACTAGCCTACCTGGTTAAATAAAGGTGAAATAAAAAAAATAAAAAAAATACAAAAACAGAGAGTAGGTTACAGACATGAATGTGGCGCTCAGTGGTGAGGCTGAGGCAGGCTGCATGCAGGAGGAAGCAGAGGAGACAGATATCCCTTTCATACACCGACTGAAATCCCACTAATGTACTATGCCTGCTTTCTTTTTGCCTGTTTTTTTTATTTATCTGAAAGGGGAAGGTGGTAAAAAAAAAACATTTTGAAAATAAGACCAACCTAAAGACCTAGTCATGATTCCTGCATTTTCACAGGCCCTTTAACCAAAATACTGGTTTCAGGTCTATGTGAATGATTCTCTGCTTTTTTTGCAGGTAAATTCATTAACATTTCCATTGTTTCTCCCTAATTTGAAATGCAAATAGCCCTCTTGGTTAAACAACGCCCCCTGCCCCCAACCAATCCCAATGTGCCTGTTACCTACTGATATGTATAAAAGGGATATACCTGCAAGAACGTGGTAAATAAAGGGCTGTTTGAAAGGGGATCATTTAAACATTGCCGTAAAACATTTTTACAGGTAATAATACCACACCTTCTGTCCGAAATGGGTAATAGAGAGAGAGAGAGGAAGCAAGCAGAGAGGGAGGGAGAGAGAGAGAGAGAGAGAGAGAGAGAGAGAGAGAGAGAGAGAGAGAGAGAGAGAGAGAGAGAGAGAGAGAGAGAGAGAGAGAGAGAGAGAGAGAGAGAGAGAGAGAACGGTGGTTCCCAAACTTAGGGTCAGGGCCCTCCTGTGTGGGGTCCTCAGAGAAAATATGTAGGTCTACTGATCTTATCAAACAAGTTAGGAACACGTTTTGTTTGTTGATTTTTCAATATGAACATCTCCACACGGCCTATGTTCCCTTTAGGCCTACATTAAAATGCAAACGATACAGTTGTAAGAATGTCATACGTTTTTGTTTAATTCATCTCAATCGCCCACTGGAGTTTATAATTTACCCATTACCCACCTTTGACTACTACATCGCTTCCTTTGAGCTCCCGAGTGACGCAGCGGTCTAAGGCACTGCATCTCAGTGCAAGGGGCGTCACTACAGTCCCTGGTTGGAATCCAGGCTGAATCACATCCGGCCGTGATTGAGAGTCTCATAGAGCGGAGCACAACCGGCCCAGCGTCGTCCGGGTTTGGCCGGGGCAGGCCGTCATTGTAAATGACAATTTATTCTTAACGGACTTGCCTAGTTAAATAAAGGTTCAACTAAAAACAAATATATGTATTTTTTTATTTTTTTATGAAATATATTACAGAATTGTATGTAATATTCTAATAGTTAATGTGAATGTGATAGTACAATAATCTGTGTACTCCATTAATTAGTAATGCCTAGGAATACAAATGTGAACGCTATGTAATTTGACAAAAGAGATATGTACGTGAAGAGATGAGGATTTTATGCAATTCATCATTACAACTGACGGAACAGTAGCTACGTGCCAGTGTGAATCATTTCTCATATTTCCCATCTTTCAGGGGTATAACATTACAAATGTGTAGCTAAGAGGCTATGCGTTTGTAGATTGACGGAGGTGAATTAACCTACAGCAGCCAAGGTGATAATGGCTGGGGTAATTTAAATAATAAAATCTCGACTCACTTCAGCAAAATTAACAAAAAAGTGTATCCTGTCAGTGTTTACCAAGGGTCATCACCAATATTCTGTATTCCCGCCTGTAATCCTACACACTAAATGCTAGTGGATTGTTGGGGGATTAAGGAATTATCCACCCCTGCAGGTGAACATGTTGCTAGAATGGGAGTTGCTATGGGGAGGAAATTTAAGATGTACAGTGCCTTCGGAATGTATTCAGATCCCTTGACTTTTTCCACATTTTGTTAGGTTACAGCCTTATTCTAAAATTGATTACATTGTTTTTTCCCCCTCATCAAACTACATACAATACCCCATAATGACGAAGCAAAAACAGTTTGACGTTTTTGCTAATTAATCAAATATTTTAAAAAATGTCACATTTACATAAGTATTCAGACCCTTTACTCAGTACTTTGTTGAAGCACGTTTAGCAGCGATTACAGCCTCAAGTCTTCACGGGTATGACGCTACAAGCTTGGCACACCTGTATTTGGGGAGTTTCTCCCATTCTTCTCTGCAGATCCTCTCAAGTTCTGTCAGGTTGGATGGGGAGCGTCGCTGCATAGTTATTTTCAGGTCTCTCCAGAGATGTTCTATCGGGTTCAAGTCCGGGCTCTGGCTGGGCCACTCAAGGACATTCAGAGACTCCTGTGTTGACTTGGCTGTGTGCTTAGAGTCGTTGGTTTGTTGGAAGGTGAAGCGTTGACCCAGTCTGAGGTCCTGAGCGCTCTGGGGCAGGTTTTCATCAAGGATCTCTCTGTACTTTGCTCTGTTCATCTTTCCATCTATCCTGACTAGTCTCCCAGTCCCTGCCGCTGAAGAACATCCCCACAGCATGATGCTGCCACCACCATGCTTCACCGTAGGGATGGTAATGGTCAAGTGATGAGCAGTGCCTGATTTCATCAGACCAGAGAATCTTGTTTCTCGTGGTCTGAGAGTCTTTAAGTACCTTTTGGCAAACTCCAATCAGGCTTTCATCTGACTTTCACTGAGTATTGGCTTCCGTCTGGCCACATTACCATAAAGGCCTGATTGGTGGAGTGCTGCAGAGATGGATGTCCTTCTGGAAGGTTCTCACATCTCCACAGAGGAACTCTAGATCTCTGTCAGAGTGACCATCGGGTTCTTGGTCACCTCCCTGACCAAGGCACTTCTCCCCCGATTGCTCAAATTGGCCTACCTCCTGGCTTGGCTATTGCTCTGACATGGACTGTCAACTGTGGGACTTATATAGACAGGTGTGTACCTTTCCAAATCAAGTCCAATTAATTGAATTTACCACAGGTGGACTACAATGAAGTTGAAGAAACATCTCAAGGATGATCAATGGAAACAGGATGCACCTGAGCTCAATTTCGAGTCTCATAGCAAAGGGTCTTATGTAAATATGGTATTTCTGTTTTTCATTTTTAATAAATGTGCGTACATTTCTAAGAACCTGTTTTTGCTTTGTCATTATGGGTTATTGTGTGTAGATTGCTGAGGAAATTGTTTTATTTCATCCATTTTAGAATAAGGCTGTAACGTAACAAAATGTGGAAAAAGTCAAGGGGTCTGAATACTTTCTGAAGGCTCTGTATACAACAGCAGATAAGTACAGCAAGGTAAGCCATCATAGGGAGAAGACAGACACAGACATATTCCTACATCTCCAATTCTGCAGCTTTGTGGGAGAAAACTCACCCTTACTCTAGTGGTGTATTCTGATCCATACATTATAATTCATGTATCACAGTTACTTATAGACCCTGGTTCCATTGTGTACTGGTCAACACAAATATGAGTTGTGCGAATCACAACTCACTCCCCATTCCATTCAATGGTGAAAAGAAATTGCTTCGAGTTTTTCCAGATGCAAGTGTAACGTCACGTGGCCATGCAATTTAACTCACTTTTGTGAAGATCCTGTTTGTATCACTTGAAGTGGTGCAATGGGACGCCGTCTGTCACTGAGGCCATCTAGGATTTCACTCCTACCCTTCCCACACACTGCCCTGAGACATCTGCCTCTACCAAATCAGCCAGGATACAGGCCAGTGTAGCTCTCGTGGGGAGAGGAGCAGCGGAGTCTGAGCAGAACCCACTTCCAAGTTTCATCAAACAGTTGAGAGGAATACAGACTGGACGTTTTCCCATAAGCAACTTGAAAATAAGATAGAACTGCATCATTGGGCTGCTTTATCCAACTAACTACGAACACAACACACTACAATATCCAAATTAGGGAGAGCGTATTCGCTGTCCTTCAGAATCAGATGCAGCGTAGCTACCGTCAACGAGTCTTTGCTGCACGACTGAGCGTGTACACTTATCAGTGGGGAGTGGAATCGAGGGCAATTGCATGCTCATGGCACAGAACGCAGACTGGCCAGCAGCAGGAGACTTGTAAGCTTTGTGGCAAACTGTCTCGCCCAACGTCTCGGGAGATAGTGTTTACTCAAACAGCTCACACAGTTTAGGTTGGGAGTTATTGCTGTGAAATGTCCAACCTGGATGCACCACCTCGGACGGAACTAAAGCAGGGAGTGTATTCATGTCTCATAGCAAGTTTGCCGCAATAACAGAACCATTTTTGGCACATTTTCCCTGTTGCGGTGTCAATCCATAGTCAATGCATGTTTATCCAGCGACTCCCGGGAGGAACCCAGCGTCCACGACCTCTTTCGTATTCAGAGAGGGGACTCTCCCAGTCCCTTTTTTTGCTCCCTCACGCCCCTTTGTCCACAATTCACAGCACTCCTTTGTAATGAGATGCTAATCCTCTGCAACTTATTCCAGTGTTTGGGAGAAAGAAGGCCTTTATTTATTCAGTGTCTATCTGTATACATGTTTCGTGTGAAGAGGTCTCAGGTCTTCATCCGACATGATCTGCATTTGAACGAGGCGCGTGGTTAAAGGTGACTCCTCGTGAGCATAATTTTACCTACTTGATACGATGCTGGTTTCAGATTGGTTTTCCTTCCTTAACTCAATTGATCCAGCGGGACGTTTAATTATTCAAGCAAAAAGTACATGATATTAATCTTGTGGACGGCTGAATAATTCATTTCTGCATTCGTTGTTCGTTTGCGATCCAAATGTAAACAAAATATTATGCTCCCAAATGTATAGTTTTTAAACATTTGTTTATGAACAAACATTACATGCCACAAACAGGCCCGTTTTCCCCCCTGAAAGATGCCATGCACCTTAATATAGAGATAGAGAGCAGTGACTGGCAGTCCAGTTCTGTCGGTGCCTTGTGATTTCTACCTACTAAAGGGTGAATCCATTGTGTAAAGGTGCCTCTTTCTGAGTAGGAAATCTGCTTGACTTCAATACAAGCGGAGTCAGAGGGGCAGGAAAGGAAAGGCAGATTAACGCCCCCGTTTGGAACACTCCAATAGCATATGGAAAGTTGGCACACGGGGTGGCTCCAATTTAGCTCCCGAACCAACTGGCCCAGCACAGAAGTGGACAGCAAGGGACAAGCGCAATCTCGCGGACCACTCTGTTTCCCACTGAGCTCACTGAGTACCACTTTGGGAAGAAAAAGCTGTGCCAAGGGGCGTGGCGCTCATTCAAATCAGCCGTTCTCCTCTCCTTTATACTATGGCTGGAGTGTATGATCATAACATAGTCATGTATAGTACTCTGCTGATATCGATCCATAGCTGTTGCGCTTCCTCAGGAGCTGTCAAATAATACCCCAAGCTCTCTTCAGAAAGTATGATAATAGCTATTAGATCATCAATATTCCAGAATGAAATGGATTCACGAGCATAAATGATATTGTCAAGGCCTCTTTCGGGCACAAGGAGCCGACAATTTTTTCTATAATGACAAGTCTCGTTCAATATATCTCCATCTCACTCCTATATCTCCGGTCCTATTGCACATTATCTTCCCTGATGTCCCTCAATGTCGTGGTGATTATTTATATATTAGCGTATTACCTCAACTTGCTAATTAATTTTCAGTTAAGAGATGTTATAGCTAATATGGAGAAAATATACAAGCCGTCTCAGGGGAGAACTTTCATTATGGTACACCTACTAATGAAACATTAGCATCCTGTTCATTTCCCATAGAACTGAGTCGACGGTGAAGGTCAAAGACGAAGGGAAAAAAGTGTGGTGATTTGTGAGTGAAGCTGCGTGACATTTATTTCTTCCCTGGACATTGGAGATCTGTTTTCGAAGCATGCTATTATACCATCCTTCCTTTACTCTAACGCTCTGTAACCAAATGGCAACCTAATCCATGTATAGTGCACTACTTTTGACTACAGCCCTATGACAAAGGCCATGGGGCCCTGGTCAAAAGTAGTGCACTACCATATAGGGAATAGGTTGCTATTTGGGGATGCTGCCTCAGAGAGAATGTCAAGGACACACGTAAACATGGACAGAAAGGGATGCCATACCTCATTAATGGTCATATTTATTCTAAGTGATGCCCTTATCACGGTGTTTGTAATGAAATGGATGAGATCACAAATTTGAAAAGATCTATCTTTTTTTTGGTGTTTCCCGAGGGCATTTAGAGGAAAAGCGATTTACATTCTTCTCCCAGGAAAGGATATATGATCTTAACTTATCTTTAGATGAGAAAATCACAAACGGAGAAGCTCTAATTAGAGTATTTACATTCAAGTGCTCCTATCAGCTGCACACACACACACGCACACACGCACATGCACACACACACACACACACACACACACACACACACACACACACACACACACACACACACACACACACACACACACACACACACACACACACACACACACACACACACACACACACACACACACACACACACACACACACACACACACACACACACACACACACACACTGTGCTGATCATCAAAAGTGCTGTGAATTTTGCTGTTAAAATAAGTGCTTCGTTTTATGCATCTCACCATCAACAAAATACAAGGTGCTTCTTCACAGATTCTGCTCTGATCTTTTAAAAGAAAAGTCAGGCAGTCATGTGTATTGGATTTCACCGACAGTATAAAACTGGTGTGATGTTGATATATTATTATTATTATATTATATTACAGTTTTTTCCAAATGCTTACACACAAAATCTTTTCATGTCACACGATTTTTGAAACCTCTCACTTAAAGTGCAAAACTACACACCAAATATCCAAAACCATAAGTTATTTCTCAGCCTTTGACTCAGTTGTCAATTGCATAAAACACTTTTTTCAAAACACTACACACCTAAAACACAAAAATCTAACAGGAAGGGATTTGCTTTCCTTTTCCAAACACAACCAATCAAAATGCTACACTTATTCACCACACACACTCCTGACATGTGCAAACATGTGCAAACACTCATAGCTTAACTGATCACTAACCAATCACAGCTTTTCTGTAGTATAGGCCTATACATAGGTCATAGGTCAGATGACCTGATTTGAACAATGGATGCCAACAATGGACAGAGAGCAAGAGGAGTAGGAGAGACAGGAAGAGGAAGAAGAGGACGAGGGCAAAGAAGAGAAGGAAGGAGAGCCATCTCTGATGAGATTAGGGCAACACTTGTTGATCATGTGATCAACCACGGTTTGACCATGAGAGAGGCTGGACTGAGAGTCCAGCCCAACTTGAGTCGATTTACAGTGTCGTCCATAATTCGAACCTTCAGAAATGAGAACAGGTATGCAACTATATAATGACTATTTTAGCATTACATTAATGTACTGTAAAATACGTATGACTGCATAGTATTGCATACACATTTGTAACTCTAAGCCATCCATTTACTGCACTGCATTGAATGAGGTTGGTTATCATGCTGTACTACATTTTGTTGTACATTGTTTACAGTTCCTATGCTGAACACATACTGTGTTTGAATTCTGTACAGAGTGGAAAGGCAAAGACATCATGGAGGACGAGGACGCTTGTTTACAGATGTACAAGAGACTGCAATTATAAATATGGTTTTGGCCAACAATGCAATTAGGATTCGAGAGATAAGAGAGCATATCTTGAAGAATGACACTATATTTAACAACATCAATGCTGTAAGCCTGTCGACCATACAACGCATCCCCCAACGGCACCGAGTGACGATGAAGCAACTTTACAAGGTTTTTGAGAGATACTCTGACAGAGTCAAGAATATGCGACATGACTTTGTAGAGGTATGTATGCAACACTACTTCCAGTACTTCAGACATACCATATTTCCTCATCTATATATCCTTTTGTCTTTTACAGAGAGTAATGGAGCTGGATGCCCATGTAATTCACCATGAATTTACTTATGTGGATGAGATTGGCTTCAACCTCACCAAAACCAGGCGCCGCGGAAGAAATGTAATAGGACAGACGGCATTTACCAATGTCCCTGGACAGCGTGGGGGTAATATAACTATGTGCTGCCATCACTCAAAACGGGGTCCTCCATCACAATGCCACACTGGGTCCGTACAACACCGGCCATATGCTCACTTTTCTGGATGCAATTTACACAATGCTTGTCCCTGATCCAGATCAGGAGCCTGCTAGATTTGTGGTTTTATGGGACAATGTTAGTTTTCACCGGGCTGTTCTGGTCCAAAACTGTTTTGTACCTACCCCCATATTCACCTTTTCTAAATCCCATAGAGGAATTCTTCTCAGCCTGGCGCTGGAAAGTGTATGATCGCCAACCCTATGCCCGCATGCCGCTTCTCCAGGCAATGGAGGACGCATGTGGGGACATAGAGGTTGCCTCTGTCCAAGGTTGGATACGCCACGCTAGGAGATACTTCCCTCCATGTTTGGCAAGAGAAAGCGTATCTTGTGATGTGGACGAAGTATTGTGGCCAGACCCAGGCCGGAGAAGAGAGGAAGGGTAGCTTAGCACTGGTGACTGCCCCCCCCCTACCAATTCCTGGACTGTCCCCCCCGGGACCCCACACACACAATTGTGTTCTTTACTGTATTCTAAAGAATATACTTTTGGTTTACATATGTTTATGGTTTTGTTGTATGCTACTGTATACAACAGTAATGTTTGGCCGAATAAATATTTTCTGTTTCTACATTGCATTGGTGTTTACAGTGTACTTGTTACCCCTCTCAGCAGATTACTTTAACTGTAGAACATTGTATTGAAATGTAGATATAAAAGCCTATGAAAGACCAAAGAGCTTTAGATTTAGAACAACAGTGTTTACATGGTATATCCAAAAATGTACTATTATGAAAGCAGTGTTTGCCATTTGATGCAAATGCTTCATTCTGACATGTGTTCATGGCATTTTTGAATGCAGTGTTACATTTTGAAGGAGATGTGAGGCATTTTGCATTTTTTTGTGTGTGCAGTTTTGGGAATTGCGTGTAGAGTTTTGAAAAAAAGGAGACAGTTTTGAAAACGTGTGTAAGCAGTTGGAAAAAAACTGTAAAAGGTGAAAAAATATATGATAAAGATGTGAGCAGAGACAAACCAGTAAGCTCTTCACTTGGCATACGTTTTCAGAAACAGTGTTTGGTGGTGGGCAGGACTCTCCCATGTCCAAGTATCTCTTTTCCCCCTTTTAGACATGAAGAAGAATGTTCCTATGGTCATGAGGGGAACCCAGGACATGAGGACAGTGTCGCTATCAATGGCCAAAGGGACTTCCCTCTAGGGACAGCAGTGTTAATCGGAGCCACTAGGTCCTCACCCCACTGGATCAATGTCAGCAGACATTTCCTGGTGCGTGCCAAGTTATCTGTGTTTCAACTTTAATAGGTTATTGAACAGAGACGTCATTTAGGGAGCAGGGCCGTATTTCACGTTATTGACAATGAAATGCGCAAAACCTTCTCAACAGCATACATTAGGATAAACAGAAGACATCTTGACAACACTGTCGGGGAGGAGGAGTACAAAAACAAAGACAGCGAATAGCACATCAAACACTGCTATTAAAGCGAGGAATGCCGCTTATCTGACTCATTAAGACAACAAAAAATGTACGATCAGAAAAATGTGGTATAATTAGTTTAGGTAATAACATACGGGGAGGATGATTAGCAGAAGTGAAAAACTATTTCTGAAGGACATGTCCTCCTACTTCAGCCGGGTTCATAGGAGTTCAATCTAAATCCTTTCTGAACGTCAACACGGAAGTAAAGGCCGTCCTCCTAAATGCTGCTGGATGCCCTCATCACACACGGTCACAACCTTGGATCCAGACATGATCAACAGCATATCAACAAATGCCACTGCAAGAGACGGTAATCCAGGAGCAGCATCCTAAATGACACACTATTTCCCATAATACTGCACTTCTTTTGACCAGGGCCCATAGGGGCCTATAGGGCTCTTGTCAAATGTCGGGCACGGTTCAGGGAACATGGAGCCATTTGAGATGCACACAAAGGTGAAAGCCCTGTGTCAGGCAGACGACGAAAAGGCCAGGAAGAGTAGATCAGACCATCCCACCACAGCCCAGAGGGACACGGTCCGGGCCCTGTCCGGCCCACCCAGGAACCAACCAATCACAGTAATGATCTCGGCTCCAGTCGTGTAAATCTGCTGCAGCACCAGAATTAAATGGTTTGTTTACTTTAAGTTGTGTAAATGTGTGTATATCCACAACAAAAAGCATCTATTCATATCATATTGGAATCTAATGGGAAGTAATTTGGTTGCTTTTTTAGTGCAGTTCCTTCCACTGTAATGTATTTCCTGCACCTCAAGCACTTCATAAGTGAAATGTACTAGCAGGATGACAAAATGAGAGGTGGGACATCAAGCACTGGGAGATAAATCAGGTGGCATTTTTGTGCGTCTGAAGGTCGAGTGGTTTGTCAACATCACATCTCCACATCTGGCACATGGGGAAATTGTCTGTCTGGAGAGATTAGCCTATGTACAGAAATAGAAATATACCAACGGTCGTGAAAATCGTGTGGGCATAACTTTATTCAAGGTACTATAAAAAACCTTGTTCAAGTAACTACCTTCAGAAATTCTCTCTTTACTTTGTTTGAATGTATTCAATCCCTTTTTTCATTTAAAAAAACAATTATTGTTAGGTATTAGTAACTAAAGTACCTTCCAAAGGTTATTACCATCTTTACTTAAAAAATATATATATAATCCCTCTTTTTCCACTCAACGTAACAGATATCAATTTACAGTTATCGTGCACCACCATATACATCTGATGTTCTAAGGGGATGAGGGGACAAAGCTGATGTTTGGGGAGGAGGGGACAAAGCTGATGTTTGGGGAGGAGGGGACAAAGCTGATGTTTGGGGAGGAGGGGACAAAGCTGATGTTTGGGGAGGAGGGGACAAAGCTGATGTTTGGGGAGGAGAGGACAAAGCTGATGTTTGGGGAGGAGGGACAAAGCTGATGTTTGGGGAGGAGGGACAAAGCTGATGTTTGGGGAGGAGGGGACAAAGCTGATGTTTGGGGAGGAGGGGACAAAGCTGATGTTTGGGAGGAGGGGACAAAGCTGATGTTTGGGGAGGAGGGGACAAAGCTAAATTCCCATCGTAAACCATAAAAGGGTGCAAACTTTTCACCATAGTGTAAATGCTTATTAAATCAGGCCGTAGTGGTTTCCAGAGTCTAGCCTATATTGCACTATACGCAATTGCAAGGAATACTTCCAGCACACATTTTGATCACATCTCTTAGCAAAGGATTGCTACGATGGCAACTGGGAGGCATCCGCGTTACCGCAATGGCATTCTCCATTACACTACGTCACCGTATCGTTCAGAAAGCTTTGACATGACTCAAAAGGGATTTCTATGATTACACAAGACGTCTGTGCGGGGTCAACCCCAGGCAGTGTATTTGCAGTTGGCTCAAATGTAACCGTCGTGAACCACTCCACAATCCGTTAACAGCCATTTCAAATGTAGCCATAACACTATGGTTTTACCAAACCTCTCTCACGGGGGAAGGGGTTCTAGGTTCAGTGTCGTCTTCGGGACACTGTTAGGGGTTTAATAGATCGGAGACAGAATATCACACCTGGCACCCCAACGGCACTGCGGGTCAATCGAGGGCATACCTGGTTTGTGTCAATCTTTTGAGCAATAGTGGCAAATATGCAAAGAGTGATATACACTTGGCACAGCAATTGAGATCAAATGTTTGCGAAATCCCGCTCGATAATGTATTGCAAGTGTGGGGCCAGGCCACACGCAAAAGATCAGCGAGGGGGCCGAGCCAAGTGACATTAGACATAATTCAGGACGCAAGCCAATTCTCCAGCCAAGCAGATACACCAGGCACGGGCAGTTCCTCATGCAGACACAGATGGGGGTAGATATGCCACCGTGAAATTTGTGCTCCTTGCTATTTCCTGCCGCTGAATGGTAGTCCGAGTGATCAATGACATTTCCAATGTAAATCGCAGCCACAATGGTTTCTCCAGTTGAGATCTCTTTGAAATGTTCAAATGTGCTGCCTCCTTCAAGGTAATTAAGTGATACTGGTAAAGGGAAATGAGAGGCACACATCCATTATCTGGTGTGGTCTAAAAGCAGGCTTGATTAGTTTCTCACACACATTTCCACTAATGTATTTCGGGGACTCTCACGGCTTGCTCCCCTGAAGAAAGGAAAGAGTTTACAGTGCATCTTTGGTCAGCAGCTTTCGTCATCATCACCTAGGCTGCCACCCAAATGACGCCCTATTCTCTATATTGTGCATTACTTAGTGCACTATTCCCTATATAGTGGACTACTGCTCACACAAAGGGAATAGGGAGCAACTTGGAATGCAGTCTTACTGTATTCCCGATGGAGACTGTAAAAACTGTTTTTGAAAACATACATAGAGAATGCAGAGTGTATTTTCAGCCCACTATTGTATGAGGTGTGGAAATGGCTGCTCATGGTTCAATGGGTAGCAGTACTAGACCATTGGAGCACCCTTTACATGTAAATGAGGAAAGGTCTGACATATTGACCGAGTTTGGCCAACAACTCTGTGTTTCTTCTAATAGAATTGTTCAAATATAACTCGAACATGGGCTCTGGCAGCACTAACAAATGCAGCAGAGACTCGGCCCAAAACACAGCAACCAGATAATTAGTCACACCAGGCTTAAGGGCTGGGAAGCAATCTGACTGAAGGATTTATCGATCCATTGGAAGGGGGAGGGCCACAAAGTTAGGGGTTATTATCAAACTTGATGAATCAAGTCCTTCAGCCGGTGATGAAACACACACACACGCACGCACGCACACACACACACACACACACACACACACACACACACAACAGCTTGGTGTACTCGTTATCAAAAGGAGACATATGTGTATGTGAGTAAAGACTCCCAGAGGTTAGAGGGGGTTAACTGCACCAGAGCATTAGAAGCCTTTATCGTGGAGTTAAAAGCCATCCCTAAGCTCTAGCTTCATCTGATATACAGTCTAGTGCTCCAAACATTGCAGAGGTAAGACGTTTTAAATGTGATCAGAAATGATTTTAAAAAGCCAAATCCCCCCTTAAAAAATTAACTGTTTGGTTTTGTATCATACAATAACTGGTCACAGGTGGGATTTATCTGATTAGATGTTGATGATGCATATCGAGTAAAGCAGCCGACCAATTTGACTGTAATTCATCTCCAGCGAGTGTGGCAGCGTGGAGGAGGACAGTGTGTGGGACAGGGCTGGAATAGGTTCCACCGACTGTACTCTTATCCCCCATCAGAGCAGCATGATGTGGGATCAACTGGGGTATTCTTTACACGTGTAGGAGCAATAACTACACAGACTGTGCATTGGTCTGGCGAGCTGCTCATATCCCAACCGAAGACGGGCTCTGAATTCAGAGTGAGTCTGTACATCAAATGTGGAGTAGCATGGTAAGCTGCGAAGACTGGAGGGAAAGAGGCCCACAGCAGTGGAACTGGATTGGCTAATTGACAGGCTGTTTCAGATGGATCTCCAGAAAAGTGGTCACTTTCCCTGGTCCCCAGTCCTCTGTCTCTATCTGGGGGCTGGAGGGATGCGGGGAGGGGAGCGGGAGGGGGGGGGGGGCAGACGCTGAACCCACTGGGGGAGGAACTGTCATTCACATACTCCTGCGCGTCATGTGCAGCACTCACTCCAAGACAAAAGAGACATGCCACCCCGGGAGAGAGTGGGTGCCAGCCACACAGAGACACAACACAGAGCACCTGTTCATGGGGAAAAGTTCTCACAGGACGACACGAAGGAATCAGATCTAGAGAGTGCCTTTTGTTGTTGACTGGGAGTTTTTGGCCTATAGGAAATTCACTGGAGCTTGTATGAACAAAGCCCCCAGATCTCAAGGCAGTTGTCAGCCTCGGTAATGATCAACAGCAGCATCACCATACATGGTTGCCGAACCCTTCTGCACACTATTGATTTGCATCATCCTTGTTCCAACCCTTTAGAATATGATCAAAATAGATGAGGTGGAGATCAAGAATATTCAACCATTCAGGTTCACGTTCAATGTTTTATTGTCTACTAAAACACAGCCGCCTCTCAACAAAGACTTAACATGCAGAAATGACAAACTGCAGACGGGGGGGGGGGGGGGGGGACCTTTAATGGCGACTGCGTTAACCCAGGTTTCATAGGTTGCTGCACACCATTACAAGTCCAACGCCACTTAGTTAACCCCATGAATATATGCAGAAGGGTTCTGTCCTGGCTGAGAGATAAATCTGATAATGCAGCTGCAAACAGATCCGACAGAGAGCAAACAAATCCAAAATACCCTGTTTAAAAAGCCAAAGGCTCTCTGCCGGATCCACACGATAGCGCCACACAAATGAATGAACAATTATCCCGAGGTTACAAAAATGAACAACAAAGCGTCAAGGCATGTTGAGTTAGCTCGGTCTGGTGCTGATGAATTCATCTGAGTCAATAATATGACTTTTTTTATTATGAATAAAAATGGCATAAAATGCTAGTAAAAAAAAAACAATGCTAACAATCAGCAAAGGTATTAAAGGGAAACAAATCATTTTGATGCATAATGATCTGTTTTTTTTCTTTTATGTGTTGACCAGTCAAACAACAAGACCTCTATGGAAAACAGGTTGGTGAATTGAATATGGACTGGGAATGGCTAACATTGGGTATCGGTATGAATAAAACAATACGACTAATGCTAGTAGCTGCATTTTTCTTTTGCATTTTCCTTTCAATGCAGAAGAACCGCTCCTAAAAATACACCTATCAATCTTCTGAAAAATAACAACAGGTCTTTGATGGTCCACTTTCATCCAAGGTGTTTCTTACGATACGGTTCCATGGAGCTGCTGTGTTTGGATGACAAAGACACAGGTTTTGAACCATGCCTATTTTCCTTCAACAATCATTTCACCAGAATGTATAATAAATTGCTATGTATCTCTATCTTGGTAGGGTCTTGAGTGCCTCGAGCGCAAATGCACGGTTTGAATTCCTTCCCCCCTTTCCAATTATTGCTTTTCAAAGCACACGATTCAGACGCACAGTGACACACTTATGTTTCAATAAAATGTCGTGTTTGTGTCTAACTTGTGACCATTCAAGTGTTGTGAGAGACCATTTCTTGAAAACAATAGAAAAAGATCAAAACAAAATGGCAGTTTCAAGGTAGTCTCTCTTTCCTGCGATCAAATGACCTCGTGGCTTCATGGGCGGAATGTATTCGTATTTTTCGTCATTTCATAATTAATCAACATTATTTCAAAAAATTGCGCTGAAAATCCGATGTTTCTATGTCAAACAGTTTTGTTATATTTCAGTCTTCTTTGATGTATATACTGTCGTGTGTAATATGGGGATGCAAACTCAAAATTGAATACATTTCAACTCCATATCTGACATGGTACAGATTAGCCCACAACCATGTGTGTGAGTTGAGTACACTTTTGTTTCAAAGTAGATTTGTTGGTGATTTGTACCTGACCCTGAGTAAAAGGATAAAGACAGACAGAATAAATAAAAAATGAAACGACAAAAGGCCTTGTGATGAGACTATTCATCAGACTCTTCTCCTGAGCACCATCTTAGTCATTACCGGAACAAAACATCTGGAGACCTCCAAACGATCCACTGAAACTCACGACGCTGTGCAACAAGGCAATCCCGCTAAATGCAAATCAATGAGAAGAAGAAGAATGAATGCGTGTACAGAGAGAGATGGAGAGCGCACGTGTGTGTGTGTGTGTGTGTGTGTGTGTGTGTGTGTGTGTGTGTGTGTGTGTGTGTGTGTGTGTGTGTGTGTGTGTGTGTGTGTGTGTGTGTGTGTGTGTGTGTGTGTGTGTGTGTGTGTGCGTGCGTGCGTGCGTGCGTGCGTGCGTGCGTGCGTGCGTGCGTGCGTGTGTGTGTGTGTGTGCGCGCGTGTTAGTGTATTAGCGTGCGTGTGATTGATAGCATTTCAACTGCAATAACCATGCTTCCATTGAGTTAGTTTAATATTCAGCCTCAGCTACTGTGGTGCACACCTCTGTCGCTCCACGCACCTCAGAGGCACGCACACATGAAAAGTGGAGTAAATGCCGTGTGAAAGAAACTCTGTGGCTGGGCTTAACATCTGTTAGCTAGCTAGAGCACATCCCTCACATCCAATCCCTGTCTGCCCTCACTCAGAGCTCCCAACCCAGGCTGACTGGCTCCTCACACGGACGCTCCCTCCAAGTTCTGCTGCCCTTGGGGGTGCAGTAAATGACATGTCATGCGTGGAAGAAGTAGGAAGCCTGCAACAAATCTAACTGACACCCCCCCCCCCCCCCCCCAAATGCCGACCACAGAGCTATACAGAGAAAGAACAGCAACTTAAGGAACTTTCTATGGGATCTTAAACCTGTGCTGAAGTCACTCCCCATCCAAGAGAACTAGCGAGGTTTCAACAGCTGACACGGGACAGCCCCGTTCCTGGACGTCGCGCTCCTCCCCTAATTAATGTTCCGCGCGAGAAGTGACTGTCAACGTGTCAGAGGACGTTCTCATCAGCTGGTGTAGAAATGCTGTAGCTTGAACCCGAGTGCATAACAAACTGTTGGAATCACATCTCCACAGCTGCCAGTGTTTTGCCATCTTTACCCATCTTTTTGGTCCCCTAGGGATACATGGCATTGTCCTTGGCATGTCAAAATGTCAAATGTAAAATCTTACTAAATGTACATGTCAGGGGTAGTAAAATGTCTATGTGAGTAATTATTTAGGATCAGAAATACTACGAAGAGGAAAAAAGCTGCCTATACATTGCAGCAGCCACAGAAATCAGGGAGGACAGGTCATTATTTCCTTGGTCCGTAACTTGGCATACCAAAGGTTAAAACGGTGTAATACCACGATAAGAGAGAATCCTTGGGTCTCAGGAAGGTGAGCATATCAATGTTCAACAGACCCTATTAACACTTGACACCAGTACTTTATCATCACTAAAGCAATTGCATATTCCTGTTCCTCCTTGAGAGAGGGAAAAAAAATCCATCTCCTTTCAGGACTGTGGCTTTAATAAATAGTGCACAACACACACATGCACAACACACACACAGAGAGAGAGAGAGAGAGAGAGAGAGAGAGAGAGAGAGAGAGAGAGAGAGAGAGAGAGAGAGAGAGAGAGAGAGAGAGAGAGAGAGAGAGCGAGAGAGCGCGAGAGCGCGAGAGCGAGAGAGCGAGAGAGCGAGAGAGAGAGAGAGAGAGAGAGAGAGAGAGAGAGAGAGAGAGAGGACATGACTGGATGTGAGAGAAGCTTATGGAAATGGTTTAATTCCTTTTAGTCAATCTGGCTAATGCAAAAATCATGTATGTCTGTCTCTAAATATTTCATCTTAACAGCAGCGAGATTGAAATACAACATTGGTGGAACATTACTCCTTCCCTCCTGAAAGGTACA
This sequence comes from Oncorhynchus gorbuscha, assembly GCF_021184085.1. Lineage (NCBI taxonomy): Eukaryota > Metazoa > Chordata > Actinopteri > Salmoniformes > Salmonidae > Oncorhynchus > Oncorhynchus gorbuscha. The sequence goes on along the minus strand of NC_060181.1, from coordinate 56,598,047 downwards.
AGAGCTGTGAGAGCTAGGGAGCCACGATCCCAGACAGAGAAAGAGAGAGAGAGGGCGTGAGGGAGAGAGAAGTTAGCTTTTAAAAGGTAATTTTGTGGCCGTGTACTCTCTCAGTTGCAAACCATTTTTCTCTTGAGAGCAGCCAGAGCCGTCGTTCCATGCCGTTACATTCTCAAACGCTAGGAAATCATTAGAGAACTGTTGCTCCTCTGTATATGACGAAAGATAACAGAGACACAGAGCTCTGAATCCTATTTATTTCAGCTTTTCCCAGTAAAAAGCACATGGCTCTTGAAGTAACACTAAATTTAAATTACACTGGCTTTAAGTATATAGCCGACTCCAACATTATCTTTGATGCCTCCAGGTGCTTTGCAAAAACAAGAAAAGTGTCCAAGGATCCATGTTTTTGATCAAATTGCAGAATATTTCACTTCCAAACACATGTGTACTTATTTTTCTAATGCCCTGTGTTTTCAGTATCTGTAATGTTTTTTTAGTTCAGAAGAACCCGGGAATGAAATGTTCTTTCTCAGAACAAGACACAGGTATGTCAGCTACTTTGGGAAACTTTTCAACTTACCACAGAGAAGTCCTCAGCAGAGCAGTTCTGTCCACTGAAGTTGCAGCTCTTCAGCATCTCGTCCAGCTGATGTCCTGTCCGGTTGAAGATGTCCTGCATGTCCGGCGCAGGATAGTCCAAATCGGTGGGTTTGTGGCCATCCCGGTTTTTTGGTGGTAGACCTGTGAGGTTAGCCAGGTGGTAGATGTCGGCGTCGGTGAGAGCGGAGAAGCGGAAGCGGTTGATGTTGCAGATGGTCACAGCGGGAAAGACCATCTCAGGGCTCGCTTCCTCATTCAGAGCGGTGACGTGAGGGTGCTCCAGGTAAGAGATGGCACACTTTGCCGCCTGGTACAGAAAGAGTGCCAGAGAAGCCAAAAAGGCAAGTGCCCAGAGGGTCTGCCGAATGCCCAGGCGCCCCGAGACGAAGATGTGGTTAATCCCGTGGAGAGAGCTGGAGTTGGCGAAGCCGACCAGGTCCTTAGCTGGAGGTGAGCAGCTCTCCTCAATCAGGCTCTCCTTGTCCCCATCCTGCTTGCCTTTCTGCTTCTCATCCTCCTCTGCAAATTTGATTTTGCAAACAAATTCGATCGGCATGTGGGCAGCCAGCTCTGCGTTTGGGTTGTTTTGATGACAGCTGTCAGCCCTGATCCACTTGTCCCGTCTTCTCCGGCTGTTGTCCTCAGAACAGATTACAACTCCACAAAGAATAAGAAAAAGGCACGAGAGAGTTGCTGTTGCTGCTGCTGCTGTTAGTGCTGCTACTGCTCCTGCTGCTGCTACTGACTGCCACTGCTCGTAGTGAATAGTGCTGCTGTGCTGCTGTTCTGGATGCGTGTCTCAGTACTTGATCATCTCGCAGAGTCTTGCTTATCAGCAGTAATACAGCTGTCAAAAAAACACCCTTGCTCTCCGCTTCAGACCCACAGCTGAAAATGCAGCATTTTGAGTCAAGCTAAAAGAGGCAGGGGGCTACTTAATAATTCATGAGAAGGCAACACTGTGATTATTTCCCTCCTCACTGGCGCGGGCTGCAACTTCCCCCGTTGTACGTCACTGTGCTTCCCACAGCCCGCTCCTGCTTAATCCACTTGTTTGAAACGGTCTTACTCCTTGACCGTAATAAGTTAGGGTCAAAGGTTGTTCAGCCAAACATCCGGTGCTTTATGAGAATTGCAGGGTGTCACTAGTTTTAAATCCCCCCCCCCCCCAGATCCCCAGAGAATGCCCAATTAGAACAATGATGAGGAGTGAGAGAAGTGGAAAGGAGCACCAGGCAACTCCTAGCAATCAATCTCCTCTTTGGAACAACAACAAAAAAGTGAAAGACTATCGATCCGTCTGAAGCATCTGTCAGAGATTAAGGAAGGCAGTACAACGGTCCGTTCTTATCAGGAATTAATGGCAGCGTCACAGGCTCCAGCACGAATTTGAATTCGGGGATGCCTTCTGACCTGGGACCGTGATGACGCTGGAGATGTTGAAATAAAGTACGGATTTCCATCCACTCCTCCTCTTTGACAGTGTCCGCCTTCATGTTATTAACGGCCATTATCAGATTGCCAAACTAAATGATGTGAATGGGAGGCACAAAAGTGGGCTCCCTAATGCATGTTATTTCCCTTTAAATTGGATTAGTCATGTGATTCACATCACACCGGGCTGGGACCTTTAGAGGAAAAAGGCATGTTTTGAAGATGAATTTAAAACGCATTCAACATACAGTACGTGCCAAGTCCTCGCAAGTGGAGATGGTGAGAGGGTAGAGGATATAGGTTTTTAAAAGCTTCATCAAATTGTTATTTCCACGGACACTCCCCTTTCTTACTCACTCACTATATAGACTGGGGGGACTAAATAAAACTGGGAAACAGCAGGAAAGTTGACCTTTGACTTCTGAAAGTTAATAACCGAATAGCATGAAATCTTGTCAAATTATAGAAAGAAGAAATGATCAAGAATGCAGATATTGATTGAAAAGACAAGAACAATCGATATACGCTTAGTTTGCGCAAAGCCAAGGAAAATCCCCATCCACAGTGAGAGCTGACAAAGTGCCCTCAAGTAGCTGCTGAAGCCATACCCTTGACCCTTCTCCCTTGATCAATGTCACGGTAGTCACTTCAAGGAGGGTTTTTACTCCGTCAAACAGAAAGGGAGGGAACCTTGATCATAATTCTGCACAGATACATTGAGACACTGTGTCTAAGGAATATTACATTAACTTGGTGGTAATGATGTTTAGATGGATTAACCATGCTTCTGGCAGTGAGGTCTGCTGTACATGAAGTATTTTGTTGAGAGATACCCTGAAGTTGCTGAGGTTCTTTACAACAGCCACACAGAGGGCTGGGCAGACCGTCATCCCAGGGGAGGGGGTACAACCCTCATTCCTGCCTACAAAAAATATAGCAGCCACATCTGGCAAATTCAACAATTTCTCATAATGGAGAGAATTAAATTTGCATTTAGCCAAGACAGGTTTTTTTCATCTTACAACCCAAAAAACACAGTACACTAACGGATCAAATATATAAACGATGTCAATGAGTTACAGTTCATACAAGGAAACTACGCACAAATCTATGGATTCCACGACTGGGAATACAGATATGCATCTGTTGGTCACAGATACCTTTAAAAAAAAGTAGGGGCGTGAATCAGAAAACCGGTCAGTATTTGCAGCCGACACATCTCCTTTGCATAGAGTGAATCAGGCTGTCGATTGTGGCCCGTGGAATGTCGCCCCACTCCTCTTCAATGGCTGTGCGAAGTTGACGGATATTTGCGGGAACTGGAACATACTGTCGCACACATTGATCCAGAGCATCCCTAACATGCTCAATGGGTGATATGTCTGGTGAGTATGCAGGTCATGGAAGAACTTGGACATTTTCAGCATCCAGGAAGTGTGTACAGATCCTTGCGACATGGGGCCGTGCATTTTCATGCTGAAACATGAGTTGATGGCGGCGGATGAACTATGGGTCTCAGGATCTCATCAAAGTATCTCTGTGCATTGAAATTGCCATCAATTTAATTAAATTGCGTTCGTTGTCTGTAGCTTATGCCTGCCCGTACCATAACCACACCACCACCATGGGGCACTCTGTTCACAACGTTGACATCAGCAAACCGCTCACCCACACGATGACATACACGCTGTCTGCCATATGCCCGGTAAAGTTGAAAACGTGATTCATCTGTGAGGACCACACTACTCCAGCGTGCCAGTGGCCATCAAAGATGAGCATTTACCCACTGTAGTTGGTTACGATGGCGAACTGCAGTCAGGTCAAGACCCTGGTGAAGATGACAACCACGCAGATGAGCTTCCTTGTTTCTCACAGTTTGCACAGAAATTCTTTGGTTGTGCAAACCCACAGTTTCATCATCTGTCCGGGAGGCTGGTATCAGACGATCCCGCAGGTGAAGAAGCCGGATGTGGAGGTCCTGGGCTGGAGTCGTTACACGTGATCTGCGTTTGTGAGGCTGGTTGGAGCTATTGCCAAATTCTCTAAAATGACGTTGAAGGCGGCTTATGGTAGAGAAATGAATATGAAATTCTCCGGCAACAGCTCTGGTGGACATTCCTGCAGTCAGCATGCACAACATTTTAGGGAAATGAGCTTTTTTTGTGCGTATGTAAAATGTCTGGGATTATTTCATCTCATTAAACATGGGACCTGTTGAGCATAGATTATAAACAACTTTTTTTGCTGTTTCTATCACATTATTAAAATATTTTGAGAGCTCAAAAATAAGGAGGAATGGGTTCATCCAGCGGTACTGTAGCTCTAGTATTTGATAGCAGCTAGTAGCCGTAGTCTTTTTAACCCAGTGAAAAGGAAAATGGTGCTACTGATAAGCTGTGAAAGGAAGCACCTGCCACTCCCAGTAGCATGGTAATTCCCTGCTGTGTGTTGTACCTTAGTTCAGCATCTTTGTGCTTTTTGTCATACCCTGCTTTATGTTGAGATGCAAAAACGACAAACCTTTCAGCAGCCATTGTTCACGCACAAAGCACACATGGAATGTAGGGTATTTCTGATTGGTTGGTGTATTTCAAAGACGTGGGGGGGGGGGGGAATCATAACATCTTAAAGAAAGCTATTGTGATGATAGGATTCAATAGACCTCCATTGAAGTGACTGAGTGAAACCTAGAGACTATGGTAAATATTAGGGATTAGGGAAAAAAAATCTACACAATCTTTTTGGACGATATTATATAGATTCGTTGACTCAAAGTATAATTGGATAATATAACACCCAAAACTCCAGTGTTTTTCATTCTATGGCTTATTCTCCATCTACTTTTTAAATAGTGGGCCAACACGTTTTCAGCTCTTTCATTTCCATGACGGATCAAAACCCATTTTCTCACGCGCTCTCTGCAGCAGACATAAAGTGAACAATATGATTGGAACACCAAATATCCATCAAATTGCAGTATCGAATCGCAATACATATAGAATCGTACGAATCACAGTACATATCACATCGGCACTTAAGTATCATGATAAGATGGTATCGTGAGGTTCCTGGCAATTCTCAGCCCTGGTAAAAATCATATTACATTTCATATCATATTTTGGTAGCAGCAGCCGAGCAAATGTCACTCGTTGGCTTCAGGCTATTCAACACCTTTGTCCATTAAAAAACTATTGTGATGGAAGGGATTACTTTATGTACATGTAAGTACACTGAACAAAAATATGAACACAACATGTAGAGTGTTAGTCGCATGTTTCATGAGCTGAAATAAAACATCCCAGAAATGTTCCATACGCAGAAAGAGCTTATGTATCTAAAACGTGCACACATTTGTTTACATCCCTGTTTGTGAGCATTTCTCCTTTGCCAAGATAATCCATACACCGGACAGGTGTAGCATGTCAAGAAACTGATTAAATAGCATGATCATTACACAGGTGCACCTTGTGCTGGTGACAATAAAATGCCACTTTAAAATGTGCAGTTTTGTCACACAACTCAATGCCACAGATGTCTCAAGCTTTGAGGGAGCGTGCAATTGGCATGCTGACTGCAGGAATGTCCACCAGACCTGTTGCCAGAGAATTTAATGTTAATTTATCAACCATAAGCTGCCTCCAAAGTAATTTTTGAGAATTTGGCAGTACATCTAACCGGCCACACAAACTCAGACCACGTGTAACCACGCCAGCCCAGGACCTCAACATCTGACTTCTTCACCTGCTGGATCATCTGAGACCATCCAAATCAAATTTTATTTGTCACATTCACATGGTTAGCAGATGTTAATGCGAGTGTAACGAAATGCTGTGCCTCTAACCATGCAGTAATATATAACAAGTAATCTAACAATTTCACAAAAACTACCTTATACACACAAGTGTAGAGGAATGAATAAGAATATGTACATAGAAATATATGGATGAGCGATGGCCGAACGGCATAGGCAAGATGCAGTAGATGGTATAGAGTACAGTATATACATATGAGATGAGTAAAGTAGTGTATGTAAATATTATATAAAGTAAACATTATATAAAGCCATTGTTTAAAGTGGCTAGTGATACATTTATTACATCCAATTTTTAATTATTAAAGTGGATGATAGCAGGGTGAACAGGCAGTGGCTCGGGTGGTTGTTGTCCTTGATGATCTTTTTGGCCTTCCTGTGACATCGGGTGGTGTAGGTGTCCTGGAGGGCAGGTAGTTTGCCACCGGTGATGCGTTGTGCAGCCTTGCGGTTGTGGGCAGGACAGTTACCATACCAGGCGGTGGTACAGCCAGACAAGATGCTCTCGATTGTGCATCTTTAAAAGTTTGTGAGTGTTTTTGGTGACAAGCTGAATTTCTTCAGCCTCCTGAGAGAGGCACTGTCCCCTGAAGAGGCACTGTCTGTGTGGGTGGACCATTTCAGTTTGTCCGTGATGTGTACGCCGAGGAACTTAAAACTTTCCACCTTCTCCACTACTGTCCCGCCGATGTGGATAGGGGGCTGCTCCCTCTGGTGTTTCCTGAAGTCCACGATCATCTCCTTTGTTTTGTTGATATTGATTATGAGGTTGTTTTCCTAACACCACACTCCGAGGGCCCTCAACTCCTCCCTGTAGGCCGTGTCGTCGTTGTTGGTAATCAAGCCTACCACTGTCGTGTCGTCGGCAAACTTGATGATTGAGTTGGAGAAGTGCATGGCCATGCAGTCATGGGTGAACAGGGAGTACAGGAGAGGGCTGAGAATGCACCCTAGTGGGCCCCCAGTGTTGAAGATCATCGGGGTGGTGATGTTGTTTCCTACTCTCACCACCTGGGGGCAGCCCGTCAGGAAGTCCAGGACCCAGTTGCACAGGGCGGGGTCGAGACCCAGGGTTTCGAGCCTACTGTTGAGTTTGGAGGGTACTATGGTATTAAATGCTGAGCCGTAGTCGATGAGCAGCATTCTTACATAGGTATTCCTCTTGTCCCGATGGGTTATGGCAGTGTGCAGTGTGATTGTGATTGCGTCGTCTGTGGACCTATTGGGGCGGTAAACAAATTTAAGTGGTTCTAGGGTGTCAGGTAGGGTGGAGGTGATATGGTCCTTGACTAGTCTCTCAAATCACTCCATGATGACGGAAGTGAGTGCTAAGGGGCGATAGTCATATAACTCCGTTACCTTAGCTTTCTTGGGAACAGGAACAATGGTGGCCCTCTTGAAGCATGTGGGAACAGCAGACTGGGATAAGGATTGATTGAATATGTCCGTAAACACACCAGCCAGCTGGTCTGCGCATGCGCTGAGGATGCGGCTAGGGATGCCGTCTGGCCTGGCAGCCTTGTGAGGGTTAACACATTTAAATGTTTTACTTACTTTGGCTGCAGTGAAGGAGAGCCCGCAGGTTTTGGTAGCGGGCCGTGTCGGTGGCACTGTATTGTCCTCAATGCTAGCAAAGAAGTTGTCCACCCAGACAGCTGATGAAACTGTGGGCATGCACAACCGAAGTATGTCTGCATAAACTGTCAAAAACTGTCTCAGGGAAGCCCATCTGCAGGTGGAAAACAGTGTGTATGGCGTCGTGTGGGTGAACAGTTTGCTGAGGTCAACGTTGTGAACAGAGTGCCCCATGGTGGTGGTGGGGTTATGGTATGTACAGTCATAATCTACGGACAACAAACACAATTGCATTTAATCGATGGCAATTTGAATGCACAGATATACCGTGACGAGATCATGAGGCCCATTTTCGTGCCTTTAATCCACCGCCATCACCTCATGTTTCAGCATGAAAACGCACGGCCCCATGTCGCAAGGATCTGTACACACTGCCTGGATGCTGAAAATGTCCCAGATCTTCCATTGCCTGCATACCCAGACATGTCACCCATCAAGCATGTTTGGGATGCTCTGGACCGATGTGTATGACAACGTGTCCCAGTTCCCACCAATATCCAGCAACTTCACACAGCCATTGAAGAAGAGTGGGACAACATTTTCCCCAGGCCACAATCAACAGCCTGATTAACTCTATGCAAAGGAGATGTATCAAGCTGCATGAGGCAAGTGGTCATCACACCAGATACTGACTGGTTTTCTGATTCACACCTCTACCTTTTTTTTATGGAATCTCCTACCAACAGATGCATTTATATATTCCCAGTCATGTGAAAGCCATAGATTACGGCTTAATGAATACATTTCAATTGACTGATTTCCTTATATGAACTGTAACCAAGCAAAATCTTAAAAATTGTTGAATGTTGCGTTCATATCTCTGTTCAGCATAGAACTGGATAATTATCTTCAATTTTCAGTTTTGTGCTACATAATAAATCCAGATTGTTGTGCTGCCGTTTTGCTGTTCAATATATTTTTGATTTATCTTGGGAAGAGATATATTTTCTTTTATCTCTGCTGAAAGAATTGTTCCTTGGGGTGAATGTTTTCCACACAGGCATATCTATTCATTCCCAAGAGTGCAACTATGAGATAGGAAGTTTGACATTCTGACAGACCCTAGCCAGCCTTGCTGCTACACAAGCAAATTAACTTTGAGACTCTGAGGCTATGTAATTGTTGATAGAGAGGTATTAATTCTCTGACAGTTGTTAAAAAATGTTCCTTGAATGCAGGTGAGGTAACAAGCAGTATCAAAGGTGTTTATCTGCACCAAACAGACAATCCAACTGCCTGAAACCGACCAGGGAAATGTCAGATTTACATTTAAGCAAAACAATATTGTATTTCTAGTTGGTTTTCCTCATTTGAGGATAGGGGACTGAGAGAAATGGAATGATGTGATGATATTTACAATTTTTTAAAGTAATAAATAGCGTAGATCCCAGTTTGGGAGATTCAAGTGTAAAATGAAGGTAAGATAACAACAACAAAAAGATGTCCCTAAAGCTGTGTTTTCTGATACTTTTCCCACTAATTGGTCTTTTGACAAATCACGTCAGATCTTTTCACGTCAGATCTTTTTCAGAGCTGATCTGATTGGTCAAAATAACTGAAGTGTCTGTCCTATATCTGAGTGTTATAAGAAAGATCAGGAAATGATATATATATATTTGACACCTCCATATATCCTTCCATAAACTTTTTAAACTGGTACTGGGGAACCTTCAGACAAGTCTTGTGAGGCTTGTGGTTGGTCCTAGAGCAAAATAACCGACATGTACCTGTTTGGAGCCCAAACTGTTCCGACGCCACAGACAGAAGTTGTCAGTACAGCTGATCTGCCGAGTCCCAAGACGCTTGTGGGGGCTCGTAGCAAAACGTCTCATCTTTCCATAGAGGGGTCATAATACACTGCTCCAAAAAATAAAGGGAACACTACAATAACACATCCGAGATCTGAATGAATGGAATATTCTTATTAAATACTTTTTTCTTTACATAGTTGAATGTGCTGACAACAAAATCACACAAAAATGATCAATGGAAATCAAATTTATCAACCCATAGAGGTCTGGATTTGGAGTCACACTCAAAATTAAAGTGGAAAACCACACTACAGGCTGATCCTGGCTGACTTTGATGTAATGTCCTTAAAACAAGTCAAAATGAGGCTCACTAGTGTGTGTGGCCTCCACGTGCCTGTATGACCTCCCTACAACGCCTGGGCATGCTCCTGATGAGGTGGCGGATGGTCTCCTGAGGGATCTCCTCCCAGACCTGGACTAAAGCATCCGCCAACTCCTGGACAGTCTGTGGTGCAACATGGCATTGGTGGATGGAGCGAGACGATGTCCCAGATGTGCTCAATTGGATTCAGGTCTGGGGACCGGCGGGCCAGTCCATAGCATCAATGCCTTCCTCTTGCAGGAACTGCTGACACACTCCAGCCACATGAGGTCTAGCATTGTCTTGCATTAGGAGGAACCCAGGCCCAACCGAACCAGCATATGGTCTCATAAGGGGTCTGAGGATCTCATCTCGGTACCTAATGGCAGTCAGGCTACCTCTGGCGAGCACATGGAGGGCTGTGCGTCCCCCCAACGAAATGCCACCCCACACCATGACTGACCCACCACCAAACCGGTCATGCTGGAGGATGTTGCAGGCAGCAGAACGTTCTCCACGCCGTCTCCAGACTGTCACGTCTGTCACATGTGCTCAGTGTGAACCTGCTTCATCTGTGAAGAGCACAGGGCGCCAGTGGCGAATTTGACAATCTTGGTGTTCACAACCCCCACCTGTGGACGTCGGGCCCTCATACCACCCTCATGGAGTCTGTTTCTGACCGTTTGAGCAGACACGTGCACATTTGTGGCCTGCTGGAGGTCATTTTGCAGGTCTCTGGCAGTGCTCCTCCTTGCACAAAGGCGGAGGTAGCGGTCCTGCTGCTGGGTTGTTGCCCTACTATGGCCTCCTCCACGTCTCCTGATGGCCTGTCTCTTGGTAGCGCCTCCATGCTCTGGACACTACGCTGACAGACACAGCAAACCTTCTTGCCACAGCTCGCATTGATGTGTCATCCTGGATGAGCTGCACTACCTGCGCCACTTGTGTGGGTTGTAAACTTCGTCTCATGCTACCACTAGAGTGAAAGCACCGCCAGCATTCAAAATTGACCAAAACATCAGCCAGGAAGCATAGGAACTGAGAAGTGGTCTGTGGTCACAAACTGCAGAACCACTCCTTTATTGGGGGTGTCTTGCTAATTGCCTATAATTTCCACCTGTTGTCTATTCCATTTGCACAACAGCATGTGAAATGTATTGTCAATCAGTGTTGCTTCCTAAGTGGACAGTTTGATTTCACAGAAGTGTGATTGACTTGGAGTTACATTGTGTTGTTTAAGTGTTCCCTTGATTTTTTTGGAGCAGTGTAGTTTGTATGCCAAACTGTTCAGAATTTACAGATGGTTTCGTGAGAAAAAAAAAACATTTTCACGATGCCTCATGGTCTGACAAACGCTGCTCTAGCTCTGCCACCTTTCACAGAAGCTGCAGATGTGGAACCTTGGTGGATGCGCCGTATTGAGACGCATCCATTGCACAAAAAAGAAACGACGGATCTCTAGTTTAAACCGACGGATCGTTGTGGGGATTTTATTCTCACGCTCGCCTGCTAGTTTTTATTTTATTTGAGAGATTACATCATGCGTCGCAGTGCTTGAGGAGTCGCCACAGATCCGGGTCCAATCGCGGGCTGTGTCGCAGCCGGCCCGAGACCGGGAGACCCATGAGGCCGGCTGGGATATCCTTGTCCCATCACGCTCTCGCGACTCCTGTGGCGGGCCGGGCGCAGTGCACGCTGACCCTGTTGTCAGTTGTACGGGGTTTCCTCCAACACAATGGTGCGGCTGGATTCCGGATTAAGCGAGTATTGTGTCAAGAAGCAGTGTGGCTTGGCGGGGTCATGTTTCGGAGGACGAATGGCTCTCAACCTTTGCCTGTCCCGAGTCCGTACGGGAGTTGCAGAGAAGGGACAAGACTGTAACTATCAATTGGATATCACGAAATTGGGGCGAAAAATGGGTAAAATAAATAAATAAATAAATAAATAAATAAATAAATAAATAAATAAAAGAGGTAATATTATTACACCAGGTAATAATGGAACAGCGGGAGGGGACACACACAAACAGGCACACTAACACATTATGTTGTTGTACTGTTTGTATATCGTTGTATTTTATATTTCTGTGACTGTCCTTGTCTCGCAGTGTATCAGTGTTTTGTTATACGTCATGTTTTGTGTGTTTTGTGGACCCCAGGAAGAGTAGATACTGCTGGGGATCCAAATCAAATAAAAACCCTGCAGTGAATGTATTAACATGTTGCCCTGATATATGTACTGAGGCCAACCTTGCTGATAAGTATAGAATTGGAATTTCGGCTTTACATCCGGTTCACAATTCATTACAGATTGAGACTTTTTCTTTCTTTTAATTCCCCTGAAATTGCTAAAATAACTGGTATGACATTGAAAGCCACACACCAGACTTTTCCCCCCATTTATGCTGAGATTGGACACGGTACGGATCAGTCGCATAGTTCAGCCTTGGCCAGCACAAATCCTGCTCCCATGGTCTAATACTACATGAAAGTCCAAAGTGCCAGCGCCTAGTGAGAGCTCTCATTATTAAGGTTAGACTATCTACTGAAGGACCATATGGATACTCATTTTGCTGTATGTATGAATGGAGCCCATTGCCCAAGGGAGAAAAAGAAAGAGTGTAGCCAACGCAGTGGACTGAGGAATTGACATGCTCTGCACACATGAGCAGAAAGCTCAAGGTTCACTGATTATTTTCAGAGCCCCGAGGATCATTTTTATTCAAGAAGCAGTACACTGCTTTATTAAAAAATGCACAATGTCTTACTCATGCACACTACACTGTTCAAAAGTTTGGGGTACTTAGAAATGTCCTTGTTTTCCATGAATACATACATGAAATGAGTTGCAAAATTAACAGGAAATATAGTCAAGATGTTGACAAGGTCATAAATAATGATTTTTAATAGATTTTATATTTGTGTCCTTCAAACTTTGCTTTCGTCAAAGAATCCTCAATTTGCAGCAATTGCAGCCTTGCAGACATTTGGTATTCCAGTTGTCAATTTATTGAGGTAAACTGAAGAGATTTCACCCCATGCTTCCTGAAGTACCTCCCACAAGTTGGATTGGCTTGATGGGCACCTCTTACTTATCTGAAACTGCTCCCACAACAGCTCAATAGGGTTGAGATCCAGTGACCGGTGACTGTGCTGGCCACTCCATTATAGACAGAATACCAGCCGACTGCTTCTTCCCTAAATAGTTATTGCATAGTTTGGAGCTGTACTTTGGATCATTGTCCTGTTTTAGGAGGAAATTGGCTCCAATTAAGCGCCATCCAAAGGGTATGGCATCTTTAAAAAATTTTGCCCATCTTAATCTTTTCATTTTATTGGCAAGTCTGAGATATGGCTTTTTCTTTGCAACTCTGCCTAGAAGGCCAGCATCCCGGAGTCACCTCTTCACTGTTGACATTGAAACTGGTGTTTTGCTTGTACTATTAAATTAAGCTGCCAGTTGATGACTTGTGAGGTGTCTGTTTCTCAAACTAGACACTCGAATGGACTTGTCCTCTCGCTCAGTTGTGCATCGGCACCTCCCACTCCTCTTTTTATTCTGGTTAGAGCCAGTTTGCACTGTTCTGTTAAGGGAGTAGTACACAGTGATGTACGAGATCTTCAGTTTCTTGCCAATTTCTCGCATGGAATAGCCTTCATTTCTCAGAGCAAGAATAGACTGACGAGTTTCAGAAGAAAGTTATTTGTTTCTGCCCATTTTGAGCCTGTAATCAAACCCATAAATGCTGATGCTCCAGATACTCTACTAGTATAAAGAAGGCCAGTTTTATTGCTTCTTTAATCAGGACAACAATTTTCAGCTGGGCTAACATAATTGCAAAAGGGTTATCTAATGATCAATTAGCCTTTTAAAATGATAAACTTGTATTAGCTAACACAACGTGCCATTGGAACACAGGAGTGATGGTTGCTGATAATGGGCCTCCGTACGCCTATGTAAAATCAGCCGTTTCCAGCTACAATAGGAGGCAGGTAGCCTAGTGGTTAGAGTGTTGGGCTAGTAACCAAACGGTTGCAAGATCAATCAGCTGCTCTCAGCCACAGTTCAGATGAAAGACTACTATTCTTTAAGGGAACCAAAAATAGACCGAGGCTAACAAGTGCAACATTATTGACAAATCATCAAATAAAAAAAACAGAGGTTATTGACAATATGCAGGGTTTTCAAGTATTGACAACCAAAATGGCAGAGCTCTGCATCTACAGTTAGTGAAGGACACAGCCAGAGTAGAGCAGACTAACTTCCCAACAGTATGATATTTTTGTGTCCTCACCCTTTCCCCTCCCCACACCCTTCCCCCAAGAAGAAGAAAGAAAGGCACTCTCTCCCATAAGCAAGTGGAACAAAAGCTAAATGTCACAGGCTGAATCTCCTTTCACAGAAATCATTCATGCGCAATTTCTACAACACATGGCTTTTTGTAAATAATACATGCACTTTCTTTTTAAGAGCTTCTTAATAAAAATCCCTCTCCCTCTTCGAGAGTTCATGGGAGTGTCAGGTTTTCTGTGGAGGCCGGCCAAAATAGCGATGGCCTGTAATGCCAGGGGAGAACATTGACTGACTGAACCTGATACGTTTGCATCCGACACACAGAATAACAGTCCAGTTGAAAACAATGGATGACAGAAGACAGTAGGAGGAAAAACATGATACATGTGAGGGGGGAACAGATATTTACAAATGAACAATTTTTTTGGGGGGTTACAAAACAAAGTTTACACTGATAAAGCCAACTTGTGTGTGTTGTAAAATGAATAGCAAGGCGCTCCGAGCCATCTTGCGATAATTGCTTACTTTGTACTTGGAGACATTGTGATTAAGTGGACTGATACGGCTATATTTCACATGGGACACCTCTCCCCCTGCCTTGATTATCTATATGTTTGTGTTTGATGTCTTGATGCAGAGCGGGAGGCCTCATTAGAGGACAGATGCTGACTTGTTATTGGGCTCACAGGCTGTCAGTGCAGGACAGATGGGATGTGGAGGGAAGCCTGGGAGGGACCGCTGACCCTCTTCCCCTCCCCATCAGCATTACAAACAAGACGGGCATCACACTCCCAATCTTTCCCCTGCTCTGACAGAGCCTCACCTGCCCTCCAGCCCAAACAACAACAGGGCATGTTCTGCCGCCAGCTGTGTACCTCACCACCACTCACGCCTCGGTAGAGTCTGTGAAAACTCACTCCAGCCCTGTGAGGCTCACTAGGATTTCACACAACAGAGAGTCAGTGACGATGATAATGATTCTGTTCTGTTTTGGGCGAGGGTGGTGGTGGTGGTGGTGGGAAGAGAGTTAAAAGTTGAAAACTGTCTCTCTGGCTGGATCTTATCGCTAATCCAGTTATTTTGAGAGGTAGAATCATTGTGTTTGTTTGTGCCGTCTTGGCTTTCAGAGGTGGGGAAACAGCTCATTAAATTGCCTTAACATAGCAACTACCGAATGCAAGACAAACAGACGGCTGTTCGGTGTAAGAGAAGGGGAGAAGAAGAGAAAAAACAGTCCTAGAACAACAACTTATTAAATATAAATGACGACAATTTCGAGACGGTGTAAAAATTCATCAAAACAGCCCGCGCTCCCCGCTAAGTGAAGAGTGTCGCAGCCACATCCTGCGAGAAAAGTTGAGGTTGCATTCTGTAAAGAGGTTCTGATCCTCCCGACGATCAAAGAACAGCATGCTTGAAGAACAGCATCCTTAGGGAGAGGCCCTAACACTGGGTATTAGAGGCAGAATAAATAAATAAATAAATCATGTAATGTTGCTGTATCATCTCTGGCCTGATCAATCTACTCCAATCAATGAGCCCGTCTCCAGCCATGATATCTGAGAGACAGGAGAGCGGGCACCTAAGCTGCTCATTAGCATTGGGGAGTGATTGGATAGCTAAAGGAGGTACAAGGGGAGCATGGATGGATCAGCCAGGGGGCAGAGAGGGGTGAACTGAATAAATATTGCAGAAGAGTCACCCGATAATGGGATCTTCACAAAGGCAATGAAAGACAGATCAATTTGACACAATTTGGCAAGGTCTTGCTTGAAAACATCTGTTGGGCACAAATGTGTTGATGTGGTTGTAAAGCTGTGGACGTTTATTACTTTCCAGAACAAGACACACTTCTAGTTCAAATGTGTTCAGTTGTTCCAAACTAAATTGGATTGACGGTACACTTGAGCCATTCAGAGCATGCTGGTGCGATCTTACATGAGCCAAGAACTTCATGTTGTTCAGTCACTATGAATGGGAGTCGATTTTATTTCATTTATTTGATTTCTTCTGTTCATGAAAACAGATGAAGAAAGTTAGGACCCACTCTATTGAAAGTATATCAACGGCGTTGAGTACTTCAAAAAGGAAAATGTAATACAGTGTAACAGTACAATGTGCAGCTAGCTACTTGTTGATTTACCATTATTCACATTGTACGTGACTTTCATTCTCACCAAGGAAAGTCCCATTCGGCCCAAACAGATCCAAAATGTCTTTATCATCAGCGGGGGGGAGGAATCTATTATGATGTGAAATGTACTGCAATGCTGTCATTTGATCTCTTAATAGGTGCATTTTGGTAAATTACCAAGGTTGCAAATGAAAAGAAGTACAATGTGAATCAGGCATCAGTGTCAAACGTAACCAAGCTGTGAACGTTAGGTAACCTTCATGGCTCTGAGATGACCTTTTGCATCTGACCATAACACAGAGAATTCAAACAGTTGCATGAGAGGAAAGCAATGAATCAAGTCTGCATGGCATTGCTATTAATACGATGTAATTGGTGTCTTCAAAGAACTATGACAAAACAGCAATTCACCACAATAAAGCAGTTTTTTTTAATTATGCATAGACATTAAAATACAAAGCATGTCAACAAGGGCTGGGGCTACGTAAAAATACATTTTCAAACAGAGACCAAAATAGCTGCTTTCAAGGGGGACACTAATGCCCATTAACTCACTTCTTTTTTTTTAAAGAGAGATTTTTTTTCACTTTAAAAAAAAAAGGTTTCCGACAGAGTAAAAAAAGAAAAATATGACTACATCCAAGAAATATTTTGGAATTTGAATTAATGGAGGTCCTTGTGAGGGATGGTAGCAATAATTAGATCAGCAGCGGAACACGTAATGGTGTCTGACCTTTCCTAGTGCTCCTGGCTTCAACCTCCAGATTGGGACATTTAGCTGTCGCTGTGGACAATTATCTCTCAGGTACTTCCTGCTGTGTTGGATAATAATACTTAATTAGCCAAAGAGCAGAAAACATGGGGAGGACTCTCTCGATCTGTTAGAACTGCAACTCTCGGGCCAGAGTGTGCAGCGTAGTCAATCAGGTCCACTCTATTGCCTCCTCTCTCACCTGCACAGTGGGTTTTCCAGGCCCCATGCAGGCTGCGCTGGTCTTAATCAGAGCCCTTGGTGGTATCATGCTTTCAGGGGACACAGAGGTCAGGCCATCAGTGGAGAGGGAAAGATGAGGGCCCATCTGCCTCTCCAGCCCCAAAACCACTCTCCTCCCCTAACATGGGTGGAAAAGGAGCAGCCTTGCCAAAAGCTATTGAAATATGCGTGTTCTCTACTGAGAAATGGTGAGAAAGGTGACTTTCAACAACTCTGATGCGTATGCATGCATGCGCCACACGTGACATGATCAGGGAATGGAAAATTATCCCCACGGTTTTAGGAGATCATGCAGTTTTATTTAGATCTATATCTTGTCATTCAATTAATTGATCATTTCAAATGCTTGCTATTACATGCCGTTTACGGTAGCTAACATAGCTTGAGGCGTATTTGCACATTGCTTGGGCCATTCCATTCTCTCCATGATGAGCATAAGACAGAGCAGAATTCAATCCCTTCTGCCCTTATGCAGGATAGAGTGTGCCTGCTCTGCTTTGTAGCATATTGTCCAAGATACCAAAATAACACGAGTGAAAGTACTTTTAGATCCGTTTGTGTTCCATACCCACTTTCCCATATCTTAGAAAAACATATTAACCACTCTATCTCTGGCCATATCTGGACTACTGTCCCCATCTACTATGCAAATGTTCATGCATCTGCATGCATCAAATAAAGATCTCACAACTGGTTGTGAAAGCTGCAATCAGTAGAAAAAGTTGCCCGTAGTGTAAAGGGGAGCTAGGAAAAGAAGAGTCCAGAGGAATGGCTGACAACACATAATTTCATGTGAATACATATCCTTCATAGTGCTTTTTAAAAGGTCAGGGAGTCCACGCTTCAATATGATGTAGGCATTTGTGCACCGAAAATGACATTTGTCATCCATCTCCTGCCTCCATATTTGTTCCGAGATGCTGCAGGGGAGTCTATCAAATCTGTACGGCCATACTGGATAAAAAACAAAAACAAATACAGAATATACTTTGAATTAAGCACAAAAACAACCTTCTAAGTGAGAAGTTAGGCTGGTCTGACAAGCAACACGAGGTCTAACTTCACACATGCACTACTTAGGTTTAATAGACTCACAGCTTTGACCTACTACAATAGCTATGTTGGTCTATTGTACTGCAAACAATATGTACTGTAGGCTAATCACCACAGGGCAGACTCACACCTTCTAGCTGTATCTTGCTGGCTTACCTGAGCTAACCGAATCTTGTTTGATAATGGAGTAGATAGCTATCTAGTAGCTACATACGTAGCAAGCTAGTAAGTTAAGCAGTGCTGCATTTTCCCAAAGTTTGCTTTTAGCTTTGAACTTAGCTAGCTATCTACAGTATGTTTTGTGAAAAAATGTGGGATATCGTCAATATTTATGGTCACAGTTATGGTGCACAACATTTCCATATATACAGTCGTGGCCAAAAGTTGATACAAATATTAATTTTCACAATGTCTGCTGCCTCAGTTTGTATAATGGCAATTTGCATATATTCCAGAATGTTATGAAGAGTGATCAGATGAATTGCAAAGTCCTTCTTTGCCATGCAAATGAACTGAATCCCCCAAAAACATTTCCACTGCATTTCAGCCCTGCCACAAAAGGACCAGCTGACATCGTGTCAGTGATTCTCTCATTAACACAGGTGTGAGTGTCAACGAGGACAAGGCTGGAGATCACTCTGGCATGCTGATTGAGTTCGAATAACACACTGGAAGCTTCAAAGGAGGGTGGTGCTTGGAATCATTGTTCTTCCTCTGTCAACCTTTGTTACCTGCAAGGAAACATGTGCCATCATCATTGGTTTGCACAAAAAGGGGTTCACAGGCAAGGATATTGCTGCCAGTAAGATTACACCTAAATCAACCATTTACCGGATCATCAAGAACTTCAAGGAGAGCGGTTCAATTGTTGTGAAGAAGACTTCAGGGCACCCAAGAAAGTCCAGCAAGTGCCAGAACCATCTCCTAAAGTTGATTCAGCTGCGGAATCGGGGCACCACCAGTACAGAGCTTGCTCAGGAATGGCATCAGGCAAGTATAAGTGCATCTGCATACACAGTGAGACGAAGACTTTTGGAGGATGGCCTGGTGTCAAGAAGGGCAGCAAAGAAGACACTTCTCTCCAGGAAAAACATCAGGGACAGACTGATATTGTAACGGTTCTCCTCGTCATCTGAGGAAGAGTAGTCAAGATCAGACCAATGCGCAGCGTGGTATGTGTCCATGTTAATATTTAATAAATCAACTGAATAACAAAACAACAAAGAGCGTGAACTTAACAGTCCTGTAAGGTGCAACAACACAAAACAACTACCCACAACTCAATTGGGAAAACAGGCTGCCTAAGTATGGTTCTCAATCAGAGACAACGATTGACAGCTGCCTCTGATTGGGAACCACACCAGGCCAAACAAATAGAAAAATAAAAACATAGAACAAAACATAGAATGCCCACCCAACTCACCCCTGACCAACCTAAAATAGAGACATAAACAAAGGAACTAAGGTCAGGACGTGACTGATATTCTGCAAAAGGTACAGGGATTGGACTGCTGAGGACTGGGGTAAAGTCAATTTCCCTTTCCGATTGTTTGGGGCATCAGGAAAAAAGCTTGTCCGGAGAAGACAAGGTGAGGCTACCATCAGTCCTGTGTCCTGTCAACACCATGGGAGTGGGCTCACTCACAATTTTGCCTAAGAATACAGCCATGAATAAAGAATGGTACCAACACATCCTCAGAGAGCAACTTCTCCCAACCATCCAGGAACAGTTTGGTGTCGAACAATGCCTTTTCCAGCATGATGGAGCACCTTGCCATAAGGCAAAAGTGAGAACTAAGTGGCTTGGGGAACAAAACATCGATATTTTGGGTCTATGGCTAGGAAACTCCCCAGACCTTAATCTCGTTGAGAACTTGTGGTCAATCCTCCAGAGGCGGGTGGACAAACAAAAGCCCACAAATTCTGACAAACCCCAAGCATTGATTATGCAAGAATGGGCTGCCATCAGTCAGGATGTGGCCCTGAAGTTAATTGACAGCATGCCAGGGCGGATTGCAGAGGTCTTGAAAAAGAAGTGTCAACACTGCAAATATGGACTCTTTGCATCAACTTCATGTAATTGTCAATGTACGCCTTTGACACTTGTGAAATGCTTGTAATTATACTTCAGTGTTCCATAGTAACATCTGACAAAAATATCTAAAGACACTGAAGCAGCAAACTTTGTGGAAATTAATGTTTGTGTCATTCTCAAAACTTTTGGCCACGACTGTACACTCTTGTTTGGGTAATTCTGGCTAGCTAGCATTACGAGATGCAGAGAGTTGATTGTGGACCTCCATCCAAGTAGATTTGCTGCGTGTTATCGAAATTGGTTATACTGGCTTAGATGTGATAGTAGGACGATTTGGTTTTAACATTGATTGATGTGTAACTAAGAATATTGCAGAATTCTTAATATATACAATTATACGACAGAATATAGATAAACCCCCCATGTGACACAATGTTTTCCAACACAATATGGGCCCAAATTCAGAGCAAAAAGGAGGAGTGAAATAGCGAATTGCTGTGTTTGCGATCATTCCCTGTAAAATGGCATATGCCACTGCCTGGAATCAGAACAATAGCACAGACACACACTAAATGGCTTCAGTCACTCATCAATTACTAGGGGACAGTGCGGAACATTACAAAAGCTCCCTAATTACATTTAATCTTCACTCTAGATGTAGAACAGGAGGTTAACATAATATCACTTAACCAATCTTCATGGTTCAATAGCTCTAAATGACTGATATAATGAAAGTCAGTCTGCTTCACTAACACTGTCTGACTGGTCATTTTTTTTGCAAGGCATTCTCTAAAATTCAATTTTCCCCAAGCTTGGTTTCTTTGTTATGTCTGTTAACTTGACATGTCGTATGTCTGGGTGATTTCCATTTTTTTTTTGCCATTTTGTCAAATCTCCCCAAATCTATTATTTACTGCAGGCACAATGGTTAGATAGGGTAAACCCCTTCGGCATGAACTCCCCTCTGTGCCAAGGACTTGAAAAGGGATTCTAGTTCAGAATGAGTGAGTTCTGGGATTTAAATATGTCATTTGGCTTCCTATTCTCAAGAGGTTTGAGCAGAGTAAACGTTGACATTTAAGTGTCTAATGCTGCACCTCAAATAGCAACCTATACCCTACTGCACAACTTTTAACCACTCTGTTTAAGAGTAGCGCACTATATAAGGAATAGGGAGCCATGTGGGATGCAGCCTAAGTTATTGGGAAGAGTAAAATCCTTTGCAAAAAAACTTTGACGAAGTAAACAAATAGATCCCCCAGCCAGATGGGACCTCAATTTACCCCCAGCCCTCATACTGTAACTACAGCTGAAGTCGGAAGTTAACATACATTTAGGTTGGAGTCATTAAAACTTGTTTTTCAACCACTCCACAAATTTCTTGTTAACAAACTAAAGTTTTGGCAAGTCGGTTAGGACATCTACTTCCTGCATGACACAAGTCATTTTCCCAACAATTGTTAACAGACAGATTATTCCACTTAATCACAATTCCAGTGGGTCAAAGGTTTACATACACTAAGGTGACTGTGCCTTTAAAAATCTTGGAAAATTACAGGAAATGATGTCATGGCTTTAGAAGCTTCTGATAGGCTAATTGACATCATTTGAGTCAATTGGAGGTGTACCTGTGGATGTATTTCAAGGCCTACCTTCCAACTCAGTGCCTCTTTGCTAGACATCATGGGAAAATCAAAAGAAATGAGCCAAGACCTCAGAAAAACTATTGTAGACCTCTACAAGTCTGGTTCATCCTTGGGAGCAATTTCCAAACGCCTGAAGGTACCACGTTCATCTGTACAAACAATAGTACGCAAGTACAAACACCATGGGACCACGCAGCCATCATACCCCCCAGGAAGGAGACGCATTCTGTCTCCTAGAGATGAACGTACTCTGGTGCGTAAAAGTGCAAATCAATCCCAGAACAACAGCAAAGGACCTTGTGAAGATGCTGGAGGAAACAGGTACAAAAGTATCTATATCCATAGTAAATTCCTATTCCAAATTCCAACATAAGAGTCCTATGTTGACATAACCTGAAAGGCCACTCAGCAAGAAAGAAGTCACTGCTCCAAAACCACCATAAAAAAAGCCAGACTATGGTATGCAACTGCACATCGGGAAAAATATCATACTTTTTGGATAAATGTCCTCTGGTCTGATGAAACAAAAATAGAACTGTTTGGCCATAATGACCATTGTTATGTTTGGAGGAAAAAGGGGGAGGCTTGCAAGCTGAAGAACACCATCCCAACCGTAAAGCACGGGAGTGGCAGCATAATGGTGTGAGGTTGCTTTGCTGCAGGAGGGACTGGTGCACTTCACAAAATAGATGGCATCACGAGGCAGGAAAATTATGTGGATATATTGAAGCAACATCTCAAGACATCAGTCAGGAAGTTAAAGCTTGGTCGCAAATGGGTCTTCCAAATGGACAATGACCCCAA
Organism: Oncorhynchus gorbuscha; assembly: GCF_021184085.1. Taxonomy (NCBI): domain Eukaryota; kingdom Metazoa; phylum Chordata; class Actinopteri; order Salmoniformes; family Salmonidae; genus Oncorhynchus; species Oncorhynchus gorbuscha. The sequence continues at coordinate 56,575,493 of NC_060181.1, read as the reverse complement.
GCATACTTCCAAAGTTGTAGCAAAATGACTTCAGGACAACGAAGTCAAGGTATTGGAGTGGCCATCACAAAGCCCAGACCTCAATCCTATAGAAAATGTGTGTGCAGAACTGAAAAAGCGTGTGCGAGCAAGGAGACCTACAAACTTGAGTCAGTTACACCAGCTCTGTCAGGAGGAATGGGCCATAATTCACCCAACTTATTGTGGGAAGCTTGTGGAAGGCTACCTGAAACATTTGACCCAAGTTAAACCATTTAAAGGCATTGCTACCAAATACTAATTAAGTGTACGTTAACTTCTGACCCACTGGGAATGTGATGAAAGAAATAAAAACTGAAATAAATCACTCTACTATTATTCTGACATTTCACATACTTAAAATAAAGTGGGGATCCTAACTGACCTAAGACAGGGAATCTTTACTAGGTTTAAATGTCAGGAATTCTACAAAACTGAGTTGAAATGTATTTGGCTAACATGTATGTAAACTTCCGACTTCAACTGTATACTTACTGCAATAGCTTTTATGTATTTTAGTGAAGGCCACAACAAAGTCATGGGGAATCAGAAGTTGTTGGGTTATTGGGCTAGGTCAGGGGTCTTCAACCTTTCCTTGCCCAGAGACCCCCTACCAGGCAAACCGTAAACCCAGGGACTCCCATCATATGTTATGTTCTAAAGTCTTTGAAAGCCAAGCGAACAAACAGATCACCGACCATTTCGAATCCCACCTACCTTCTCCGCTATGCAATCTGGTTTCTGAGCTGGTCAGGGGTGCACCTCAGCCACGCTCAAGATCCTAAACGATATCATCACCACCATCGATAAAAGACAATACTGTACAGGCCGTCTTCATCAACCTGGCTAAGGCTTTCGACTCTGTCAATCACAGTATTCTTATCGGCAGACTCAACAGCCTTGGTTTCTCTAATGACTGCCTCACCTGGTTCACTAACTACTTCTCAGACAGAGTTCAGTGTGTCAAATCGGAGGGCCTGTTATCTGGACCTCTGGCAGTCTCTATGGGGGTGACACAGGGTTCAATTCTCGGGCCGGCTCTTTTCTCTGTATATATCAATGATGTCGCTCTTGCTGCTGATGATTCTTTGATCCACCTCTACGCAGACGGCACCGTTCTGTATACATATTCTTTGGACACTGTGTTAACAAACCTCCAAAATGAGCTTCAATGCCATACAATACTCCTTCCGTGGCCTCCAACTGCTCTTAAATGCTAGTAAAACTAAATGCATGCTCTTCAACCAATAACTGCCCGCACCTGCCCGCCAGACTATAGCATCACTACGCTGGGCGGTTCTGACTTAGAATATGTGGACAACTATAAATACCTAGTTGTCTGGCTAGACTGTAAACTCTCCTTCCAGACTCACATTAAGCATCTCCAATCCAAAGTTAAATCTAGAATCGGCTTCCTATTTTGCAACAAAGCCACCATCACTCATGCAGCATACCCTCGTAAAACTGACTATCCTACCGATCCTTGACTTCATGGATGTTATTTACAAAATAGCCTCCAACACTCTACTCAGCAAATTAGATGCAGTCTATCACAGTGCCATGCGTTTTGACACCAAAGCCCCATATACCATCCACCACTACAACCTGTATGCTCTCGTCGGCTGGCCCTCGCTACATATTTGTCGCCAGACCCACTAGCTCCAGGTCTTCTATAATTGTTGCTAGGTAAAACTCCGCCTTATCTCAGCTCATTGGTCACCATAGCAACACCCACCCGTAGCATGCGCTGCAGCAGGTATATTTCACTAGTCATTTGGCTGCCTTTCCTTCCAGTTCTCTGCTGCCAATGACTGGAACGAATTGAAAAGAAAATCACTGAAGTTGGAGACTTATATCTCCCTCACTAACTTTAAGCGTCAGCTGTCAGAGCAGCTTACCGATCGCTGCAGCTGTACACAGCCCATCTGTAAATAGCCCATCCAAGCAACTACCTACCTCCTCCCCATATTGGTTTTTGTTTTTCTGCTCTTTTGCACACCAGTATTTCTACTTACACATCCTCATCTGTACATATATCACTCCAGTGTAAATTGCTAAATTGTAATTGCTTCGCCACTATTGGCCTATTTATTGCCTTACCTCCTTACTTAATTTGCACACACTGTATACACATTTTTCTATTGGGTTATTGACTGGACGTTCTTGTCGCACTGCTTTTCTTTATCTTGGACAGGGTGCAGTTGTAAATGAGAACCTGTTCTCAACTGGCCTACCTGGTTAAATAAAAGGTGAAATAATAAAAAATAAAAAAAGATAAAAGTATTCAACATTTTCAAAGGAATAGATTTGGTAGATTATTATTTTGACTTCCCCACATTATAATTATAAAGAGCAGCTGTTTAGGTGGTTAAACAAAGGTTAGCCATGTGTTGGCAAAAATGTATGTCCAAGTCAAGAAAGCTTACCAGCAGCCAGAGGCGCTTGCCGCACCGGTAGCCTATTCAAACGGTAGTTTTTCAAAGCCTTTGCCAGCTCCTCCAGTGAGTGTAATTGGATGCAATGAGTGTAATTTGCTCCATATTTGCAGTTGAGAAATAATTAGAAATATGATAATCTCATCATTTCTACTGTAGGTACAGTATTTCATTCAACATTCTCTTGTTGCTAGCGATTTTCAATAAACTATCAAAATTAAGAAAGTCACACACTCCATAGTCGCACACACACTATATAAAATCCCAGCAATTTAATGGGTATTTACCAACGTTTCGGCATCACTGTGCCTTCCTCAGGCTAATGTCATGAATACTTGAACCAGGTTATGTAGACTAACAGTGAAATTAGTGCAACCAATGACAATAGTGAGGGGTGTGTCACAATGATTAAGTTAATTAAAATGAATTAGTGAAACTGTTAAAAAAAACTATAGCTATTGTTATCATATAGAAACATAATTTAATATTATACATCATATTAGTATCAACATACGTTAATGTTTAATTCAGTTTCACATAATTGTTTCATATTTCATTTCATATTTGTTACATCTAATCTTTTGGTTCAACCTTAATGTATAATGAGCATCATCAACAGGGGGAACATATTAGGTGTATGCTAATAAATTGTAGAAAGAATATATCAATTTATAAGACTTGTTCATAAAATAAAGACTTGTTCATAACAAGGGCCTGAGATCAATATTTTTAGAGAGGATATCCAGTAAGTCTCCCTTTTGAGGTAGTAGGATCTCGATGTTACCTCCTCTCCTTGGTAGAACAACATGCTCATTGCCTGTGTATTTGAGGGAGGAGATTGGATGGTTAGCTTCAACAAAGTGAGCTGCTACTGGATAGTCGATGTTCTTACACCGGATTGAGCTGCGGTGTTCAGCTATGCTTTGTTTTAATTGTCTTTTTGTTTGTTCGAGGTAGGCTTTTCCACGTGAACAGGTGATGAGATCGATTTACTCCCTTGGTCTTGCATGAGATGATACCCCTTACCGGGATTTTTTTAACCTGTATGTGGGTGTCTGGAGAAAGACACTTTTATAGTGCTATTGCACTGTGCTCCTGAGCCCTATTTGTAGTTCCCATTTGGGATAGGTGTCAAGAGTATCTGAGTGGGCTCAGGGGGCATGTCAGATCTCACCAAATGATCTCAAATATTGTGACCAAGCGTATAGACCACCAGTGGGGGTTCCTTGAAGAGGTGTGCGATGTGTTTGTCTGATTGCAGAATATGCCAGTGCTTTTTTCGGGTTGCTTTCATTTGCTCCGAGCCTTTGGTGTACTTAGTGCAAAAGACAGTTGCGTTGTTTTTCTTCTTTGGTTGATTTTTTTAGTATTTCCTCTCTTGGTTTTTGAGATATTTTCATCATTGCAGCATCAAGAGTTTTGTCCTTGTAGCCTCTCACTTTGAATTGATTTGTCATTTGTTTTTCAATGCTGTCAAAATCTGTCTGATTCCTTTAACCCTGCATAACTGGCTATATTGGAAGACCATTCTTGAGGGGAAGGAGATGCATACTATCTGCACATAGCAAGGTATTGCGATCTGTGGGCTTTGTGTATACTGTAAGTCTGTGTGTAATGCATCATTCATTCTCTTTGATAATCCATAAGTCCAGGTAGTTTATTTTTCTCTCATCAGGCTGCATGGTGAATTTGAGATATTCAGAGCTCTCGTTTAGCTGAGTTTGGAATTCATTTAGTTCCTGCTGACTTCCTTCCCAGAGCACAAAGACATCATCTATGTATCTCTTCCATAGGAGGATTTTAGAAAGTAAGGGGTGTGTCTCTGTTTTATAAAGGAGTGCTTCCTCAAATTGTCCCACATACAGGTTTGCATAGTTGGGGGGAAAAGGGGGAGCCCATGGCTACACCCCGAATTTGAAGGAAAAAGTCTGGCTCAAAAACAAAGTAGTTATTGGATAATACCAGTTCAGGAAGTTGTAAGATGCAAATCATTGGATGGAGCGAGGGTAGAGTCTCTGCTGAAGGAAGTGTTGCAGCGCCTGCAAGCTTCCAGTGTGTGGGATGTTAGTGTACAAGGTCTCCACATCAAAAGTGTCAAGCAGGGTGCCCTCTGGTATCCTTCCTAAGCCATCTATCAACGAGATCATGTGACTAGTGTCTTTGACATAAGATGGGAGATTCTCAACCATCGGTTTTAATGTGGTTTTCCACAAATGTAGAAATGTTGGATGTGACAGAGTCGATTACTGATACAATCTACCTGGAGGAGGAGACACTTGTTTGAGTAATTTAGTGACTGTATAGAAAGTTGGTGTCTTGGGAATTTTCACACAGAAATTCAACTTATTTTTTGGTGATTTGTCCTGATTCCAAACAGCCTTCTACTGTGGATGAGATATTATGCTGGAATTCAAGGGTAGGGTCACAATTCAGTTTGTGATAGTAGAAGTCATCCTTTCGATAGTTGTCGGCGACATTCATTCACATAGTCACATTTGTTTTGTATACAAATTCCTCCTCCTTTGTCACATTTCTTTGAATGATGATCGAAGAATCTGACTCTAAGTCCTTCAGAGCCATTCTCTCATCTCTACTCAGGTTATCATAGGATGTGTGTTTCTGTTAGTCTTTCAGTAAGTCACCTACATCATTTTCAACAATCCTACAGGTTTCTATGGACACAATGTGTTTGGGGGGGGTATGAAGGAACCTTTTGCTCTAAATGTGGTTCTCTCAGAGTTCTCAGTTACCTCAGCTTAGTTAATGGCTCCATCTTCTCCTTGACTCAAGGTAGGACAGGTAAGTCTATTGATTAGCGTGGTAGACCTACAGTTGAAGTCAGAAGTTTACATACACCTTAGCCAAATACATGTAAACTCAGTTTTTCACAATTCCTTACATGTATTCCTAGTAAAAATTCCCTATCTTAGGTCAGGTAGGGTCATCACTTCGCTTTAAGAATGTGAAATGTCAGAATAATAGTAGAGAGTGATTTATTTCAGCTTTTATTTCTTTCATCACATTCCCAGTGGGGCAGAAGTTTATATACACTCAATTAGTATTTGGTAGCATTGTCTTAAATTATTTTACTTGGGTCAAATGTTTTAGGTAGCCTTACACAAGCTTCCCACAATAAGTTGGGTGAATTTTGGCCCATTCCTCCTGACAGAGCTGGTGTAACTGAGTCAGGTTTGTAGGCCTACTTGCTCGCACACGCTTTTCAGTTCTGCTCACACATTTTCTATAGGATTGAGGAGAGGGCTTTGTGATGGCCACTCCAATACCTTGACTTTGTTGCCCTGAAGCCATTTTGCCACAACTTTGGAAGTATGCTTGGGGTCATTGTCCATTTGGAAGACCCGTTTGCGACCAAGCTTTAACCTCCCGTTCTGATGTCTTGAGATGTTGCTTCAATATATCCACATAATTTTCCTGCCTCATGATGTCATCTATTTTGTGAAGTGCACCAGTCCCTCCTGCAGCAAAGCATCCCACACAACATGATGCTGCCACACCCATGCTTCACGGTTGGGATGGTGTTCTTCAGCTTGCAAGCATTCCCCTTTTTCCTCCAAACAGAACGATGGTCATTATGGCCAAACAGTTCTATTTTTGTTTCATCAGACCAGAGCATATTTCTCCAAAAAGTAAGATCTTTGCTGAGCGGCCTTTCAGGTTATGTCGATATAGGACTCATTTTACTGTGGATATAGATACTTCTGTACCGGTTTCCTCCGGCATCTCCACAAGGTCCTTCGCTGTTGTTCTGGAATTGATTTGCACTTTTCGCACCAAAGTACGTTCATCTCTGGGAGACAGAACGCGTCTCCTTCCTGAGTGGTGTGATGGCTGCGTGGTCCCATGGTGTTTATACTTGCGTACTATTGTTTGTTCAGATGAACGTGGTACCTTCAGGCATTTCCAAATTGCTCCCAAGGATGAACCAGACTTGTGGAGGTCTACAAAGGCCAGCATCCCGGATTCGCCTCTTCACTGTTGACGTTGAGACTGGTGTTTTGTGGGCAATATTTAATGAAGCTGCCAGTTGAGGACTTGTGAGGCGTCTGTTTCTCAAACTAGACACTCTAATGTACTTGTCCTCTTGCTCAGTTGTGCACCTGGGCCTCTCACTCCTCTTTCCATGCTGGCTTAGAGCCAGTTTGAGTTGTTCTGTGAAGGGAGTAGTACACAGCGTTGTACGAGATCTTCAGTTTCTTGCCAATTTCTCGCATGGAATAGCCTTCATTTCTCTGAACAAGAATAGACTATCGAGTTTCGATAGTAAGTTATTTGTTTCTGCCCATTTTGATCCTGTAATCGAATCCACAAATGCTGATGCTCCAGATACTCAACTAGTATAACTACGGACAGTTTTATTGCTTCTTTAATCAGGACAACAATTTTCAGCTGTGCTAACATAATTGCTAAAAGGGTTTTCTAATGATCAATTAATATTTTAAAATTATAAACTTGGATTAGCTTGGAACACAGGAGTAATGGTTGCTGATAAGGGCCTCTGTACGCCTATGTAGAAATTCCATAACAAATCAGCCATTTCCAGCTACAATAGTCATTTATAACATTAATAATGTCTACACTGTATTTCTCATCAATTTGATACTATTTTAAATGACAAAAAATGAACTTTTCTTTCACAAACAATGACATTTCTAAGTGACCCCAAACTTTTGAACGGTCGTTTATATTTTTGCAGCCCCCCTGCAATACCTCTGTGGCCCCCTATGGGACAGCCATTTGAATACCCCTGGGCTAGATAGTTCCTTGTAATGGTTCTGCTCAGGTAATGGTAGAAGGGGCAGGATGTGACAAACAAATGGGGCATTTTCTCTCAGGTCATATCAGACCCACCACTGTCCAATATGCTGTGTACTCTCATGAGAGACATTGCAAAATTATTTTTTATTGTTCTGGACAGTACATTTACAGTATAGGCGACCATATGAAGTTGATAGAGAGAATACTGTTAAACTCTGACATTTTTATAAAAACTACATAGAAAGAAGAGGAGTAGGTGGCCGGTACATTGCAATAAACTTTAGTGAACTATTAACAGAAAATATTTACAAAAGGAAACATATTGCAGCAGTCAGCATAGTACATCAGGAAGCACAACTGCACCGCGTTTCACCTTCTAGAGTCTTCCTCAGGCAGCGTTGTGAAAAAAAGACACAAAACTGAAGAAAGCAGTCTGCGTATGATAACTCTCAAAGGACAAACACATAAAGCTACATGATGCACGTCAAAGACAATTTTTTTGACAGAAGTATAAACGCCAACACCACAATAACAACATCAAATAAGTCATGTGTTGACAAGAACTAAACAACCTGGAGGTTTTCCATTTGACCCAGTTGTCATCGGTTTATTACATACTAACGCACACCTATACATACTGCCGTGATTACAGTGGGTGTGCTCCCTTTAATGCGGTCTTCCATTGTCTGTGTTCTCTGAAAAATGGCTAGCCAAACTGACATTTGGGCAGAATCCCATTTCCTGATGATTCCTGTTTGAGTTAAGGGATTTATTATTTATTAAACTAGGGCAATTCAGTTAAGAACTAATTCTTATTTACAATGACAGCCGACCCCGGCCAATTGTACACTGCCCTATGGGACTCTTAATCACGGCTGGATGTGATACAGCCCGGATTTGAACCTGGGACTGTAGTGATGCCTCTTGCACAGAGATGCAGTGCCTTAGACCGCTGCGCCACTCAGGAGCCCAAGTGGCTAAAAGAGGGGTCATTTAGGTCACCTTGTTTCAATACAATTCAAAGTCAATTCTACATGAGCTGCTGGCTAGGGTTTAAGCTGTTGCGGCTGAGCTGGCATTTATTCAAATCAAATAAAAACACATTTTATTTATAACGTGCTGAATACAACCTTAGAGTGAAATGCTTACTTACAAGCCCTTAACCAACAATGCAGTTCTAATAAAAATACCTAAAAATAAAGTAAGAGATAAGAAAAACAAATCATTAAAAAGCAGCAGTAAATAACAATAGCGGGGCTATATACAGGGGGTACCGGTGTCGAGGTTATTGAGGTAATATGTACAGAGTTATTAAAGTGACTATGCATAGATAATAACAGAGATTAGCAGCAGCTTAGAAGGGGGGGGGCAATGCAAATAGTCTGGGTAGCCATTTGATTAGCTGTTCAGGACCGCTTGCCTTGCGGTAGCAGAGAGAAAAGTCTATGACTAGGGTGGCTGGAGTCTTTAACAATTTATAGGGCATTCCTCTGACACCGCCTGTTATAAAGGCCCTGGATGGCAAGAAGCTTGGCCCCGGTGATGTACTGGGCCGTACACACTACCCTCTGTAGTGCCATGTGGTCGGAGGCCAAGCAGTTGCCATACCAGGCAGTGATGCAACCATTGTTCTCACTGGTGCAGCTGTAAAGCCTTTTGAGGATCTGAGGACCCATGTAAAATATTTTCGGTCTACCTTGTCGGGTAATAGGTTTTGTCGTGCCCTCTTCACGACTGTCTTGGTGTGCTTGGACCATGTTAGTTTGTTGGTGATGTGGACACCAAGGAACTGGAAGCTCTGAACTTGCTCCACTACAGCCCCGTTGATGAGAATGGGGAAGTGCTCGGTCCTACTTTTCCTGTAGTCCACAATAATGTAATTTATTGTAAAACACATTGAGTTGATTTCCTCTTAAAAACTTGTTATGGCTAGGGGTACCGGTAGCGGAACGTTTCGACAACATCCGGTGAAATTGCAGAGCAGAACTGTAAAAAAAAGAATTTGAAATATTTAACTTTCATACAATCATACTTTCATACAATCAAGTGCAATACACCAAATTAAAAGTTAACTTCTTGTTCATCCATCCACCGTGTCAGATTTCAAAAAGGCTTTACGGCGAAAGCAAACCAAGTGATTATCGGAGGACAGCATCCCACCATACAAACATATGACAATCATATTTCAACCCGCCAGGCACAACACAAAACTCAGAATTAACAATATAATTCATGCCTTACCTTTGAAGATCGTCTTCCGTTGGCACTCCAAAATATCCCATAAACATCACAAATGGTCCTTTTGTTTGATAAATTCCATCGTAATATCTCCAAAATGTTCATTTATTTGACACGTTTGACTCAGAAAAGCACTGGTTCCAACTCGCCCAACATGACAACAAATTATCTAATCAAACATTTTAAACAACTTTCCTAATCCAATTTTAGTTATTTTAAAACTTAAATACTCAAAAAAATCTAAGACGGGATGAACTGCATTCAATAGAGCAGGGGTGTCAAAGTCAAATGGACGGAGGGCCAAATAAAAAATTTAGCTACAAGCCGAGGGCCGGACTGTTCGAATGTTCATTGAAAATTTTTTAAATGACGCATATAGTCTAGTGAACCTAATTGAACCTACTGAAAACCTAACAAATATATTCCAATATGATCAGATAAATAAAGCAATATTTTCTTATGGCTCTGTCAGTAATCTTTAATTTTCAACAGACACAAAAGACAAATTTCCTTTATATAAAAATCCCCATAACATGAACATTAAATGAAAGAAACCGGTATTCAAGGCACCATCAGTAGCCTATATTTTCTATTTTAGCAAAAGTGGGCTAAATTTACTTCAAAGAAAAAAACAATAATAGCAATTTTCTATCATCCACTCAACTGAAATATTTTTAAAATATAATTGGATTGAAATACAATAAAATAAAGTGCAAAAATCTATTAATCAAAAACAACACTTTGTTTAAGGAGAAGTAACATGCAGTGAAAACAAATATTAAACTTTAACTTTTAAACTTGAACTGAGTAAAAACTCTAAATATGTGATTGCACAGTAATGTTCACTTGTTTGAGGTTGAGGGTGATACTTGGTGGTGTCCCATCTTTTCCACAAGTTCATCAATGTTCGGGGTAAGGCTCTGAGCTGAGGAAATCCTCAGAATTGAGTGGAGGTGTTCAGCAGTAAGTCGACTTCTGTGTGATGTTTTGTTCAAGTTCATCAAAGAAAACAGTTGTTCACACAGGTATGTGCTGCCAAACATAGACAACGTTTGAGCAGCCTGGATGCGCAGCTGGGGCATTGTGTCGGGGAGGAAACGCTGCCGCATATTTTGCCCTCAGTGCATCATTGCATTGGAGGTCAATCAACTCCATTTGGAGGTTTGGTGGTGAGCTTTCCACGTCAACAGCAAATGGGTTACCGAGCAGTTCCAACCTGCTTTTTTGTGCTTCAAAGTCAGCAAATCGGCGTCGAAAGTCAGCGGCAAGCATACCTATTTTATCAGCCAACTGTGCGCTCGGGAACGCACTGGTAGAGAGCTTCTCTTTCATGGTCTGGCAGCTGGGAAAGTGGCTCAAATTTTCTTTCCGCATCTGCGTCTCCCACAGAGTCAGTTTGGTTTTAAATGCCTTCACTGTACTGTACATATCAGAGATGACACGATCCCGACCCTGCAGCTGCAAGTTCATTGCATTCAGATGACTCGTAATGTCACACAGAAAAGCCATTTCACACATTTAAAAAGAGTTGCCTTTTTTCTGGGCAAACTTCGTCACAAACTTTAATCATGCAGTTTTAGCGATCTCTTCTGCCAAAATAAAACTGGCCTTGACAGCAGCCTGGCCTTGTGATTTGGCTTTTTTGAACAGAGCCTGTCGAGATTTGAGGCCTCGTTTTAATTCCTCTGCCTTTTGTAGCCTTTGTTTCATGTCCATATTCTTGTTTTTGTCCGCGTGTTTCGTTTCATAATGTCGTCTCAGATTATACTCTTTCAGTACCGCCACACTTTCTCCACACAGAAGACACACAGGTTTTCCAGCTACCTCCGTGAACAAATACTCCGACTCCCACCTTGTTTGAAACCCCCCGGTTCTCAGTGTCCACCTTCCGTTTTGCCATTTTTGATGGGTATCTGAAAGTTAATTTTACTGTGATGCTGACAACTGCTGTGCCAATAAATATTGAAATGAAGCAGCCTACTGCTCGGTGCGTCACTGTTGCATTGTGGGAAATGTAGTATTGGTGCGTGTAAAAGATCTGCGGGCTGCCGGCTTGCTGCGGTCTGCGGGCCGGTTCTAACAATAAATCAAGATCATCCCAGGGGCCGTAAAAAACCTTCTCGCGGGCCGGATGTGGCCCGCGGGGCCTTGACTCTGACATATGTGCAATAGAGGATAAAATGAATGTGGAGCGAGCTCCAGGTCACGCGCCCCAAACAAAACAGTCCACTTGGCTAAGGAAAGGGCTACTTCTTCATTACTCAAAAGAAAAACATCAACCAATTTCTAAAGACATCTAGTGGAAGCCATAGGAACTGCAGGCAGATGCCTCAGAAATCTAGATTCACATAGAAAACCAATTGAAAACACAGTCACCTCAACAACAACAAAAAAATCATGGATAATTTGTCCTCTGGGTTTCGCCTGCAAAATAAGTTATGTTATACTCACAGACATTATTTTAACAGTTTTAGAAACTGAAAATATGCATATCCAAGCTTCTGGGCCTGAGTAGCAGGCAGCTTACTTTGGGCACGCTTTTCATCCAGACGTGAAAATACCGCCCCCTAGCCCGAAGACGTTTTAAAGGGATACTTTGCGATTTTGTCAATTAACCCCTTTTCTACTTTCCCAGAGTCAGATGAACTTGTCGATGCTATTTTTAAGTCTCTGTGTGAAGGAAGTTGCTAACTAGCGATAACGCAATTGCTAACTAATGCTAGCTGCTACCATAGACTTCCATTTTAGCTGTTACCATAGACTTCAAGTCATTGTGCATTGCCATTGCTAGTTAGCATTTGTTCACAAAACTACCTCTAACTTCCTTCATACTGGACACAGAGACAGAACAATTGTATCCATGATTTAGTCTGACTCTGCGGTAGATAAAAGGCCCAAAACCCAAAGTATCCCTCAAACGCAACAGCCCCTTTATGTAGGGCCACACAGCACTAATAAAGGAAGCAAATCCCAAAAAACATTGGACGTTATATTCTGTTTAGGTTATGCTGATTTTCATGTAAGCCAATATGATCTGTATTGCCAGAGAAAACGTAATTATGTGTTTAAGATATTAACATAATGGCATGTTGACTCTAATCTATTGTTCTTTCCCAAATGATTGAATAACGTTATTTGACTACCTCATAGATAATGATAGGTTATTATAGCAATGAGACTGCTCTAAGACAGATGTGGTAAGACAAATGTGTAATTACATTTTTTTTTCAATAAATGATTAATTGAAGGTAGTAAAGACATTTGAATTACAAGTATACAGTGCATTCGGAAAAGTAATCAGACCCCTTGACTTTTTCCACATTTTGTACATTACAGCCTTATTCAAAAATGTATTAAAAAACATTTCCCTCATCAACCTACACACTATACCCCACAACGACAAAACAAAAATTGTTTTTACACAGTACTTTGTTGAAGTGCCTTTGGAAGCGATTACAGACACAAGTCTTCTTGGGTTTGATGCTACAAGCTTGGCACACCTGTATTTGGGGAGTTTCTCCCATTCTTCTTCTCTGCAGATCCTCTCAAGCTCTATCAGGTTGTTGCACAGCTATTTTCAGATCTCTCCAGAGATGTTTGATCGGGTTCAAGTCTGGGCTCTGGCTGGGCCGCTCAAGGACATTCAGAGACTCCTGCGTTGACTTGGCTGTGTGCTTAGAGTCGTTGGCCTGTTGGAAGGTGAACCACTTTGCATTCAGGCCAAAGAGTTCAATCTGGGTTACATCACACCACAGCATCTTGTTTCTCATGATCTGAGAGCCTTTAGGTGCCTTTTGGCAAACTCCAAGTGGGCTGTCATGTGCCTTTTACTGAAGAGTGTCTTCCGTCAGGCCACTCTACCATGAAGGCCTAATTGGTGGTTTGCTGCAGAGATGATTGTGCTTCTGGAAGGTTCTCTCATCTCCACAGAGGAACTCTGGAGCTCTGTCAGAGTGACCATTTTGGTTCTTGGTCACATCCCTGACCAATGTCCTTCTCCCCTGATTGCTGAGTTTGGCCGGGCAGCCAGCTGTAGGAAGAGTCTTGGTGGTTCCAAACTTTTTCATTTTAAGAATGATGAAGGCCACTGCGTTCTTGGGGACCTTCAATGCTGCAGAATTTTTTTGCCACCCTTCCCCAGATCTGTGCCTCGACACAATCCTGTCTTTGAGCTCTACAGACAATTCCTTCAACCTCACGGCTTGGTTTCTGTTCTATAATATAATATAATATATGCCATTTAGCAGACGCTTTTATCCAAAGCGACTTACAGTCATGTGTGCATACATTCTACGTATGGGTGGTCCCGGAGATCGAACCCACTACCCTGGCGTTACAAGCGCCATGCTCTACCAACTGAGCTACACAGGACCATGCACAGTCAACTGTTTCTGAAAAGAAAAATATTCTAAATATTCTAATAACCTGTTTTTCGCCTTGTCATTATGGGGTATTGTGTGTAGATTGATGAGGAATAAGGCTGTGACGTAACAAAATGTGGAAAAAAATCAAGGGGTCTGAGTACTTTCCGAATGACCTGTACACAAATCATGCACGTGAATGTAATGTCAACTTATATTCACTGAGAGCATTTACTAAGCCACAGTAAAATAGATAGCAAAAAGAAAAATGTAATTACCCACAGATAATAGCATTTTGCCATTTTATCCTATGGTACATGTTGTGGCCTTACATGTTAAGTTGTGTTTACTGTTGCCTAATCCTTCCTTCATCAGTTGTTGTGCCACAGTATCGACAGAAAATGAAAGAGTAATGTGTTCTCTGGTCTTACCTACAGCATAAACCTCTCCTATAATTCAACCTCCATAGTTTACGGCCATGTGTTCATGTGAAGGGAATACTAATCTTATTCTGAAGGCCTAATGGCTCTGAAGTGGGCTCTAGAGCTAAGAAAAAAGTGCAAAACCCTCATACTGACATTTTCTGCCTGGCCTAAATGGACATAAACAGGTTTTGTGAAATACAGAACTGATATTGTGTGAAGTACTATTTTGTATTTTTGACAGTTGGTGCACAGTGTGTCTTTGACAGTCTAAACTTATATGTGTTTGGTTATTGTTCAACCCTATCACTCATTCCTGATTGCATAATCTACAGGAGATGATGATGAGAATTCGACATTAGTATATAGGAAATGCCTTTTCATCTCTTTTGAAAATAAATGACTCATATCCTCATCAAAATGCAACAATGTTAATAATAGGACTATCATTTATTTGCTTTAACCCGGGCGAAATTGCGACTGTGGTTTTGCCATTTCTCTAATTCCTTAATTATGGCCGTTTTACAATTACCACATAGATTACAACAGCAAGTCCTGCCAATCTCCCAGATGGGGAACCATACAGTGAATGGCAGGGTTTATTTAGCTATCATCCAGTAGAGTAGAAAGGCATTTTCCCTTCACCCAAGGAATCTCCTTGCCATTCAGAGGCTCTAGCAGTGTGTGTCTTGGGAGGATAGTCCCAGTAGGTATTAGATAGAACATCGCAGCCCGCCACCTGTGGGGTAAACAACCCAATTGGCACACCGCAAAAACGTCACCTTTTTTCCGCCCGTGTCCTCCTATTATTATTTTCAACATTGCCGTCTCCTGAGCATTCTCACTACTTAGAAAAGTGTCATATTGTAGGGCTTCCCACATGCCTGTATTCTTGACAATGCTAGCAGCCACTTGAGTGCTAGCCAACTACCGACCGGAACATTAAGCTAGCCAAGATCAACAACACAAACAAGAGGACTATGCTGAAAAAAATATATCAATGCAACGTGCAACAATTGCAAAGATTTTACAGTTCATGAAAGGAAATGAGTCCATTGAAATCAATTCATTAGGCCCTAATCTATGGATCTATGGATCTATGGATCTATGGATCTATGGATTTCACATGACTGGGAATACAGATATGCATCTGTTGGTCACAGATACCTTGAAAAATGGTAGGGGCAGTGATCAGAACACCAGTCAGCATCTAGTGTGATCACAATTTGCCTCATGCAGTGCGACACATATTCTTCACATAGAGTTGATCAGGCTGTCGATTGTGGCCTTTGGGATGTTGTTCCAATCCTCTTCAATGGCTTAGCAAAGTTGCTGGATACTAGCGGGAACTGGAACATGCTGTCGTACATGTCGATCCAGAGCATCCCAAATATGCTCAACGGGTGACATGGCTGGTGAGTATGCCATCCATGGAAGAACAGGAACATTTTTAGCTTCCAGGAATTGCGTACAGATCCTTGTGACATGGGGTCACAAGCTGAAACATGAGGTGATGGCGGTGGATGAACGGTACGACAATTCTTTTGTAAAAATTATTTCACCTTTATTTAACCTGGTAGGCCAGTTGAGAACAAGTTCTCATTTACAACTGCGACCTGGCCAAGATAAAGCAAAGCAGTGTGACAAAAACAACAGAGTTACACATGGGATAAACAATCGTACAGTCAATAATACAATCTACCTCGGGATCTCATCATGATATCTCTGTGCATTCAAATTGCCATCGATAAAATCCAATTGTGTTCGTTGTCTGTTTTCTGACATCAGAAAACCGCTCGCTCACACAATGCCATACACGTGGTCTGCAGTTGTGAGGCCAGTTGGAGGTACTGCCAATTTCTCTAAAACAACATTGGAGCCGGCTTATGGTAGAGAAATGAACATGAAATTCATTGTGCACTAAATTTGAGGTGAAAAAGCTGTTTGATCGCATGGAACATTTATGGGATCTTTTATTTCAGCTCATGAAACATGGGGCCAACACTTTACATGTTGCATTTATATTTTTGTTCAGTGTAGCTACTTGTAGCCTACTTGGACACCAGGTCCCCACATTTCCGATGCCGAAAAGCCTGAAGCCACATGGCTGTTATCGCAGGCTCTATCTCCCGAAGTCCGAGCATTGTGAACCATAGGTCGGGATTTTTTTACTGGTTACGTGTGTATTAAACAACACAGCAGCTTTTCTGCATGTTTTGTCATTTCTGTATACCAAAAAAATCGACAAAGTTGGCTCTTTTACAAAGGGGATCAATGAGAGAGAATGATTGATTTCCCCAATCCTCAATTTGTGGTTGAGGGGAATTCCTTCTTATGACATGAATATCAACTTAAAGCATAGGAGCATCTTAGAGATCCTTTCATTTATTATATATGTAATTATATGGGGAGCATTAAACATGGTAGAACCTACATTCTAGGCAGTAACAGGGTTGTGTGTATGAGTGTTCCTGGTAAGGTGTGCCTGTAATTCAAGTCATTCTAAGTACAGGGACGTCAAAAGTTCAGATTGCTGCATAAACACTATGGATGCTCTAGTCTAGAGCGCATGGTTACATTGTTTGAGATGATTTAACTCTGGTTAAATGCTGAGAAATAGATGCCTTTGTTGCAATAGTTTGTGAGTGGGCAACATACAGCGTGTTTGAAAGTATTCAGACCCCTTGACGTTTTCCACATTTTGTCACATTACATCCTTATTTCTAAAATGTATTAACTAGTTATTTTTCCTCATCAATCTACACATAATATCCCATAATGGCAAAGCAAAGACATGCTTTTAGAAATGTTTGCTGAAATATCACATTTACATAAGTATTCAGACCCTTTACTCAGTATTTTGTTGAAGCACCTTTTGTCAGCGATTACAGCCTCGAGTCTTCTTGGGTTTGACGCTACAAGCCTGGCATACCTTTATTTGGGGAGTTTCTCCCATTCTTCTTTGCAGACCCTCTCAAGCTCTGTCAGGTTGGATGGGGAGCGCCGCTGCACAGCTCATTTCACGTCTCTCCAGAGATGTTCAATTGGGTTAAAGTCTGGGATCTGGCTGGGCCACTCAAGGACATTCAGAGACTTGTCCCGAAAGCCTCTCCTGTGTTGCCTTGGCTGTGTGCTTAGGGTCATTGGCCTGTTGAAAGGTGAACTGTCTCCCCAGTGTGAGTTCCTGAGCGCTCTGGAGCAGGTTTCATCAAGGAACTCTCTGTACTTTGCTCTGTCATCGTTCCCTCGGTTCTGACTGTTCTCCCAGTCCCTGCAGTTGAAAAACATCCCCACAGCATGATGCTGCCCCAACCATACTTCACCATAGGGATGGTGCCAGGTTTCCTCCAGACATGACGCTTGGCATTCAGGCCAAATAGTTCAATCTTGGTTTCAACAGACCAGAGAATCTAGTTTCTCATGGTCTGAGAGTTCTTTGGGTGCCTTTTGGCAAACTCCAAGTGGGCTGTCATGTGCCTTTTACTGAGGAAAGGCTTCCATCTGGCCACTACCATAAAGGCCTGATTGGTGGAGTGCTGCAGAGATGGTTGTCCTTCTGGAAGTTTCACAGAGGAACTCTGGAGCTCTATCAGAGTGACCATTAGGGTCTTGGTCACCTCTAGGAAGAATCTTGGTGGTTCCAAACTTCTTAAATTTAAGAATGATGGAGACCACTGTGTTCTTGGGGACCTTCAACGCTGCATCCAATTTTTGGTACCCTTCCCCAGATCTGAGCCTCGATTACAATCCTGTCTCGTAGCTCCATGGACAATTCCTTCGACCTCATGGCTTGGTTTTTGCTCTGACATGCACTGCCAACTGTGGGACCTTATATAGACAGGTGTGTGCCTTTCCAAATCATGTCCAATCAATTGAATTTACCACAGATGATGATGAATGGAAACAGGATGCACCTGAGCTCAATTTCGAGTCTCATTGCAAAGGGTCTGAATACGGTATTTGGTATTTCAGTTTTTTATTTTTTTATAAATTAGCACAAAAAAATTAAACTTGTTCTCACTTTGTCATGATGGGGTTTGGCGTGTAGATTGATGAGAAAATTAATTAATTTAATCAATTTTAGAATAAGGTTGTAGCATAGCAAACTGGAAAAAGTCAAATGGTCTGAATAATTTTCAAATGCACTGTATATCATTATCTTAAGTTGACAGGTTTAATTGTTTTGCAGTATTAAATTAAAGTACATTGCAGTGCTAATTTACCTAATGTGGACAGTTTCTGTTACTACCTTACACAAGCTTGCATTTTCCCCTATAAAATTGAGTGGAATTACACATCCTTTCAATCTCAGATTGGTGGTTTTAATTATAACAGTTTATAGTCATTACGATGACTTAAGATTTATTGCTTCAAACAGATCAATATCTTTGGTTTTGTACCGTTTATTTTGTCACATGCCCCGGTATGCACAGAACTTCGGGGTGGTCTCTCTATAAAAGTCATTGGCCACACACCAATACATGGACGTGGCAATCAAACTATCACTTAAATAGCAGCCAACCGTTCTCACTGTTGATATCTTATGCCGCGTTGTGATTAGTTTAAGTTAACTAACAGGAAAAAGTGGTCTGTTCACGAAATCAACATCTGACATTGCAAAATATAGATATAAGCCTTCTACAAGTCATGAGTGATGCTCATGTGCTTCACTGGCCACACTAAAGGGTGAAATAGCAACCATTTGCCCCCTGTTCTATTGATTTCAGCGTGATATCGATGGAAGTTATTAACAAAAAAGCGTTGCTTTACACTTACCGCGTTGGCGACCCACTTGAATCCAAATGCAACACTTCAAAATGTAGCTATCTGTCTTCTACAAATCGTCCTCTAACCAGTGATGAACACATTATTCCCAGGTTCCGTGTGGTTTTTGAGCTGTGATAGTTTAAACAAGACGTGCAACCTCATCTTCCACCTCTAGGGCAATGGATTTCAACATGATATCGATATGAGTGACTGACAAATAAGTGTTGCGTTTCTCTTTCTGTTTTGCTAACCCCTAAATCCAAAATGCACCACTTCAAAATGTAGCTGACTGTCATCTGCAGGTTGTTCTCTAACCAGTGATGTCAAAAAAAAGATATCCAGTTTCCACGTGTTTTTTTTTGTTTTGTTAGTTTCAACAGCGCCTACCACCTTAATCGATATCAGTGATTTATTGCCACTTGTCAAAACAACAGGGTTTTGGTGCATGTGCAGTTTATAAGGTGCTTGTTTTAAAAAATAATAGGATTACTATTGTGGCACATGCACAGCATGTATAGATAGCACATTGTATGTTTATGTTCTCAACATATCACAAACTGTTTCTGCATATCGGTTATTGATTTGGACACGTTAAAAAAAACGGTGTTTTGACATTGGGCTATTTATCAAAATGTCTCGTCAACAGGAATCAGCGACGACATTGTCAAGCTCTAGGAATATGAACGGAACTTTCAACAGTGTACTTAATCAGGTAAGAACTGCCGAATGTGTCCAAAAATGTGCTGCGATTGATTGATTTTGAAGATATACCAGAAATCACCAAAACGGGTTTGCCTTGCCTACTAAGTACACTGACATGAATAGGGCTCTGATTTTGACCTTCTCATGACCATGGGACCCCAATCAACTTCCATTGACCAGAGGAGCACTGTGGCCTACACAATCTCCTAGCACGCTTCTAGAACGCTGCTGATCACCAGGGATGCTTTCTCGCACTACTGTAGGAGCTATCAATGCCATTTCTCCACAAAGTCACATCGCAGAAGGAGAGTGCGCTAAGATAGTGGAACGTGCAGAATAGGAATGAGCCAGCTAGACGTTCTGTAGCGACGTTTCCTACTGTATGTTGCTGGCACACACATACACATGCAAGCGTTAGCAGTGCACACATGTGCACACAAGCAAGGGGCTGTGACATCATTCTTATGTGCACAACTCGATACCTTGCACCTGGGCACGGTCCGTTACACTCACTATCCTGCAGGAAATGTTACGTTGGGACGGGATGTAGTGTAATTTGCTTCCTGCATCACAGGTCCCTAGCATTACAAGGAAATGCCGTGTTGTGCCCTTACTGGACTAGCATTGTTGACTAAGATTATTAAGTGGAATAAAGAACATAAATAATGTGGGCAAAACGTAGGCAGCTATGCCCCTCAAATCCCACCACAGCCAATGTCCTATGCCTTTAGACACAACCCCCAAAGATCTGCTCTCAGTCCAACTTGAGCATGCTGACACATCGAAGAGGAATTCACCTTCCCTTGCCATATTGTTCAGCACAGAATGCATGTGTCACTAGCCGTGTATTTCTTTCTTTTATAGACACAGACTTTGAAGAGAGAACACTTAAATCCCTGTCTCTGAAATAGTTATTCTGCATTCTCATTAGCACACAAAGGAGCACTAGTAGTAGTAAAAAAAAAAAGCTGACCTTGGCACCGTGGTTTGAGGGGAACCTGTGATTTGAAAGTCAAGGTCTTTAAAGGCAGATAAGCAGCAGTGCATTTTAATCCCCTCTCTGCTGAGCGGGGCATCTGGTTAAATAACTGCCTTTTTGCCCCTTTCCTTCGAGTGGGGATTTCTGTTACGTCTGTGCTTTCCACCGCAGATTTCCCAAGGCTTCAGATCCATCTATTGTATGGCCACATTGTGTCAGACTTAAGCCCTTATCCTGAATCGCCGTCCCTAGACTAGCATATTCCTGTACATGTCAGGAATGGAGTCCTTATTTTCTGTGAGGCCTCAGATTATAAAACTTTTGAGAGGTTTTCTTTGCCTCTCACAACAGCAACTCTTGGTCAGTTATGGTTCAATCTCCAAAACCAATTAACTTTTTTTTTTCGCCCTGTGCTGATGCTCCTTTGAACATCCAACTTTGCCTAGTGCTTGGTGCTTAAAATCCAAGGTTTCCAAGGCAACCAGCAAGATGCTGCAGCTTTACCCATCTTGGATAATTCCACCAGCTGCTCTTCAGGCAGGTTAATTAAGTATTAAAGATAACAAGTTGAAGCGGTAATGGTCAAGACGTATCGTGACAAGTGGGTGGATTCCTATAATGAAGCTCATTATTCTTCCCTCACTATGTCCTTGCATCTTGATACAATGCGAGAAAAAGAGTGCGACTTTTAAAAAGGCATGCACTGAACGTTTGACTAGACCAACGGAAGAGATCACAAGAGGGTTGTCCATCTGTGACGGCTTCTTTTCTCCCTACTTTGGTGATGATGCCACCCGGATTCCCTTCAGCTATAGGACATCTGCTCATATGGACATGTGGGATGACGCAAACTGGATGACCAGAGTGACAGAGTAGCGGACACCTCCTCGTACAACTAATATGTCCTCGTAATTAGGTTGACTCACTATGGGAAAGCCTTTTTTTTTTACCAAACTGGAATCCCCATAAATATAAGGTGCAGAAACATCATCCTGCCAAGCTCTCATCAGTTCCATTTCATTGTGAAGGAGGGGGAAAAAACGTCTATGCTTCCAGACAAGTCGGTTAATCTGCATCATAGCCAGGACTGTGATGGGGGGCATATGGAGAGTTAATACAGGGCATGTTTATACAGCCAAGGCGTTCACATAGATGCTTTAAATACCTCCCCTGCCGCACTTTGATGCCGGAACCGTCTGGAAGGCGAGATACATCACTGAGTTTGGGGATTATATAAACCCTGAAATGTGTTGTTTTTTAACCCCAAAGTATTGTGCTGGGATCAGCCGTTTTGACCTTTCTGCCAGATGGCATTACAGTAGGAGAGGACTGGAGCGATGTTGACGACGTGAGGTGCAAAGCCCCGGGCCCTGACGATTGGCATACTCATCTTCCTCTCTGCAATGAGTTTGACACCCAGCACCCCAGATGGATCTGCAGAGAAACATGCTTACAACAAAGAGCACTGCAGAGGTCTGTCCGTTACTGTTCTCCAAAAACCCTCTCAATTCCAGACGAACGGGCTGGAGGGGAATGTCTTAAAAAGGAATTTCAAAGTTGTTTACGGAAGTGTGTGTTGTGATTAGAAAAGAAAAACCACAATGACCAACTAGAGGGACATTATAATGCGAGCAACATTCTGAACGTTATCAAACTGAAGCAATTACTGTGGTGTACCAAAATCCCATTTGGGGATTTGGTTAAGGAAAGGAAGTGTTGGGAAAGATGAAGTACATTACTGTTCATAATTGATATAGCCGTTTACTATTAGAGTATTAAACCGGTAACAAATGCTTTTCCATAAATGTTACATTTCAACCACACGAACTGCATAAAAATATTAAAGATTGCATCATGTAGATCCACTTTGCTAACAATTGGAAAACCGAAATGAAACAAAATGACATACTTCCCAAGTCGGTTAACGCTGCTCATCGTTAAAAAGAAAAATGTTGAATATGCACACAATTCTTATTTTGAACATTTTACCCATACAAGTGAATAATGATTCATTTGGCTCAATATGGACTGCTTTAACAGTGTAGCTAGTCCTATGCATTATGCAGTAGCCGAGTGGGTGAGCTGAGAGCAGATATGGCATATAGACAGCAAGCGTCCCTGTACCAAACTAATGAGCGCCATACTCTACATTCCACAATGCATGGCGTCATTCCGGATGCTGGCGCATTCTGTTTATTTCGCTCAGACTTGGCTGAACAATCATGTGCAGGGGCAATTCCTTTTCGTTTCGTGGCAAATTTGTGATTGGAATATAACTATGTGGATCTCCGATGCCCTTCTGGAGAATAAATTAGAACACTTTCACTGGAGCTTAGAGCACATCATTTAGAATGGGTGTAATGAGAAAGCATGAGGGAAGGCAATTAACATTTAAAAGAGGGGCCCGGCTCGTTCGTAAATGGGGATGATCCCATGGCTTCTGTGTGCCTTGGCACTCTGCAAATATTGAACAAGGCCCTGCCTAAAATGGACGAAGGTAAAGAGGAAGACAGCTATCTCATGTCTACGACTAAGGGAGCAGCCTGTCTATATTCCAAACGGTGTCTTTTGCTTGTAAGTAGCGTTGTGAATGCCTATCTTGTCAAATGAAAACGACATTTATCTGGAAAGGAGGCAAGGGAGTCTTGTCACTTTTAGATTACCATAGTTTGCTTCCAAAATAGAAATGAACGACAACTGCTTTCACGATTGTGGCAGGCGAGTATTTTACTATGACATCATTACATGTTCACATAAACTAGGTGTAATCAACCAGGTCTACTATTGTACAACATGATAAATGGTGGAGCTGAGGGGAGTTTTGGCAGGTCCATGTAGGCTCCATGGACCACATTACTCTGAGTAAATGGGTTTTGATAGCCCTGAGGAACAGCTTGGGCCAAAGAGAATCCGTCACTACTGCTGGAGAACTACAGGGAACTAGAGGAACACAAGGGGTAAGAAAAAGACACCACAATGTTATCCAGTACAGTCCTTGCCCCCCCAAATTTGTTGTGTTATTCATATACCCGAGAGGTTGTTATATTGTCAATGCTGAATGACATTATGTAGTCAATTTCTACATAAAAAATATATAAAACGAAACACTTCAATATTTAATACTAAATTGACTTAACAAGACTGAACTAAAGTCACTGTACTGTGTGCACACCGAGTAGGCCTACTGTAGGTGTTGCCCATTTTGCATCCTGCCTTGTTTGTGTTTGTTCAGATTAGAGCCAAGTTCCTACAGAGAAGGTTTGCTTGCTGTCCTTCCCTAGCCTCTGTGAAGGACAATCCCCTATGGTCATGACTGCCTGTTCAATCAGACTCCAGCAGCGAGAGGGAGGGTCCCCATCCTTGTCAGGACGAGTCATTGCAGTGCACTACTGACGTCACGCTCTCAACAAGCCATAATATTCCCCCTCTCAAACTCAACTGTCTCTATAGTCATGACAGTACCAAGGAGAGATACTCTTTATTTAGTGGAAATATTTAGTGGGAATGGTGGAAAACCCTGTTGATTGAACGATATGGAATTGCTATGCCTATATATATATTTTTTTTAAATCCCTGCTACGTGGCAGGCGACATGAATCTTGTTGCTATACCACTTTATAAAAACACATTTATGCAGGAATCAATGTGACAGCCCTTGGTCTATAGGGGCATGGTCCCGGAATCTCAGGGGTTAAAACGTCTAGGTGGGACAACCGCCAGTCAGTGATGTGGCGAAATCTCTTGAGAGATAAGCCATGGGATTTTCAGCCATAGAAGTGATGCAAGAAACAGAGCAACAAAGGAACATTTACAAAGTGAGAGTGGGTGCTTTTAGTGCTATTTCGGTCCTGCCTGGATCCAGGTGAGCAGTGTGAGACTGTGGCTGGCTTGTCTGCACCACTAAACCTCAGTCTCTCTTCTCCTTTTCTTCCCAGTAACAGTAGGAATTGTCAAACGAGGCGCTTTGTTAGAAACAGCTCCTTTTGTTATTTAAGTTCTAACTAAATCATTTTCTGAAAATACTGTGCTTAAAAGTCAGGGAACACGAGTGTGTTGAGATGTATGGAGGGGGGGGGGGGAGTATAAATGAGGAGAAAAAAATACTATTTTAAATGTAATGTTCCTGCAGCTGCGAGAGTCACTTTCAATGTGTCATGTCTGTGAGTGTCTTTAAGTGTCATTAAAGGTCTGAAGTTTCCCCGCAGAATCCCAATCAATTAGCATGTCATTCCACGACAACCATGGAGAGGCAACACAGACAGAGGACTTGGAGATTGAACTTATTTATGACACCCATATTGACTTCTGGTTGTTCCCCTCAATACATTTTCCTGAATATATGCTGTTCCCTTTTTTTTAAAGATCTCAACAACAACAACAACAAAAGGCAAAAAGAGAGCCACCTCACGAAGAACCGTAGAGGCATTGGGGAACACTACAGTAGACCGTGGAGAGAGAAAGAGAATTATGATCACATCAGTACTGTTCTTGTTTACTGGCGGTCTAGTGAAAGCCGAAATGAGTTTTTCAGGGGGCTGAACTATTTCCTTCTTTTGGCTGGCTTTGCATGTCATATAAGAGGCATCGCTAAGTTCTAGATAACCTTGATTGCATATCAGCCGAGAAATCCTCCTTTATCACGAGTAATATTTCCTCTGAGGCTGTAATAATAGTAGAATGGCTTCGGATCTTGGCCGCGATAGATTTGTCTTTGGCGCTGTGCAAAGAAAATGTCCACACTATCAGGATTCCATCTGTAAGTGCAAACAATGCCAAGATGGGTCGGCGTCTGGTTTATTTGTTTCACGTTTGTTCTCCATTCCCGGTGGGTAATAGTTTGCAGAGAAGTGTCATTGACTAAAACAGACAAACATTTAAGCTGAGAGGTGCCCTGACTGTAAAATAGTCTCTGAATCCGGCAGTATCGATTTCTTGTCCCGGGTACACAAACAGAGGAGCAGGGGAGAGTATCATCGTTACCTCTCTTTTCCATCGCTATTGTTTCTGATAGGCTTGCAGAGAAGCTGGACTGGTAGCATTGTCCTCCTCTCACGCCGTGCCTGCCCACGGAGCCTGTACTTAAAGTCTGGAACAAATGGACTGATGCTATCTGGTCCTGCAATACAGTGACTTCAACAAAAAGCAATTCAGAGGGACATTCGGCATTTATAAATGTCAACTTAAGTTTTTTTTAAAGAAGGTTGCAGGTCATGAAAGTTTTGTAATTAAAGGTCAACATCCATGATAAAACAGTTGTATTCTGAGATTCTTCAGGGGGATTTGTCATCAAAGAAAGGGGATGGGGGGGGGCAGCAAAATTAAACAAGGGAAGATAATGCTCTGAAAAGCTCCGTAACAGGAATTGAGGAGAGGAGTTTCGTGAAAGATGCAGGCTGGACTGTAAATCAATACAGGCAAGATGGATGACAGATCTGCTATGGACTCTGAGATCTGACAGGAATATTAAGAAAATGTAGACATGAAAAAAAATGCATAATTGAAATATAATGTAGGTAAAATTAAAATAATCTCTTTCAAATGTAAATATCCCACTATCCAACTACCAGTGGAGGATCCTCAGAGGAGGAAGGGGGGGACCATCCTCCTCAGTGAATTTCATAAAAATAAAATAGTGAAACATTAAAAAATGATCATTTTTAGATAAAACTACACAAAATATATTCACGTCATCAAATAATTGATTAAATCACACTGTTTTACAAAGGTTTACAGTAGCCTCAACAACAACAAAAGCCGGAGGACAGATAGTTTATCCTCTGGGCACATTGGCTTCAATACAAAACCCAGGAGTCTCATGGTTCTCACCCCCTTCCATAGACTTACACAGTAATTATGACAACTTCCGGAGGATGTCCTCCAACATATCAGAGCTCTTGTAACATGAACTGACATATTGTCCACCCAATCAAAGGTTCATTGAATGAATCTAGTGCTGCAGTGCATAAAATGTGGTGCGTAGTTGAGTCAAAGAGAGAGAAAGACAATAGTTGAACAAAAACATTTATTAAAATGAAGGAGAAGCAAGAGAGAGAGGGAGATAGCTATTTTTCGTGGTATTTTTTCTTTCACTTACTTAGCTAGCTAGATTAGCCTCCTCAAACACCCGGCTCAAACAGAGATTGCTGCTCTGTTAGCTAGCTGGCTATCCAATACTGGAACTCTTCCAAGTCAAGCTAAGCTTTTGGTTTTATTAATGTATTGCCACCAGGGCCGCCAGTTTAACTGCTAAAATGCTTGCTGACTGTACGCTGTACCTCATGATTGTAGCGAGTTTACTAATGCGTTAGTTCTATTAGCTAGGATGACTAAGATGTTAGATAATATGGTGACAACAATTTAGGCTGTGTGTAGCGGTTATGATGTGAAGGTTTGTCTTGGATTTTTGATTTTGTCTGGTCACACAAAGCTGATGTGTTCTGCACTGAAGTCCACAAGCGAAGGGAAAAAATGAGAGAGGAGGAAAGCTTGTAGATGCGAGAAGGAATTACAATGAGCAAGGTGATCATGTTATTTGTATGTGGCTGCTATGAAAGTGAACTGTGATCAGGGGTGAACGTGTGATCAGGGGTGAATTCGTTCCTCCGTTTCTGTTGAAAAACTTTTTTTTAAACAGAAGCAAATGGAATGAAACGGTAATAAACATACCTGAATTTGTCCAATAGAAACTCTTGTTTGCAACTGTTGGACTAATGATTAAGCCCTAGATCAGCTAGATGCAGGCAAGAGTGTGCAAGGCGGTATTGAATGTGTCACTGTCTGTCACCTTGATTACAAAAAAATTATCTCAACCTGTGCGCCTATGTTGTAAACTAGGGCTAGGTGTCCTGCTAACTTCCTGTGAAACTGGAGGCCGAGCAATTCAAATAAATAATCATAGGTACATACAAGTGTCTTATATCAGTTGAAATCTTAAATTCTTGTTAATCTAATTGCACTGTCTTATTTACAGTAGCTATTACAGCGAAAGCATGCCATGTGGTTGTTTGAGGACGGCGCCGCACATCAAAATAATGTTCCACCGGAACAGGTTTCATAAATTCACAAATAGCGATTAAATATTCACTTACTTTTTGAAAATCTTCCTCTGATTTGTCATCCAAAGGGTCCCAGCTATAACATTTAGTGTTGTTTTGTTAGATAAAATCCTTCATTATAGCCCAAAAAGTCTGTTTAGTTGGCACTATCGATTTGAGTAATCCACTCGTTCAACATGCAGAAAAGGGAATCAGAAAATCTACCCCTAAACTTTGTTTCAACAAGTCTAAATACGTTTCTATATACTCCTCAGATACCCTAAAATGTAATCAAACTATAATATTTCTTACGGAAAGAAGTATGTTCAATAGGAATCCGATTTTAGCAGGTGCGTCTTGTCTTCATGGCACGCGCAAACACGAATTTCCAAGACTGTGTCCCTGTACTAAAACTGATATTTCTTATTCGTTTTGGAAGTTACAAGCCTGAAACCTTGAACATACACTGCTGACACCCTGTGGAAGGCATATGAATTGCATGATGGGAGCTAGAATTGAGTATGCTCCTATACTTGCCATTGTAAGAGAGTCTCTCTCAACAACAACAAAACTCTGGTTGTTTTTTCTTTGGACTTTCTCCTACCATATATATTGTGTTATATTCTCCTACATTATTTTAACATTTCCACAAACTTCAAAGTGTTTTCTTTCCAATGGTACCAATTATGTGCACATCCTGCATTCAGGGCCTGAGCAACAGGCAGTTTACTTTGGGCATGTCAATCAGGCAGAAATGTAGCCCTAATCTAGCCCTAAAACGTTTTAATTCATAGACTAGGTTGTAGCAACCTCATGATGGGTATAGGGAAATTCGAGTATCATGTAGTAGCCTAAATCTATTGATGTTATATTAAGCCGGGCGAATAGAATATGAATGACCAATATGATGTAATAGAAATAAGGCCGTGCTCATAACAAAAAATATTTTCCTCCCTCACCAAATGCCACTGCCAACGACCCCTTTAAAAATTAACACAACAATAACTAACTCTGAGAAAGCAGGCCTACTCGAACTTGTCCCAATCCTCTGGGTGTGTGAAACCGTGTCTAATACCCATCAAAGCATCCCCAGGACCTCTCAAGAGCTGTCAGACATTTCCCGTAAACCAGCAGTGTGGGGGGGAGGGGCAACTCCATTTGCAAACCAGGACCATCAGGAGAATTTAAATAAATAAAGAAGGTTACTGGGGAGCTGGAGAGCATCGAATGTTTCCACTTAAGTAACACGGGGACAGGTCAAGAGGGGTGGTCTCCCTCGGTGGAACAAGGCCTTTAGATTGGGCACATCGTGACAGAGACAGTGGCAGCTTGGCTGCAACAGGAACCCACCCGTCTTGGTGGTTCCGGTGCCGTCCCACACCACCAATACACGACTGCTAATGAATTAGCCAACACGCTGGCTCTAAGTTGGACAAGTTAATTGTTCTGAACACACATCGCTGAGAGGCTCATGTTTTACAGCTTGTAGAAAACAACAGTAACATTACACTATCATGACAAATGGACCCTCAGTTATGTGAAATATTGTCTTCCCCGTGGCTGGCGGGGAGTTAATAAAGGAAACAAAAAGTGTCTCCAGTCGCAATAATAAAGAGACTCCGATCTGTTCCCTCTGCCCAATTGCACGTGAAATGACGTCTACTATTCACTGCTCTACAAGCATCGCCGGGTGTGACATTAAGTCTAACAATTGTTGGTACTGTATCGACATACCTGAATACTCTGATAGATTGACTACTTTGCAACTATGATCATGGAATTACTCAATTAAACGTGCCGATTCAAAAAGGCGGGAGAATTGATTATGCGACCATTTTTTATTTGTGTTGCGTGAGATCGATTTATTCACTGTAGCCTGCGCCATTCCCCCTGTGAAATGTGAAAACATGAAAGAACTGTCCGGAGGAATCAATGTTAATGAACAAAAACAAAAACACATTAATTACTGCATACAAAAGAGCAAGATGATCCATAGTGGGAACTCAGGATAACCTCAGTTCCCGATATTTAATATTCATAAAATATTCACCCTAATAGATTGTAATCAGTTAAACTAGACAAACTGGTGCCTTGGGAGAAAGCCTTTGTTTTCATTCAAGGTAAACGGCGCCAATGGGGCTTGCGACAGACAGCTCTTCACAACTTGGAGTCAAATCTACGGGTTGTGCACTTACCGCAACAATGTCGGGTTTGTTATTACTCCAAGCCAAAGGACTCTGATTAATCATAATATTCATGAGTGTGCGGCTGGTGACAGAGTGGGAGTGACCTTGACTTCTTTGCTCAACGCGCTTATGCACGCCCCGGAGTCAGGGAATATCAAAGGGGACACACTCCCGGAGATCTGGGCCAGAGACATCGCACTCATCCGTCACAGGCCCACAGGCTAAACCAACACTTAGAAAGAAGGCTGCTTTGCAATGCAATGCTCTGCTCTCTGGAGAAGAAACTAGACATTACTGGGCCTTCTTACTGGGTCTTCTTAACTCCGGGTATAATCCTGAGTGACTAAAGCTGTTGCATAAACAACTGAAAAACTTAAAGAAAAAAAAAACGGTCCAAAAACTATAATGACAGTAAAGCTCAACTTCACATAGCGACGACTTCCAGAATATCGGTGAAACACAGCGTAGGAAGAAAGTGGTGACTGCTAAAGACGTTACGAGACAAATGGTCTTGTCTTAAATGTTTTTTGTTTTTTTTAATAAAATCAAGACGTGAGTATGAACTCCTTTCAATGATGGGTAACTGTCACTAAAGCTGTCCTACATAACCCTTGCTCACGAGGCTTTGAGGGAAGAGGAGAAGAGAGGTGAGGGTTTCTCTGTGACTGGTTCGATATGGTGAAGCTGGTGCTGCAGGACATAGGCCTACCGTACCACACTCCAAACAGGCAGGGACAAGTATTGAATAGTGTGGCAATACTTTGTCAGTTCTGCTGTTGATATGTATGTAGCACAAAAGAAGAGCTCGTATCAGTTATTATTGGTTTCAAGAGAGAGGGATTTGTGACCCATCATCACCACCATCATCCGTTTTCAGGTTTATCAATATTATCAAACGGGATTGATAAGGACCATCTATTCTGTGCAAATAAATTAGTTCTAAAATGTATTCTGGACAGATCTGAGGAGTAAAACGATTGTTTTGTGTGATAACTAATCTATTTCTCGACCCTCCTGTAGGCTATCAGATCTCCCCGTTGGACACATTAGTAGGGAATGTTCGTCACTCAAGCCATCCCATTTATTCTGCACTGTCTCCCATTCCTGTCAATTTATGGCACTCCAAGGAGTCCACCTGACCAGACAGACCAGCTCAGCCTTTCCCAGGGCAACCTTTCTGCAGCGCCAGCATTGGCTGTCAGGGACATTTAACGCCAAATCTACATTATTTATGAGAGTACCTTTGAAACGCTTTCCTTAATTATTTCCCACATTTCCATAAAATACTCTTGCAGGTCCACTTGCAACATTGCAGATACATAAACTTAATATGGGGAGCACAGAAATAGGGCACGGTGTTCAAACATATTGAGCTGTGCCTCATCACTGATTGATCATGTTTACTTCACCAATGTTGCAACTCGGGTTGCAGTTAAATGGCTTTAAACCAATTCAGGACACGTTAAGCACTGTGGTTTCCTTGGTTACTTTTTCTCATCCAATCACAAAGCAGAGTGCCTATTGCTTTCCTCGCTCTCACTTTCCTCCACCTCTCAGCCTATAAATGGAAGATTCAGTTAGAAGACTTAAATAGACCCATTCAAAATAGCCTTGGGTAACATGACAACAAGCACAATAAGGAAGTAAGTAAATTACGTTTGTTTGTGCCTGAGTATGATAAATCAAAGTCACCTCCGATGCCCAACAAGCAGACATAAATCAAGCCTCAACTCAGACGCCATCTGACTTATGTGGGAATCATGCCGTCGTCTTTGAGAGCCCAAATCAAGGGTGTCTTAAACGTAGCACGTTAACACCCACAGATCTCTTTAGTTCGGAAAACAAACAACCCATCATCTCTGTAGCACCAAATACTCAGTAGCCTAATTAAACTAAAAGGGAGCAACAACCTGCATGTTGGAGTAAAAGGAAAACAGAGAGACAACACAACCATCCGTGGATGGCTGCAAAAACTTGGTTCTAAAAGTGATACATGTGCATTAGTAAAAATCGACTCCGGGGTCTGAAGATAGACAATCGTTGCTCATAGGACTAGAACAGTATCATCCAAGATATTTGCCATTCAACAATTTCCATTGAAACATATTTCCCGACTCTCCAAAGGGCAACTGCTGTGTATCCTATGAAAGATAATGCTCTTTATCATATACAATCATTGTCAATTCTACTTTCCGTCTATTCTACTGAAGCAATGATACACAGGATAAGTGACCTTGGCGGTCATTTCTCTGCCAGTGCCAAAGTCATTATATTGTAGGTACTCTTTAGCAGAGCAGTAAACTGACTAGCCAAAATTTTAAGCATTTATGCATCAAAATGTGATATGGTGATTCTTAACCAAGGACCCTGTTAAAATGGAGGATATATAACGTTTATACGGTCTTAAAGCTGTGGCTGCGCTGTGAACCCTTCCCCACTTAACTTATAAATGCCATGAATCCAAGCCATGCCCTTGACTGTATAGTCAAGGGCATGGCTTGGATTCATGGTTGTTCCATACGATTTCAATCACTTTCTGACCGGACAGCTTTTGATTTGAGCAAAACCTTCCATACATGTTTGCCCATGGTAGGAGTGGTCGGAAAGTGACTTTTTGGACCTGAATGCACATTCAGGCGACAGGGGTGCTCAAAGTTGATCCATTTTGCATACCCCACCCTACCATGAGACTTCCATGTCTTCATCACTGAAAAAGATAGATTTTGATATAATTTGAAAGCTTACAAACATGGTTGTCAAACTGTTTAATGATTTATTGAAATACATTTTTTACGTAAAAAGTTGTTTTTTAAAAAACAAAAAATTGCTTTTAAGGGCAATTATCCCCCAAAAAAAGTGTAAAATCTGATTTTGTTCATGGTTATATATGTTGCATTGTCGACCCTATTTTACACCATCTGATGTGTTTGTGTTGTGCCCGCCATCAGTTGAGACACAGCATATTCTTTGAAATCAGGATGGGTGTCATGAATTAGCAATAAATGTACTAAAATATGAAAGCATTTGGAATTTCAACATTGAGGTCTACACATCAAATAATGTTGACTTGAGTGGCAATATCCATTGTTATAGAATTAAACTGGCATTGAAATCATAGAAATATAGATAATAGAATATAGATACCCATTCAAGTTGACATTCGGCGGTGGGTTGACCGGCAGCAGTGGCGACCTGTCATTCAGGGCAGGTGGGGCTCATTTTGAGCCACACCTGTTTAGCTAAATATATATATATATATATATATATATATATATATATATATATATATATATATATATATATATATATATATATATATATATATATATATATATATATATATATATATATATATATATATTGATTATACAGATTCAAGGGTTTTACTTTATTTTTTACTATTATCTACATTGTAGAATAATAGTGAAGACATCAAAACTATGAAATAACACATATGGAATCATGTAGTAACCAAAAAAAGTAGTAAACAAAATATGTATTATATTGGAGATTCTTTAAAGTTGCTTTGCTTTTACGAACTTTTGACTAGTACTGTATATTTATATGTATTTATTTTATTATTGTTTTTGCATGTTTAGCATGTTATTTTGGCATTCCCTCTCATCCTGTGTTCTTGGAATTTGTCAGTTAGCAAACAATGTAGAAAATATATATATTATTGAGTTAATTAATAAAGCCACATACAGACATGGTCTCTTTTTTTGCTTTCTTGAGTAAGGCAGTTCCAAAATGCAGGTGCTTTATTCTAGCTCAGTTCTTTTTATGGTGGTGGGACAGCCAGCAGAAAATATGGTGCGGAGGGGTTGGCAATGTTCTCTAGTTACTCCATGATTGGCTCCGTTTTCTGACACTCATGGTGTCACTACAGTACACTCATGGTGACACTACAGTACATCACCACAAAATATACGGGGAGAGCTCGACAATTCATGCCCCTTGTGTGCTGCCATAGAGTTACATTAGAAGTGCCCTTCCAAGAAGGCTCAAGGTCATTGGCCACATATAAAATGACATGAAATCATGTGATATCTACCATAGCTTTGATTTTACTGATCATGTCAACATCATACTTTCAAAATCCTGGGAGGCGCGCAAATTGGTTGGTCGGTGCAGATTCATTTTTTGGTAGCTGAAGGAATTATTGTATTTCCTTACCCAAATATGACCATTTGGTACTTTCTAAGTTCATAAAACCTCACATGAATATGGTTTAGTTTGTTTATCAAAGTAATTGATTACTTTCTGCAAGATATTCACCTCTATAACAATTAATTTAGCGATAACACCAGATCAGCTAGCTACAGTAGCTCAGAAACGAGCTTGTCTAATGTTACATGGAAACTTCCACGACCAGAACCAAAAGAAAATAAATGGAGAAATCACCAGATGGACAATTCACAGCAAAAGATATGGTTTTGGGTACTCCTCTTCAGAATGTAACTGTGGGGGGAATACTGCTATGGGTGATGAATATTTGGTGAGCACGGACAACAATGCTCACAACTTGCGCTCCTCCAGTCCCCAGCTCAGGCCATTACCTTACGACCCCAGTACTTCAATCAAGCCCTAGGGTGGAAAATGAGAGACCAAGAGGTTGGGTCACTTATTGAGATGCAAAACAATATTGTAATGCTTTTGACAGCAAAGATAGATGAAAGGGCAAATGGCTTGGAGGACATGGTTCGGGAGAATACGATGAAAATTGAGGCCATGAAAAAATCTGTTGACTTTATCTTTGGAGAATTGAGAACCTTCAAAAGTGACATGAAGAAAGTGGTACTTGTCTGCCAGGAAAATGAAAAGAAGGTGGCTGAACTCGAGCAAAAGGTGAATGAGGCGGAGAGATACCAGCGCTGGTGGAACCTGAGGCTCCATGGAATTCCTGAGCAGGCGGGTGAGGACATCAAATGCAGAGTTGTTGACATCTGTGGATCTGTCATTCCCGACTCAAAAGCCGAACTTAAGGAAAATGTGGACATTGTTCATCGTTTGGGAAGACTCAAGGATCAAGACAAGAGACCGAGGACAACCATCATCCGGTTCACCAACAAATCTACACGGGATCTTAACTGGAGCCGAGCGAAGAGTTGTGAATTCCTCATCAAGCAACAATTGAGGTTCACGGAGGATCTGACCTCAGCGGACAAAGTGGCACGAGAGAAACTGTGGGCGATGGTGGCTGCAGCTCGAAAGGCAGGGAAAACTGATTTATTTTTTGTCGGTGCAAGAGTGATCATCGATGGGAAAGAAATGTGGCCAAATCAGAACATTTGAGAGACAGCCAGAGTCTAACTCGGACAGAACAGGTAGGCCTAAAAACGTCCTAATTGCCAGGTGAAAAGCAGCCTTTTATTATAAAGAAATGTACAAAATGACTTGAATGAGAAAAGGCTGACCTGAGAACTGGTAAACTTAACACTAACTATGGGTGAATAACTACTTATTGTAAAGTCTACACAATGTCTTCCCCTTGTGGGAGTAAGAATACTTTGTTAACTTTATGACCAGTGTTTGTTAGTTTTTTGTTGGAGAGATGAATAATGGGATGGAAATCCTTTTGACTTACATATCCTTAGGAAAATATTATAGTAGTTGCAAGTTCAAATCCCAGAGCTGACAAGGTACAAATCTGTCGTTCTGCCCCTGAACAGGCAGTTAAACCCACTGTTCCTAGGCCGTCGTTGAAAATAAGAATTTGTTCTTAACTGACTTAAAATAAAGTTTAAATAATACAAATTAGCATAACAAGGTTGTTGGCTGAAGTTTGTGTCTTTATCTCGTTGTTCAATTAATGTCAGGGGTATTTGTAATTTACTCAAACGTAAGGCTATTTTCGTGCATTGCAAACAACCGTTTTTTACTTTTACTTTCTACAAGAGACTCATGCTTGTTCTTCCGATTGATTTATTGTGAAAAATCAGTTATCATATGGCAACAACCAACCTGCAGGTGTAGCAGTTTTAAGAGGTGCGTTTAAAGGGAAGGTCAACAGTAGTAAATCTCACCACTCTGGACGATGGTTAATTTGAACAGTGATTTTCAACGGTGAAATGTTTTTATGAGGGAGTATTTATGCGTCCAACAACTGACAAAACAACAGGATACTATTTCAAGAATTTGAAGAAGAGATTAATAGAGTTATAAGTACATTTCAGGATATCACAATTATCTTAGATGGAGATTTTAACTCTGTATCTAATGTGATGACTGACAGATCATCCCTCTCCTATCAGATCCTAACAGATCCAGCATTGTTAATCCTAAATTTAATCATCTATGTCTTGGTCTTGGATTAGTCGATATTTGGAGATCTAAATATCCTGATAAAAAGGACACTTGGAGTAACAAGGACATCCTGCTTTCACTGGAACAGGCCCAGATCCACGCCTTTTGCATGAAGAAAAGACGCCGGAAAAGGGGACGCAGATCGGGGATCCTTTTGAGAATCCGGAGGAGAGCGAGTAAACTCCCAATGCCTTCCATTCTTCTTGGTAACGTGCAATCATTGGAAATTAAAATATTTTTCTACTACAGGAAAAGGCGGGCCGAACAGGCCCCCATTAACATCGACGGGGCTGTTGTGGAGCGGGTCGAGAGTTACAAGTTCCTTGGTGTCCACATCACCAACGAACAATCATGGTCCAAACATACCAAGACAGTCATGAGGAGGACACGACGAAACCTTTTCCCCCTCAGGAGACTGTAAAGATTTGGCATGGGTCCCCAGATCCTCAAAAGGTTCTACAGCTGCACCATCGAGAGCATCCTGACCGGTTGCATCACAGCCTGGAATGGCAGCAGCTCGGCATCTGACTGTAAGGCGCTACAGAGTGTAGTGTGAACGGGCCAGTACATCACTGGGGCCAAGCTTCCTCCCATCCAGGACCTATATAATAGGCGGTTTCAGAGGAAAGCCCATAAAATTGTCAGAGACTCCAGTTACCCAAGTTATAGACTGTTTTTCTCTGCTACCGTACAGCAATCGGTAGCGGAGGCCAAGTCTAGGACCAAAAGGCTCCTCAACAGCTTCTACCCCCAAGCCATTAGACTGCTTAAAAATTGCCACCGGACAATTTACATTGACCCCCTCCCTTTTATACACTGCTGCTACTCGCTGTTTATTTCTTACCTATGCATGGACACTTCACCCCACCTACATGTACAGATTACCTCAACTAGCCTGTACCCCCGCCCACTGACTCAGTGCCGGTGCCCCCTGTATATTGCCTCGTTATTGTTATTCTTATTGTGTTACTTTTTATAATTACTTTTTATTTTAGCCTACTTGGTAAATATTTCCTTCTTCTTGAACTGCACTGTTGGTTAAGGTGTCATGCAGGTGAATGAGGACCCAAAAGCGACTTGGCGAAAACAGAGTTTTTAATCCAGTAAGATACTTAACAAAACAAAAGGCATAATACTACTCGTAAAGACGAGAACAGACTGGAGACATGATCAAGAACTGCAGGTTGCCTCGGGAAGGCACTTGAACCTAGCAGACTCAGACACCTGCTCACCACGCAGCATCTGAGGGAAACACGACACGACAGGGCAAAACATAGACACAGCACGGTGAATATAGACAAGGATCCGACAGGGCAGGTACGGAAAACAAGGAGAGAAATAGGGACTCTAATCAGGGAAAAGGATCGGGAACAGGTGTGGGAAGACTAAATGATTGATTAGGGGAATAGGAACAGCTGGGAGCAGGAACGGAACGACAGAGAGAAGAGAGAGCGAGAGAGTGAGAGAGGGAGGGGAGAGAGAGGGATAGAAAGAGGGAAAGAACCTAACAAGACCAGCAGAGGGAAACGAATAGAAGGGGAAGCACAGGGACAAGACATGATAATTAATGACAAAACATGACAGTACCCCCCCACTCACCGAGCGCCTCCTGGCGCACTCGAGGAGGAACCCTGGCGGCAACGGAGGAAATCATCAATAAGCGAACGGTCCAGCACTTCCCGAGACGGAACCCAACTCCTCTCCTCAGGACCGTAACCCTCCCAATCCACTAAGTATTGGTGACCCCGTCCCCGAGAACGTATGTCCATGATCTTACGTACCTTGTAAATAGGTGCGCTCTCGACAAGGACGGGAGGGGGAGGGAAGATGAACGGGGTGCGAAGAAAGGGCTTGACACAGGAGACATGGAAGATAGGATGGACGCGACGAAGATGTCGCGGAAGAAGCAGTCGCACAGCGACAGGATTGACGACCTGGGAGACACGGAACGGACCAATGAACCGCGGAGTCAACTTACGAGAAGCTGTCGTAAGAGGAAGGTTGCGAGTGGAAAGCCACACTCTCTGGCCGCAACAATACCTTGGACTCTTAATCCTGCGTTTATTGGCGGCTCTCACAGTCTGTGCCCTGTAACGGCAAAGTGCAGACCTCACCCTCCTCCAGGTGCGCTCACAACGTTGGACAAACGCTTGAGCGGATGGAACGCTGGACTCGGCAAGCTGGGATGAGAACAGAGGAGGCTGGTAACCCAGACTACTCTGAAACGGAGATAACCCGGTAGCAGACGAAGGAAGCGAATTGTGAGCGTATTCTGCCCAGGGGAGCTGTTCTGCCCAAGACGCAGGGTTTCTGAAAGAAAGGCTGCGTAGTATGCGACCAATCGTCTGATTGGCCCTCTCTGCTTGACCGTTAGACTGGGGATGAAACCCGGAAGAGAGACTGACGGACGCACCAATCAAACGACAGAACTCCCTCCAAAACTGTGACGTGAATTGCGGACCTCTGTCTGAAACGGCGTCTAACGGGAGGCCATGAATTCTGAACACATTCTCGATAATGATTTGTGCCGTCTCCTTAGCGGAAGGAAGTTTAGCGAGGGAATGAAATGTGCCGCCTTAGAGAACCTATCGACAACCGTAAGAATCACAGTCTTCCCCGCAGACAAAGGCAGACCGGTAATGAAGTCTAGGGCGATGTGAGACCATGGTCGAGAAGGAATGGGAGCGGTCTGAGACGACCGGCAGGAGGAGAGTTACCCGACTTAGTCTGCGCGCAGTCCGAACAAGCAGCCACGAAACGGCGCGTGTCACGCTCCTGAGTCGGCCACCAAAAGCGCTGGCGAATAGACGCAAGAGTGCCTCGAACACCGGGATGACCAGCTAACTTGGCAGAGTGAGCCCACTGAAGAACAGCCAGACGAATGGAAACAGGAACGAAAAGGAGGTTACTAGGACAAGCGCGCGGCGACGCAGTGTGCGTGAGTGCTTGCTTAACCTGTCTTTCAATTCCCCAGACTGTCAACCCGACAACACGCCCATAAGGAAGAATCCCCTCGGGATCAGTAGAAGCCACAGAAGAACTAAACAGACGGGATAAGGCATCAGGCTTGGTGTTTTTGCTACCCGGACGGTAAGAAATCACAAACTCGAAACGAGCGAAAAACAACGCCCAACGAGCTTGACGGGCATTAAGTCGTTTGGCAGAACGGATGTACTCAAGGTTCTTATGGTCTGTCCAAACGACAAAAGGAACGGTCGCCCCCTCCAACCACTGTCGCCATTCGCCTAGGGCTAAGCGGATGGCGAGCAGTTCACGGTTACCCACATCATAGTTGCGCTCAGATGGCGACAGGCGATGAGAAAAATAAGCGCAAGGATGAACCTTATCGTCAGACTGGAAGCGCTGGGATAGAATGGCTCCCACGCCTACCTCTGAAGCGTCAACCTCGACAATGAATTGTCTAGTGACGTCAGGAGTAACGAGGATAGGAGCGGACGTAAAACGTTCTTTTAGAAGATCAAAAGCTCCCTGGGCGGAACCGGACCACTTAAAACACGTCTTGACAGAAGTAAGAGCTGTGAGAGGGGCAGCAACTTGACCGAAATTACGAATGAAACGCCGATAGAAATTAGCGAAACCTAAAAAGCGCTGCAACTCGACACGTGACCTTGGAACGGGCCAATCACTGACAGCTTGGACCTTAGCGGAATCCATCTGAATGCCTTCAGCGGAAATAACGGAACCGAGAAAAGTAACGGAGGAGACATGAAAAGAGCACTTCTCAGCCTTTACGTAGAGACAATTCTCTAAAAGGCGCTGTAGAACACGTCGAACGTGCTGAACATGAATCTCGAGTGACGGTGAAAAAATCAGGATATCGTCAAGATAGACAAAAACAA
Source organism: Oncorhynchus gorbuscha (assembly GCF_021184085.1). Classification (NCBI taxonomy): domain Eukaryota; kingdom Metazoa; phylum Chordata; class Actinopteri; order Salmoniformes; family Salmonidae; genus Oncorhynchus; species Oncorhynchus gorbuscha. Next base: position 56,535,409 of record NC_060181.1, on the reverse strand, counting down.
AGATGTTCAGCATGTCTCTCAGAACATCATTAACTAATGCCTGAAAAACAGCTGGCGCATTGGCGAGACCAAACGGCAGAACCCGGTACTCAAAATGCCCTAACGGAGTGTTAAACGCCGTTTCCACTCGTCCCCCTATCTGATGCGCACGAGATGGTAAGCGTTACGAAGGTCCAACTTAGTAAAGCACCTGGCTCCCTGCAGAATCTCGAAGGCTGATGACATAAGGGGAAGCGGATAACGATTCTTAACCGTTATGTCATTCAGCCCTCGATAATCCACGCAGGGGCGCAGAGTACCGTCCTTCTTCTTAACAAAAAGAACCCCGCCCCGGCCGGAGAGGAAGAAGGCACTATGGTACCGGCGTCAAGAGACACAGATAAATAATCCTCGAGAGCCTTACGTTCGGGAGCCGACAGAGAGTATAGTCTACCCCGAGGAGGAGTGGTCCCCGGAAGGAGATCAATACTACAATCATACGACCGGTGAGGAGGAAGGGAGTTGGCTCGGGACCGACTGAAGACCGTGCGCAGATCATGATATTCCTCCGGCACTCCTGTCAAATCGCCAGGTTCCTCCTGAGAAGTGGGGACAGAAGAAATGGGAGGGATGGCAGACATTAAACACTTCACATGACAAGAAACGTTCCAGGATAGGATAGAATTACTAGACCAATTAATAGAAGGATTATGACATACTAGCCAGGGATGACCCAAAACAACAGGTGTAAAAGGTGAACGAAAAATCAAAAAAGAAATAGTCTCACTGTGGTTACCAGATACTGTGAGAGTTAAAGGTAGTGTCTCAAATCTGATACTGGGAAGATGACTACCATCTAAGGCAAACATGGGCGTAGGCTTGTCTAACTGTCTGAAAGGAATGTCATGTTTCCGAGCCCATGCTTCGTCCATGAAACAACCCTCAGCCCCAGAGTCAATCAAGGCACTGCATGTAGCACCCGAACCGGTCCAGCGTAGATGGACCGACATAGTAGTACATGATCTAGATGAAGAGACCTGAGTAGTAGCGCTCACCAGTAGCCCTCCGCTTACTGATGAGCTCTGGCCTCTTACTGGACATGAATTGACAAAATGTCCATCAAATCCGCAATAGAGGCACAGGCGGTTGGTGATCCTCCGTTCCCTCTCCTTAGTCGAGATGCGAATCCCTCCCAGCTGCATGGGCTCAGTCTCTGAGCCAGAGGAGGAGATGGTTGCGATGCGGAGCAGGGAAACACCGTTGATGCGAGCTCTCTTCCACGAGCCTGGTGACGAAGATCTACCCGTCGTTCTATGCGGATGGCGAGAGCAATCAAAGAGTCCACATCTGAAGGAACCTCCCGGGAGAGAATCTCATCCTTAACCACTGCGTGGAGTCCCTCCAGAAAACGAGCGAGCAGCGCCGGCTCGTTCCACTCACTAGAGGCAGCAAGAGTGCGAAACTCAATAGAGTAATCCGTTATGGATCGATCACCTTGGCATAGGGAAGCCAGGGCCCTAGAAGCCTCCCTACCAAAAACTGAACGGTCAAAAACCCGAATCATCTCCTCTTTAAAGTTCTGGTATTTGTTAGAGCAATCAGCCCTTGCCTCCCAGATAGCTGTGCCCCACTCTCGAGCCCGGCCAGTAAGGAGTGAAATGACGTAAGCAACCCGAGCTCTCTCTCTAGAGTATGTGTTGGGTTGGAGAGAGAACACAATCTCACACTGGGTGAGAAAGGAGCGGCACTCAGTGGGCTGCCCGGAGTAGCAAGGTGGGTTATTAACCCTAGGTTCTGGAGGCTCGGCAGGCCAGGAAGTAACAGGTGGCACGAGACGAAGACTCTGGAACTGTCCAGAGAGGTTGGAAACCTGAGCGGCCAGGTTCTCCACGGCATGGCGAGCAACAGACAATTCCTGCTCGTGTCTGCCGAGCATGGCTCCTTGGATCTCGACGGCAGTGTTACGAGCGTCTGTAGTCGCTGGGTCCATTCCTTGGTCGGATCCTTCTGTCATGCAGGTGAATGAGGACCCAAAAGCGACTTGGCGAAAACAGAGTTTTTAATCCAGTAAGATACTTAACAAAACAAAAGGCATAATACTACTCGTAAAGACGAGAACAGACTGGAGACATGATCAAGAACTGCAGGTTGCCTCGGGAAGGCACTTGAACCTAGCAGACTCAGACACCTGCTCACCACGCAGCATCTGAGGGAAACACGACACGACAGGGCAAAACATAGACACAGCACGGTGAATATAGACAAGGATCCGACAGGGCAGGTACGGAAAACAAGGAGAGAAATAGGGACTCTAATCAGGGAAAAGGATCGGGAACAGGTGTGGGAAGACTAAATGATTGATTAGGGGAATAGGAACAGCTGGGAGCAGGAACGGAACGACAGAGAGAAGAGAGAGCGAGAGAGTGAGAGAGGGAGGGGGAGAGAGAGGGATAGAAAGAGGGAAAGAACCTAACAAGACCAGCAGAGGGAAACGAATAGAAGGGGAAGCACAGGGACAAGACATGATAATTAATGACAAAACATGACATAAGGGCTTGTAAATAAGCATTTCACAGTAAAGTCTCCACTTGTTGTATTCGGCGCATGTGGCAAAGAAAGTTTGTTTTGCTTTGATTTGATTTGACATGTCCAGACAGTCAAGAATTGACTTCTGGTTGATTTCTAATTCGTTAGATGACACTGTAGTCAAGGTATCCATTGAACCATCAATTCTTACTGATCATAAAGTTAGATTCTTATCTTTAAATATGAATGGATTTGAAGTTAAACCAAATCAGAGTTATTGGAAACGCAATAATAGACCATTGGAAGATGATCATTTCAAGACGGATGCCAAAGATATTGTACAAGAAAATTGGAGGAAGCACAACTATTTAAGTCTTTTGGAAAATATTGGGAATTTAATGAAGTATGAAATAAGACAAGCAGCCATGAAGAGAGGTAAAGAAATTGCTGAACTTAAAAGATTGAGGGAAGATAAACTTGTTAAGGAAATCCTTTCTCTAATCTCTATGGAAGACCTTGATGAAGACGGAAAGGGTCAGTTGTTCTCTTTACAACTAGAAATGGACCAAATGTATGAAGAGAAAGCAAAATGGGCATTTGTAAGACCAAGAAGGAGATGGTGGGAGGAAGGTGAAAAAAATACAAAATACTTTTACAATTTAGAAAGAAAGAATTCTGAATTTACATCTATTCATAAACTTAATATAGATGGCAAAGAAAATGAAAACCCCAAATATATTCTATGGTAACATTTATACCAGTAATGCCTGTCCTACTAGTGACACATCTGCCTTTCTAGACTCTGTCAAAGACTGTGCAAAATTAATAGGTGAAGACTTTCAACAGTCTTGTGAGGAATTTATATCTATTAATGAACTAAAAAAATAATCAGCAAGTTAAAAGAGAACAAATCTCCAGGGAATGATGGCATTATCAGTCAATTCTATAAATATTTTTAGGAGGATATTGTTTAATTTGTATTTAATGTTTTTAAGGAGGCAATTGATTTAGGGGTCCTGCCTGTTTCCATGACACAGGGCCTAATTTCTGTAATTCCCAAACCCAACAAAGATCCTATGATGTTAGAAAATTGGAGACCAATCACATTAATGAACAATGATGGAAAGATACTTACATCCATCTTTGCAGAAAGACTTAAAAAAGGTCTTGACCAAATCATTGATGATACCCAGTCTGGTTTTATGAAGGGCAACATATATGTAATAATATTTGACTAGTATTGAACTTGATAGACTACAATGAGCACATTATAGAAGATAGTTTTATTTTATTTGTAGACTGTTACAAGGCTTTTGATACAGTTGAACATTATTTTCTTTTTGAGAGTCTTCAATTTTTTTGGTTTTGGTCAATATTTTCAAAGTGTAATTAAGACACTTTACAATAATAGTAACAGCTCTGTTAAATTATCCCATGGAACTTCACAAATATTTGATATTAGACATGGAATTAAACAAGGATGCCCAATTTCTCCTTATTTTTATAGGTCACACAAGTTATGGCACTTCATATACATAAGGATGGTTTTAGGGGTATTCAGATACAAGATAAAGAGATCCAATGTTCACAATGGCTCACAATTGGCTGACGACACCACCATTTTTTTGTTGAAAGATCATAATGAAGGCAGGAAAGCTATTGAGTGTGTTAATGCCTTCACACATGTATCAGGTTTGTCTCTGAATATTAGGAAATGTGAATTATTAGCGTTGAAAAGATTTGACTTAAGCTCAGTATGCAATATCCCTGTAAAAGATGTGATCACATATCTTGGTATTACAACAAAGATCAGAAAGAAAGTGCCAACTTAAATGTCTCTCCTATTGTAGAGAAATTTGGAAAGAGATTTAACTCCTGGGTAAAAAGAGATCTTTCTATATCTGGACGTGTACTTTTATCACAATCTGAAGGTCTGTCCAGATGAGTTTATACCTCCCTTGCCTTGGATGTTGCTCTGTCAGTAACTAAAATGGTTTATACTAAATTATTTAACTTCATATGGAGGAATAAACCTCATTGTTTAAGGAAAACGGTAATATGTAGCACCCGAGGTGAGGGAGGGTTGAATGCTCTGGCTTTCAAAACGACTAAGATCATCTTTAAAATCAAATGGATACAAAACTATTTAAGAAATAAGGATTGCATTTAGAATATAATCCCTAATTTAATATTCCAACAGATTGGTGGTCTAGAATTCTCACTCAAACGCAACGTTGAAGTGGATAAAATTCCTATTAAACTCGCTAACTTTCATAAACAAGTACTTCTAACTTGGAACCTCAAACCGAGTTTTTGCTCACATAGATATACAATCTGGAATAATAAAGACATAAAATTCTAAAATAATTATTAGTTTTTCTAGAACTGGTTTGACAACAATATCATCTGAGTTAAACAATTATTGTATAATGATGGACAACTATATGATTATCCAGAATTTATTAGAACACACAATGTTACATTCACTCCTGAGGAGTATCAAATTGTTGTTAGAGCTGTCCCTAAAGGTGCTATTCTTCTTTTAGGGGAATATAACAGTACTCCAAGTGCAACTGTTGAGGATTTTGTAGCCTCAATACAACTAGAAGGAATTGACATTTCAAACTATAAGTATAATAACATGGATATAAGGAAACTATGTCAATATGTTACTATTCCCTCTGCTAAAATGTACTGGAATGCAGCCCTCGGATAAGTGAACTGGAACAAAGTTTCATTGTTATCTGGTAAATATTGTATATCTAATTAGGTGAAAGAAGTATCATACAAACTCATTCATAGAATCTACCCTGTAACGACCTTTATTATACACAGATTTAAAATAGCTATTGACAACAAATGTGCATTTTGTGATTGTGACCCAGAAACTATTGACAATTTATTTTAGGACTGTTCTGATGTCAGAAGTATTTGGAGTGAGTGAGAAGATTTTATTTGAAAAGAAACGACTATAAATGTTAATCTAAGAGACTCTAATATTGTTTTATTTTGATTCTAATGATATAGACCCTGATTTAACTTTCATTGTTCATTTGTTTTTTTTTCATGGAAGATTCTTTGTCCATAAAATGAAGTGGGCAGAGAACAAACCCCTTTTCACATTATTTAATTAAGATAGAATTTAAATATTATTTTGAAATGACCAGTAAATTTACAAAAAAAATAAAAAAAATAAATAAAAAAAACAATACACACCCTCAAACGTTTTTGACAACTTGAAAATGTTTTCGATATGTAACACTGTTAGGTACTGTCTGTTAGGTTCATGTACTCGTGTTTGTATATTTCTGTTTTTGTATTTGTTGTGTTCATAATAAAACATACTTTTTTAAGACATTAAAAAAATAGATACTTTCAAAATCTTAACTAGCATGGTAGACAAGCAGACATCCTCATGAATCACGTCGACAATGTCCTGGAAAATCCTTTACAATCCTTGTCATATGAAGAGAAATTATAGATAAAACATATCGGTGCCCATCGGCCATTGTACCTAAACATTACACAGCAAGTTGGTCAATCGAAAATTCAACAATGATTGGTTTGGAAGTAATCAGTGGCTAACTGCAATCGTTGCAAAGCAATCACCAGCCTGCTATTCAGTGGAGTGGGTGTGTGGTCCAAGTTTGGCTGTATGGGTCTCTTTTTCAAGCTTAAAAGGATAAACATTCATGCTGTCAACCCAGGAAGACTTCTGTCAGGTTTCACAAACAACTGGAAACTCGGAACTGGGAAATCTCAGACTTCAATCAGTTCAAGACAACTGGGAACTTTTAAATGGTCATCCAACTCAGAATTCCAAGTCGGGTACTCAGGCCTATTTCTAGAGCTCTGATCTAAAGACCACTGACGTCATGATTCAACCTTGTTTTTTTCCGAGTTCCAAGTTGTCTTGAAAGCACCATGAATCCAGAGAATGCCAGACTTTGATGATAATTTGCCCACAAGAACCGCAGTGCCACCTTCCTGTATAAGTGAGCACAGCAGAACAAGGTAAGTCCAAAAATGTATTATATGCTGCTGTATAAATGTGTAATATGCCAGCCTTGAAAGTCATGCTAAGTGTATGTTTTGTAGTAAGCCGTTGGTAGCCCATGTGTCTCACCCTAATGTGTCTCAATTTACCCCTCATAACTCAGCCTACTGTTACATTTACATTTAAGTCATTTAGCAGACGCTCTTATCCAGAGCGACTTACAAATTGGTGCATTCACCTTATGACATCCAGTGGAACAACCACTTTACAATAGTGCATCTAAATATTTTAAGGGGGGAGGGGGTGAGAAGGATTACTTTATCCTATCCTAGGTATTCCTTAAAGAGGTGGGGTTTCAGGTGTCTCCGGAAGGTGGTGATTGACTCCGCTGTCCTGGCGTCGTGAGGGAGTTTGTTCCACCATTGGGGAGCCAGAGCAGCGAACAGTTTTGACTGAGCTGAGCGGGAACTGTACTTCCTCAGTGGTAGGGAGGCGAGCAGGCCAGAGGTGGATGAACGCAGTGCCCTTATTTGGGTGTAGGGCCTGATCAGAGCCTGGAGGTACTGAGGTGCCGTTCCCCTCACAGCTCCGTAGGCAAGCACCATGGTCTTGTAGCGGATGCGAGCTTCAACTGGAAGCCAGTGGAGAGAGCGGAGGAGCGGGGTGACGTGAGAGAACTTGGGAAGGTTGAACACTAGACGGGCTGCGGCGTTCTGGATGAGTTGTAGGGGTTTAATGGCACAGGCAGGGAGCCCAGCCAACAGCGAGTTGCAGTAATCCAGACGGGAGATGACAAGTGCCTGGATTAGGACCTGCGCCGCTTCCTGTGTGAGGCAGGGTCGTACTCTGCGGATGTTGTAGAGCATGAACCTACAGGAACGGGCCACCGCCTTGATGTTAGTTGAGAACGACAGTTTGTTGTCCAGGATCACGCCAAGGTTCTTAGCGCTCTGGGAGGAGGACACAATGGAGTTGTCAACCGTGATGGCGAGATCATGGAACGGGCAGTCCTTCCCCGGGAGGAAGAGCAGCTCCGTCTTGCCGAAGTTCAGCTTGAGGTGGTGATCCGTCATCCACACTGATATGTCTGCCAGACATGCAGAGATGCGATTCGCCACCTGGTCATCAGAAGGGGGAAAGGAGAAGATTAATTGTGTGTCGTCTGCATAGCAATGATAGGAGAGACCATGTGAGGTTATGACAGAGCCAAGTGACTTGGTGTATAGCGAGAATAGGAGAGGGCCTAGAACAGAGCCCTGGGGGACACCAGTGGTGAGAGCGCGTGGTGAGGAGACAGATTCTCGCCACGCCACCTGGTAGGAGCGACCTGTCAGGTAGGACGCAATCCAAGCGTGGGCCGCGCCGGAGATGCCCAACTCGGAGAGGGTGGAGAGGAGGATCTGATGGTTCACAGTATCGAAGGCAGCCGATAGGTCTAGAAGGATGAGAGCAGAGGAGAGAGAGTTAGCTTTAGCGGTGCGGAGCGCCTCCGTGATACAGAGAAGAGCAGTCTCAGTTGAATGACTAGTCTTGAAACCTGACTGATTTGGATCAAGAAGGTCATTCTGAGAGAGATAGCGGGAGAGCTGACCAAGGACGGCACGTTCAAGAGTTTTGGAGAGAAAAGAAAGAAGGGATACTGGTCTGTAGTTGTTGACATCGGAGGGATCGAGTGTAGGTTTTTTCAGAAGGGGTGCAACTCTCGCTCTCTTGAAGACGGAAGGGACGTAGCCAGCGGTCAGGGATAAGTTGATGAGCGAGGTGAGGTAAGGGAGAAGGTCTCCGGAAATGGTCTGGAGAAGAGAGGAGGGGATAGGGTCGAGCGGGCAGGTTGTTGGGCGGCCGGCCGTCACAAGACGCGAGATTTCATCTGGAGAGAGAGGGGAGAAAGAGGTCAGAGCACAGGGTAGGGCAGTGTGAGCAGAACCAGCGGTGTTGTTTGACTTAGCAAACGAGGATCGGATGTCGTCGATCTTCTTTTCAAAATGGTTGACGAAGTCATCTGCAGAGAGGGAGGAGGGGGGAGGGGGAGGAGGATTCAGGAGGGAGGAGAATGTGGCAAAGAGCTTCCTAGGGTTAGAGGCAGATGCTTGGAATTTAGAGTGGTAGAAAGTGGCTTTAGCAGCAGAGACAGAGGAGGAAAATGTAGAGAGGAGGGAGTGAAAGGATGCCAGGTCCGCAGGGAGGCGAGTTTTCCTCCATTTCCGCTCGGCCTTCCGGAGCCCTGTTCTGTGAGCTCGCATTGAGTCGTCAAGCCACGGAGCGGGAGGGGAGGACCGAGCCGGCCTGGAAGATAGGGGACATAGAGAGTCAAAGGATGCAGAAAGGGAGGAGAGGAGGGTTGAGGAGGCAGAATCAGGAGATAGGTTGGAGAAGGTTTGAGCAGAGGGAAGAGATGATAGGATGGAAGAGGAGAGAGTAGCGGGGGAGAGAGAGCGAAGGTTGGGACGGCGCGATACCATCCGAGTAGGGGCAGTGTGGGAAGTGTTGGATGAGAGCGAGAGGGAAAAGGATACAAGGTAGTGGTCGGAGACTTGGAGGGGAGTTGCAATGAGGTTAGTGGAAGAACAGCATCTAGTAAAGATGAGGTCGAGCGTATTGCCTGCCTTGTGAGTAGGGGGGGAAGGTGAGAGGGTGAGGTCAAAAGAGGAGAGGAGTGTAAAGAAGGAGGCAGAGAGGAATGAGTCAAAGGTAGACGTGGGGAGGTTAAAGTCACCCAGAACTGTGAGAGGTGAGCCGTCCTCAGGAAAGGAGCTTATCAAGGCATCAAGCTCATTGATGAACTCTCCGAGGGGACCTGGAGGGTGATAAATGATAAGGATGTTAAGCTTGAAAGGGCTGGTAACTGTAACTGTTCTGACTTGGTGGTGCACACGTAGCCTATAACCTGTTTAAGAGAAATGTAATCATCAAATATTGTAAGAGTTTTCATTTTCTGCTTATTCACCACCTTTATTTATCCTACTGTTCTGACTTGGTGTACAGGGAGAATAATGTGAGAACGACCCATGTTCTGAGTTCTGTCACTGTACATTTCAAAAGTGCTGAACAAATAGTTATATTGACTACATTTGTCCTAGCTCGCTCATTAATGTCTTAGTCGAAATTACGGATGGCCTCTTATCCACTCATCGTCCCCTTATGCCATAGTTTGTACATCTCAAATGTCAGTAGAAACCACATTTGTTTAAGCAAGTCAGCCATATCAGCTATGTCTTTTTAAAAGGCAGTAAATGAAGCTGAATGAACTATTTCGCTGCCAGACAAGGCTCCGCTGATAGTCAGGTGTAGCAGTGGTAAGGATTCACTCCATGGTGCAGAAAAGAAACCTCTGCTGTTGGGACAGCTTTATGTAGGCCCTAACAATTTGTGTGCATCATTTGTCACAGTTATAGTGGAATTAATGTATTGTTTAGTGCTGTGTTGTGCAGTGGTTTTGCTGGCATGCATAACATTTTTAAATAATTATTAAAATAAAGATTTACATTCTAAAATCGCCACTGACCGGCGGACATCTTACTGGTAGTAATTGGAAGTTAAAGTTTCAATGAAATGTAAATGTCAATAGTGCACCAGAGGTCTGAAGCGATGGGTCCATTCTATGAATTCTATTTCTATAACTGAAATGACACTCGTCGTGTATTCAATAGTATGCTGTGTCTCAACAGATGACGGGCACAACACAAACACTTCAGATGATGTAAAATAGGGTCTAAGCTAATCAGACTTTCAGATCATTAACCTTAAAACATGACATAATAGTTTGAGAATCCAACTCAACCGTTCATCTTTTTCAGTGATGAAGACGTGGACGGCTTACGGTAGGGTGGGCGGTGTCGGCAAAACGGGTCAACTTTGAGCAGCTCTATCTGCTGAATTCTTTGGCATTCCGGTCCAACATGTCACTTTCTGACCCCTTCTACCATGGGCATGTATGAAAGGTTGCATTCAAGTAAAAAAAGGGTGCCGTCAGAAAGTGATTGAAATCATATGGAATGTCCCTGAAGAGCTCCGTGGCCTAGGTGCAATTATCAACAAGCAGTGGGGATGGCAACGGAAAGAGACGCTCTGTAAAACTAACCAAAGGATGAGCCCTGGCCATAACGGCTCCATGAAGGTCTGGTGCGATACGACATGCAAGCCATATGACACATGAATCAGGAGTAGTACATCCCTCTGAATCTTCAAAATGGCAGATTTTAAATAAAGTGGCATAATTATGTTTTTGTTTTTTTCAAAATAAGTGGATGACTAACACAACAAAAATAGCTAAATGTGCAGGTGTTTGATCGAATAACTGTGCATTTGTCAATGGGAATGTGTGGCTGCATTCCCCAGACGTAGGCTTTGAAATAATGCCCCCTGTTTCCTGGTCACGCAGTGGAATAATCAGTCCCCCCTTCAGCAGAGCTGGTAGAATGATTTATTCTCATTTTGGTGGCTAGATTGGAGTTTTAATGTATTTAACGAATTGCATCCCATTGGGAAAATGATGGAAGAGGTGGAGGGAGGAGCGTCTGATTTGGCTGCATGACCAAATTGTGGAATTTACAATTGAATCCCCATATCTAGACAATAGAACAGGGATGACTTGATCTCGGGTTTGGGTCAGGTTTGGGATTGGGAGTGTATCACTGTCACATCAGCAGCAGACCAGAGGCCTTCTGGCTCATCATTTCTTGAGCCCAAACACTGGGGCCATCCACTTCAGCCACCTCCACGGTGCCTGAGAGCAAATGCCTCAACATGCGTGAATTCACAGCTGACTAGATTTTTTATTTATTTAAATGTATTGTATTTTTCAACTTTATTTAACCAGGTAGGACAATTGAGAACAAGTTCTCATTTAACAACTGCGACCCGGCCAAGATAATGCAAAGCAGTGCGACAAAAACAACAACACAGAGTTACACATTGGATAAACAAACGTACAGTCAATAACACAATAGAAAAATCTGTATATAGTGTGTGCAAATGATGTAAGGAGGTACGGCAATAAATAGGCCAATAGTGGCAGAGTAATTACATTCTAGCAATTTACACTGGAGTGATATATGTGTAGATGAGGATGTGCAAGTAGAAATACTGGTGTGCACAAGCAGAAAAACAAATATGGGGATGAGGTAGGTAGTTGGTTGGATGGGCTATTTACAGATGGGCTGTGTACAGCTGCAGCAATCGGTAAGCTTCTCTGACAGCTGACACTTAAAGTTAGTAAGGGAGATATATGTCTTCAGCTTCAGTGATTTTTGCAATTTGTTCCAGTCATTGACAGCAGAGAACTGGAAGGAAAGGCGGCCAAAGGAGGTGTTGGCTTTGGGGATGACCGGTGAGATATACCTGCTGGAGTGTGTGCTACGGGTGGGTGTTGCTATGGTGACCAGTAAGCTGATACGGCGGCGCTATACCTAGCAGAGTGGGTTTGGCGACAAATATGTAGCGAGGACCAGCCAACGAGAGCATACTGGTCGCAGTGGTGGGTAGTATATGTGGCTTTGGTGACAAAACAGATGGCACTGTGATAGACTGCATCCAATTTGCTGTGTACAGTGTTGGTGGATAATTTGTAAATTACATCGTTGAATTCACGGATTGGTAGCACGGTCAGTTTTACGAGGGTAAGTTTGGCAGCACGAGTGAAGGAGGTTTTGTTGCAAAATAGGAAGCCAATTCTAGATTTAACTTTGGATTGGAGATGCTTCATGTGAGTCTGGAAGGAGAGTTTACAGTCTAGCTAAACACCTAGGTATATAAAGTCAGAACTGTCCAGAGTAGTGATGCTAGTCGGGTGGGCGGGTGCGGGCGGCAATCGGTTGAAGAGCATGCATTTCGTTTTACGAGCATTTAATATCTCAGCAGCAGCACTTATGACAGGGGAAGAGCCAGGACAAGCCAATCGACTTAGAGAGCAGAAGGTGGCCTTTGGTTAAGAGAGAGAGAGAGATACTACATGGAGGAGTGACATTGTCTGCAGGCCGCATTTACTATTTCTACTTTCAGCTACAGCCCTGTACAGCGGGAGCCTGGTGAACTGCAACTTCCAAACATATTCAGCAGGCAGAGTTGAGGAGAGCCCTTGGATTTACAGTGCCATAGACTATCATGTAATACTCTGCCTGTGTCATGAAGATAAATGCTACATCTTATTTAGCTATTTTCCCGGTTGTTCAAAAGGAAGCAGGTGTATAACAATAAAGTACATTGATTTAGGACCTCTGTTCAAAACTGGTGCTTTAAACAACAAATCGGAGTGTGAAGATAAAGTCCCTAGTAAACATTTATGAGAGATACATAAAACAAAATAGCTGCAGTTGTTAGGGAGGGAGACAATGCATGCCTATAGGCTTTTCAGTATTGTAGTATTGCATACACTCGGTGGGCCAGTTTCCCGGACACAGATTAGGCAGAGTCCCTGGAGTAAAAAGCTATTTTCAATCGAGAATCTCCATTGCAAACGCTTTTAATTCTTGGGCTAGGCTTAGTTTGTGTCTCGGGAAACTGGACCTCGATGCATGACGTCGGCTTTATTTGAACTAGGTTTGATGATAACGCCATTGTACAATTAACTATGATATGACCCGTAAGAAACTGTTACAAAAAGACTGAGATTTCTATTTTTTTTTCAGTTTTAGAAAACAAATGACTTAGCACATGAGCCAGTAGCCTCCTGTGGAAGGAACATCAAAGAAGATGCAATGGGAACAAGATATGGACGAACAAGGGACAAAAATGTTGGCTAGCAAGGAGAGGCCGTTATTAATCAAGTAAATGACATCTAATGAGCTGCCCTTTCAAATTCCAGCCTAGTCTGGAGGGAACTGATGGCCGTTAATATTTAATAGATACACGTGTCATCATGTCACAAATCAATCTGTCCCTCCAATTAGTTCGGATTAATTAAATCGATGGTCAAGAACCACTCCTGTTCAATGCGAATTGCCGACATCAGTACAGTAATGATTTATTTGGGACTGCGAATGAGCTTTTTAGTAAGTCAAATAGAATAGGCAGTTTTTCCTCGACTGTCCAATGCATGGCCTGCTGTTGAGCAATTTCTCTCATCCGAACTTCAACTTCAACTTCCAAATGAAACAATTTGAATGAAAGTCATTCTCGGGGGGTTCTACAGACCACCGGCGGGGCGGTAGAAGTATTTGCACTAAAAGTGGGCGTTTACTGCCAGGACTGCCTGGGTAGGTAGCCAGGCAGGGTGTTAAACAGATATTTCTACCACGCGTCAAAGCAACGGAACAGCCAGCGGGTCATAAATATGCAATGCACCGAGGGTGTTCATGGAAAGCAGTAAGGCATCATCATCACAGAGAGCACCCTGCTGTCACTCTGCTTCGCAGTCACCATTAATAAACACTGACAGCATGACCCCTTGACCTGTCCCTGTGGCCATGCGGGTGATAGATGCCTGCCCCACTCCCAGCCTCAATGAGAGTGGGTGTACAGCTAACGATGCGCGTGTGCAAAAACAGAGTGTTGAACATACGTTTTTATTTGTATTTTATTTTATTTAATCATGGGGAGCCCATTGAGACCAGGGACTCATTTTGAATGAGTCCTTTTCATTTTTAACTAATTCAACACTAACATAACTAATTCAACACAACAAAAAGACATGTGCTGAATGTAGCTTAGTAGCTACCAGACGTGTGCTACCCATGTCATGCCATTACATCCTTCGGCTAAGGTAAAGCAGCAAACATGGACGCCTGCATACAGTATAGACCCCCGTACTCAACTGGCAGACAGAGAACCGGAATCCGGACCCAGAATGGAGTCAAAATATATATATATATATATAAAAATAATAATAATTGTTGGTCAGGCTTCGACCCGTGGAATCATATAAACCCACATAAGACATGGAAGAATGCTTGTAATTTCAGGAAATTAGCTTTAAAACAGTAAATACAATTTCTGCCCCATGCAAAATGTGTGGAATTATGGGAAATCGCAACATTTTCTATCCGCCAACAAGAGGAGTGTGAACAGTTCAGGGTCGCGAGTGTAGCAGGGTGGGGATTTGTTACTACGCTGATAAATTACATTATCCATCTGGTCCTTTGCCACCTAGGAATTTTGTGTGACAGCGCCTTCTGAAATAGTACTTGAATACCCCTGGTACAGACGATGCGGACTACAATTCTGCTAACATGCCATGCGTCTAATGACAATTCCTAAAGCACTCTGTACCCCCGACATTGAACTGTTTTCTGTGTCACTGCGACCTTACTATCTGCCCCATGAGTTCCCCCAATTGTTTGTTACCGGTGTGTACATTCAACCTAAAGCTAATATAACAAAGGCATCAGAGATGATTTATAATCTGTCACAGAAACTGGAATCCCATCTCCCCCGACGCAGCCAAATTTATTTGAGGGGATTTTAACAACTGTACCTTGCACAAAGTCTTGCGCACATACCATCAGTATGTGAAATGTCACACTAGGAAAAATTGACTTGTGCTATGGAACAATACCAAAGGCGTTCTCTGCCACCACCAGACCTCCCCTGGGGACATCAGACCACAATGTGGTCTACCTCAAGCCAACCTTCTGTCGGCTCCTGGAGAGGGAGAAACCCACAGTTAAAACTGTCCAGATCTGGAATGACAACAGTATCACTTGTCTCCGGGGGTGTTTTGACTGCACTATGTAGGAGGTATTTGGTCTCCAGGGGTGTTTTGACTGTACAATGTGGGAGGTATTTGAGGATAGCAGGATAGCAGCATCTGGATGAACTCACAGATGTTATTTCAGACTATGTAAACTTCTGTGTTGAGTCAGTTCTGCCTACTAAGACCTGTAAACTCTTCCCTAACAACAGGCCTTGGGTATCAAAACATCTAAAATCACTACTTGATAGGAAGAGGCAGTTTATGCTGGGGGTGACAGACAGGCTTTAAGAGATGTACATCGTCAGATCAAAAGACAGATACTGGTGGACAAGGAGGCACACAAGCAAAGGGTGGAGTGGACCCTCTCCTCAGGAAACCAAAGGGTAGCCTGGCAAGGGATTACATCCATGGCTCGTACCCTCCACATAGGCAGGGGAAAAACCAGTGCTGACCTTGGGGGATATGAGGGCCAGAACACGGCTAATGAACTGAATGTTTTCTTCTCAAGATTTGAATCAGACATCTTCGTGTCGGTGGTAAAACAAATGGAAGCATCATTACAAATGTTTGAGAGAGTTGTTGTTCAACAGTCTGATGTTCAGGGGATATAACACATACAAAAGCCCAGGCCCAGACCAAATAAGTGGGCATGTGTTAAAGCACTGTGCTGAACAACTGGCTGGTGTTTTTACAGACATTTTTCAATCCTCACTCGACCAGCAACACGTGCCAGCATTGTGGAAAAACTCTATAATTATACCAATTCCTAACGCATCTAATCCCTCTGTGCTGAATGACTACCGCCTTGTCACCTTGACATCCTTAGAAATGAAATGCCTTGAGAAAATGGTGAAAAGTCATATTCTCAGTATCACCCAGAAGCTCCTCGACCCATTTCAGTTTGCCTATCAGCCCAGCAGAGGAGTTGATCATGCCATTCTTACCCTCCTTAACATGGTCTATAGATATCTAGAGGGTGCCAAATCCCATGTCAGGGTTCTGTTTGTTGACTTTTCTTCTGCCTTCAACACAATCCAGCCTTACATTCTGGCACAGAGACTCATTCGGGACTTCTCCTTAGATGGGGGGCTGGTTTTGTGGCTGTTGGACTTCCTGAGCCAACAGTGAGTCAAAATAGGTCCCCATGTGTTGGATATACGCAATACCAACACAGGCGCTCCTCAGGGATGTGTTTTGTCCCCACTTCTGTACATCTTGTACACTAATAGTTGTACTAGTTCCCATACTGACAGACACCTTGTTAAGTTCGCTGATGACACTGCCTTGATCAGCCTGTTGCATGATGATGAGGAACATCATGGCCCGGTCCTAGATGACTTTGTAGAATGGTGTGAGGACACCACACTTGGTCCTCAATACCAACAAGACCAAAGAGATGTGCATAGACTTCAGGAAGCATACAACACCTACCTCTGCAACATCTATCAGAGGTCAGAATATAGAGATTGTAGAGGAATACAAATGGACAGTAAGCTTCAGTGGAGTAAATGTACAGACCTGATCTACAAAAAGAGCCAACAGAGACTGTACTTTCTCAAAAAGTTGGCTTCTTTTAATATAGACTGTACTATACTGACTCCTTTATTGAGAGTATTTTAACTTTTTGTATTGTTTTTTGGTTTGGCAATGCCACTATCAGCCAGAGAAACATGCTGAGAAGGATTATTACCACAGCAAGCAAGGTGCTTGGAGTCAAACAGACAGGCCTGGATGAGATCTTTAAGGTCAGGGCCCTCCGTAAGGCTCACAATATCCTTTTAGACCCAAGTCACCCCCTGTAACTGGACATTGAATTACTCCCCTCTGGGCGCAAGTATAGGGCACCCCTCAGCAGGAAAAACAGAACAAGACAATCATTTGAGCCTGGTGTGATATCCCTCCTAAATAGCTCGGGTGAATGTTCCCATTGACACCGTAAGGCCAGCAGGCTAGTCTTTTCTTCTTTTCTATTTAATGATTTATTTCTTATTTCTTACTGTTATTATCATTATTATTATTATTGGTGCGTAACTGTTATGAAAGTTGCATTGTCCATTTTGTTTTGTATTTAAACGCCACTTTAAATGTGTACATGACACTACAACAAAATTTCCCCATGGGGACAATAAAGTAAGTAAGTGACAGAGAGACGGACGTAATGGTGATGCTAGTATTACGTAACGATACTGCATGTTACATATCTATTCACTGCAGGAACCAAACAAACAAAGCGCCATGGTGACGCTGGTCTAGCCTCAGGTCGCAGAGGCGTTGTGGACAAACAGAACAGGGGGGCTTGTCACACCTGAGCTGCTGTTGCTCCTTGTCTAAGAGGATTAACCTTTGCATGGACCTGTCTCCATTAGAAGTGTTCTGCAGCAAACCGGGCGCCTGGGAGCAAGCTGTTGCACTGGGGGATTTTCCTCGGGAAGCCACCTATCTTGTTTGATCTCCACAAGAGGAAAGGAGAGGAGAAGAAAGGAGAGGATAGAGACAAAAAACCAGCAGCAGCTGGGGGCTGGCTTGGTATTTAGAGAAATACACCTCTCCACCAGACAGATAGACAGCAGCAGCAGAATCTGCTCATCAACATTAACCTAGAGTCGATTGACGCACCGGTACGTCAGTCTAACTACCACAATTAAAAATATAAAAAATATATAAATGTGTCATTTTAAAATAGAGATGTCTTTTTTGCATTAGATACGTCTCAATCCACTTCACCCGCCTATGTCGCAGTTCCACATCTGTGGTAAAAGGTGGCAGAGCTAGAGCGGTGTTTGTCAAACTGTGAGACATTCTGAACACCGGTCTTCTCACAAAAACGAACAGTTTGACCTACAAACTATTGACCCCCACAAGCGTCAGGGGACTCGTCTGAAGTCGGTACCATCAATGTGCCAACTTCTGTTTGTAGCGTCCAAAACTGTTTGGACTAAAAACGAATGTGACCACACTGTGGAAAGGGGAGATTCTTACGAATACGATGGTGTTCTCCATTTTGTTCTACGACCCCCTCAAGTGTCACGGATTTGTCTGAAGGTGACCGGTACCAGTAAAAAGAAAATATGGAAGTAGAAAGGTAGTTTTGTGCCCACCCAAAAAAAGGGGTTCAATTTTTTTTTTTTAAACACACACAAAAAATGTGTTATATATACAGTGTGTATGTATATATACTGTACAGTACCAGTCAAAAGTTTGGACACACCTACTCATTCTGTAACGTAGACACTGGGAGTTGAGAAGCAGATGGTAAGTGTCGTGGGGAACAGCATCAGCTGTTATAACATTTTAAAATGACATTTTAACAAAATGGTGGGCTGGGCCAAGACTGATCAGCTCAACTAACCATTAAAAAGAATATTGTAAGAAGAGAATAGTTTCAGTCAATGTAAGGTCAATGCAAACACACAATATAAAATGTTTATTTACCGAATATAAAGGAACCACGAGAAGGTGAGATATGGTGATCACTGGGAAGCTGTAACCAATAAGTCACCTCATTGACCCTCCGGAGAACATTGAATGGCCCTACAAACCGGTGGAGAGCCAGACGCGATCCCCAGGATGGAACACTGGATTCCCACTGAGGTCTATTTTCTCCTTCTTACGGTGGATGGAACACTGGAGTCTGACGTGAGCCTCGTTCCAGACTTCTGTGCGCCTGAACCACTCATCAAACGCAGGAGTGTCGCTCTGGCCCGGGGTCCACGGACCCAGAGCCGTCTGAAAACCCAGAACACACTGGAAGGGAGTCAACCCAGTGGGGGAGTGACTTAACGAATTCTGGGCGTACTCCGCCACGGAAGGAGTCACACTTGACCCACTCACCCCACTCCTCGCACTCACCCTTGACTGTCTCTTTTGCCATTTATGAATGTGTTATTCAATGCATTTATCTGGGCTATAGTAGTAAAGGCCAAATTCAATATTCAATATTTATATTTGCTTGATACCTAATGGGTCCAACATTTTGTTAATGAAATAACTAAATTATCCATTGTAAGGCCATCTTTGTCACAGGTTCTGTTTTTTTTGTGTTGTTTCCTCAGGTTCCTGCTGGAGGGCACCCTTTACTTTTCCAGTTTCCAGGTTACCCTGATTATTTCTTATTGGTTTCACCTGTGTTTAATTACCTTCTCTGTTCACCAGGTGGCCTGGTTATTTAAGTTCCTCAGTTGGCCTGTATCGTTGCTTTGGTCGCATGTTCTGTTAGTGGGCTCTTGTGCTGTTGCCTTGTTTCTTTCAAGACTCTAAGTAAAAGTTCTGGATTTACCTCTGCCTGTGGTGTTTCTCTGCGCCTGGGTTGGAGTTCGTACACGCATTACTGTCACAATCTTAAAACAATTCCATATCTCAGTTTAGAACGCCCCTTTAGACTTAAAGGGGTTAAGGACAGGAGGTGACTAACTGTTTGTAAAGGCTCTCTATATGCTCTATCCTTTGCTGAAAGGCTGAAAATTATGACCTTGTGTAGGTCATGTTACGGTATTTATTGAAGCAATGAAAAAAGTTCCCAACTCAATGCAATTTCTTGCAGAGTGCTGATGTGATCGACAATGCATTTCAAAAAACGAAAGTCAAATTAGGTTTCAACTTCCCGTTTAGAAATTCCAATAGGTTCCAATAATCAAAGTCCACACCCGATGTAATGAATTCGCTGTATTGGGGGGGGGGGGCGCTAAATGACTGTAAGGTACATAAGTCTGTGATCCTTACACTCCACCCCAGTCTAGGCCCTATTAGCTGTGATGGATGGGTTCATAACTTTAATTGCTGAAGGGCAGCTGCTCTGTTTCATGATTCAACCCAGCTTTCCGGTGTGTTAACTGCATCACCTGCTGTGATGCAGGGCGATTCTGATCAAATAATCCGCCACCTCTGGCTCTATTCAAGGGAAAACTCCAGCCAGAGATCGCTTGATCTGAAGACAGAGGACGGTGTCCCAAATGGCACCCTATTCCCTTTATATGCCCACGGAGGCTGTGGTCCAACGTAGTGCCCGAGGGAGTAGGGTGCCATCTGGGACCGTGGTCAGATTCATTCATCGCTGATGAGGCGGGGGACCCCGTACGCGGTGCTTCTAATTTAGACGGGGGTTAATTCATTTGATTTACTTGGAAGCATTCTAACAGAAGGAGGAGAATATGGAAGATCTGTCCCCGCTGTGTGCAGTCAGAATACCGCCGTCCTTGTTCACGATTACAAGGAGTTGTTGTTGCAGGAGAAGAAACTGCCGGGAACTCATCAGTCCCATAGTTTTAGAGCATCCTCACTGTTTTGCATTTAAAATCTAATCAGTCACTCTGGTGTACTTGATTGACAGGCAGCGTTGACAGGCAGATTGAGAGCAAGGTGAGAGAACCTACATATTAAGCTGCCGTCTAATCAGTTATCATTCCTTTTGGTAAATTGCTTGATACTTGCCGTATTGATGACTAAGTACTAGAGCTGGGACGGTAAACTGAAAATGATTGACACTGACTTATCGCGGACATTTTGCTGATGTCGTACATTACAATAAATAACCTATAGGGACCTACTAGTGAAATTAAGTGAATAAGTTTTAAATGAAATATATGGATGCGTTTTAATCTGACAATTGATAGCAACCAACATTCAAAGTAGTAGTAGCAGTTTAACTGAGAATATATTTTTTTAACAACTGTGGTGCGCATTATCGTTTGATTGATTTGTTATCGTAAAAATTCAGTCAATTTATCACCCAGCTCTACTTAGTACAACTATTACTATTAAGTGTAAATCAAAACCAATTGTATGGGTCACTTACACATATTTTGACTATTAACATAGGGCAGAAGTCTCTGAGGTGCAGGATAGAGTACATAGTGGTAGCAGGCTAGTCACTGTGACTAAGGTTCAGGGCAGGGTTCTGGGAGGAGGCTGGCTGTTGGTGACTATTTAACAGTCTGAAGGCCTGAAGATAGAAGCTGTTTTTCAGTCTCCTGGTCCCAGCTTTGATGCACCTGTACTGTCTCCGCCTTCTACACAGTAGTGGGTTGAATAGGTCGTGGCTTGGGTAGCTAGAGGTCCTTGATCTTCTGGGCCTTCCTGTGACATCGGGTGCTATAGATATCCTGACGGGCAGTCAGTGTGCCCCCGCTGATGCGTTGTGCTGACTGCACCAACCTCTGGATAGCCCTCCGGTTGCGGACGGTGCCGTTGCCGTACCAGGCGGTGCTACAGCCCGACAGGATGCTCTCAGTAAGGATGCTCTCAAGAAGTTAGTGAGGGTCTTAGGAGCCAAGCTGAATTTCTTCAGCCTCCAGAGGTTGAAGAGCTGTTGTGCCTTCTTCACCACACTGTTTGTTTGAATGGGCCATTTCAGGTTATCAGGGATGTGCACGCCAAAGAACTTGAATCATTTCATCCTCTCCACTGCGGCCCTGTTGATGTGGATGGGGGCGTGCTCTCTCTGCTGTCTCCTGAGGTCCATGATCAGCTCCTTTGTATTGTTGATGTTAAGTGTGAGGTTATTTCCCTGATGCGACTCCGCCAGGTCCCTCACCTCCTCTATGTAGTCTGTCTCGTCAGTGTTGTTAATCAGGCCTACCACAGTTGTGTCGTCAGCAAACTTGATGATTGAGTTGGAGATGGGCGTGGCCACGCAGTCATGGGTGAACAGGGAGTACAGGAGGGGGAAGAGCACGCACCCCACGCACCCCTGTGCCCTAGAACACTAAGGTAATAAAAAATATCAAGTAATCAGAAAACCAAGACAGCTAGTCCGGGAAAGATTTCAGGAAATATTCACAAGCATGTGTTTGCGGGAAAAATAAGCTGACGTTTTATTACAAGAATGCAGACTGAAAGATGCATCTGTACAGCTTTCTAGCCTAAATGACTACTGACCCGTAGCACTCACGTCTGCAGACATGATGTGCTTAGAAAGGCTGGTCATGGCTCACATCAACACCATTATCCCAGAAAGCTTAGACCCACTCCAATTTGCATACCACCCCAACAGATCCACAGATGATGCAATCTTTATTGCACTCCACACTGCCCTTTCGCACCTGGACAAAATGAACACCTATGTGAGAATGCTATTAATTGACTACAGCTCAGCGTTCAACACCATAGTGCCCTCAAAGTTCATCACTAAGCTAAGGACCCTGGGACTAAACATCTCCCTCTGTAACTGGATGCTGGACTTCCTGATGGGAGGCCCCCCAGGTGGGAAGGGTAAGTAACAACGCATCTTTCACGCTGATCCTCAACACGGGGGCCTCTCAGAGGTGCGTGCTCAGTTCCCTCCTGTACTCCCTGTTCACTCATGACTGCATGGCCAGGCACGACTCCAACACCATCATTAAGTTTGCCAATGACACAACAGTGGTGGGTCTGATCACCAACAACGATGAGACAGCCTGTAGGGGAGAGGTCTGAGACCTGGCCTTGTGGTGCCAGGATAACTTGTGTTAACAAACCTCCAAACGAGCTTCAATGCCATACAACACTCCTTCCGTGGCCTCCAAATACTTTTAAACGCTAGTAAAGCTCAATGCATGCTTTTCAACCAATCGCTGCCTGCACCCGGCTTTTCAACCGACAGCTGCAGGCACCCAGAGTAGCATCACTACTCCGGACAGTTCTGACTTAGAAGATGTGGACAACAACAAATACAGTGGGGCAAAAAAGTATTTAGTCAGCCACCAATTGTGCATGTTCTCGCACTTAAAAAGATGAGAGAGGCCTGTAATTTTCATCATAGGTACACTTCAACTATGACAGACAAACAGCTGTTGAAATGGCTACCCAGACTATTGGCATTGTCCCCCCCCCCACTCCTTTTTACGCTGCGGCTACTCTCTTTTTATATTAACAATTACCCCGACTAACCTGTGCCCCAGCCCATTGACTCTGTCCCGGGACTATATTCTTATGTTCTTAATTCCATTCCTTTACTACATTTGTGTGTATTGGATATATGCTGTGTAATTGTTAGATATTACTTGTTAGATATTACTGCACTGGCGGAGCTAGAAGCACACACATTTCACTCTACCTGCAATAACATCTGGTAAACATGTGACCAATACAATTTGATTTGATATGGTACCTCTGTATATAGTCTCGCTACTGTTATTTTACTGCTGCTCTTTAATTATTATTATTTTTTAAATCTTTTAGTTATGTATTTTTTTACTAAACACTTATTTTTCTTCACTGCGTTGCTGATTAAGGGCTTGTAAGTAAGCATTTCACTGTAAGGTCTACACCTGCCTATCAAGAAGTCCAGGACCTAGTTACACAGGGCGGGGTTCAGACCCCGGGCCCCGAGCTTATTGATGAGCTTGGAGGGCACTATGGTGTTGAAGGCTGAGCTGTGGTCAATGAACAGCATTCTCACATAGGTATTCCTCTTATACAGATGGGATAATGCGATGGAATCATCCGTGGATCTGTTAGAGCGGTAATCAAACTGTAGTGGGTCTAGGGTATCGGGTAAAGGTGGACTACAGGTTTAGACTGTGGTTGTACTGTAGCTGTCTGACCTGCTGTATACTAAAGCAATAAGGCCCAAGGGGTTGTGGTATATGGCCAATATACCACGGCTAAGGACTGTTCTTAATCCTGACGCAACGTGGAGTGCCTGGATACAGCCCTTAGCCAATGATATAATGGCTACATACCGCAAACACCTGAAGTGCCTTATTGCTATTATAAACTGGTGGCAAACGGAATAAGAACAGTAAAAATATATGTTGTCATACCCGTGGTATACGGTTTCATATACCACGGCTTTCACGGTGAAAAGGCTAAACGTCATAGTCATGGTACATGATCTCACATGCAAATGTCTGAATTCTGTTTTAGCCAATCAGCATCTAGTATCCAAACTACCTGGCTTATAAAATTCCATATAGGGCTTCTGACGACAGATCATTTCGATTTTCAGTAAGGTATGACTAGAACGGGATTATAAAATGAATTGCTTTCCTAGAAATGTCCATGTTTAAGTATTTAAAAAAAAACATGTATATACATAACAGCAAGCAGTAGAGACAGCGTTACGCTGTAAATAAAAGCTGAAAACTGTAGGTAACAACTCTTTATACTCAGGGAAATTGTCATTTCTGACTGCTAAAATCTTCAGTAGCAGCCAGGAAATCCAAGAGCACTTCCCCAAAGTATTTTTTTTGTTCATCAAACAAACACACTCTGTAAAAGCAAAGCGAGAGGCAGCCATGTTTGTTGGTAAAAGAACATGTTAATATCAAATTGATGTCTTAAAAAACGTACCGACTAAGAAAGTGGGCTGTAGCTGAAGCACATTCAACAGAGAGAGACAAGGCCAATGCCCATATATTAAATTATCCCCCAGTCTACCCTGTGGTTACCGTCCATGCGCCTTTCGCCAATGAAACTTCTAGGAAACCAGTATGATTTCCTTTTTCAGTTAATCTAACATTGGATTCCTTGCTTCCAATACCAACATTTCCCGTAGGTTATGTCCTAATCACTTCTCCTTCCTCCCAAAGTGTGCACTTGCTCACTTCCCTTCACTGATTTGATAGAAAATGGCTGGTTTAAAAAGTATTGCAGAAAGTCCCACTAGCCCATGCTTCCACCAATCCAATGTTCTTAGAATTATTGTCAGTAGTGAACAAGTGCACACTTCAGAAAGGACATATCAATGTGATGCACCTTAGATCATAATGGCATCAGCGATGTGCTGTGTGGCATAACAAAAGAATAGGTCTACAAAATACTGAATATAATTTGCTTTTTCCACAATCCTATACAGCTAAAGTCACAACAGCATGTGATGTACAGGTGACTGACTATGACTGCAAGGTAGGAACTCTTAAAACGGCATAATTGCTAAATGGACACATGAAAAAATATGAATACCCAAGCAAAACTGTAGTCTTGCCAAAATAGAAAAATTGCTGCTCCTATAAAAAAAAATCCCAGTATGAGAAAAAACATTTTTTTAATGATGGGTCAATGCACACGGCCCTCTTACTGTAGCAGAAAATAAAGACATATTTTGTGCACGTTGATAGACTTACGTTAGACAACACAATTATTCACTGTGGCCTGCTTGACGAAAATATACAGTGGCTTTCAGAAAGTATTCAGACCCCTTACCCTTTTCCACATTTTGTTATGTTACAGCTTTATTCTAAAATGGATCAAATAAATAATTTTCTTCGTCAATCTACAAACGATACCCCATAATGACAAAGTGAAAACAGGTTTTTAGACATTTTTGCAAATAAAAAACACAAATACCTTATTCACGTAAGTATTCAGACTCTTTGCTATGAGACTCGAAATTCAGCTCATATGTGCATCCGGGGGGGGCATCCTGTTTCCATTGATCATCCTTGAGTTGTTTCTACAACTTGATTGGACTCCACCTGTGGTAAATTACAATTGATTGGACATGATTTGGAAAGGCACACACCTGTCTATATAAGGTTGACAGTGCATGTTGACAGTGGATGTCGGAGCAAAAACCAAGCCATGGGGTCGAGGGAATTCTCAGTAGAGCTCCGAGACAGGATTGTGTCAATTTACAAATCTAGGCAACGGTTCCAAAACATTTCTGCAGAATTTAAGGTCTCCAAGAACACACAAGCCTCCATCATTCTTAAATGGAAGAAGTTTGGAAGACTCCTCATAGAGCTGGCCGCCTGGTCAAACTGAGCAATCAAGGGAGAAGGGTCGGGGAGGTCCCCTTGGTCGGGGAGGTGACCAAGAACCCGATGGTCACTCTGACAGAGCACTAGGGTTCCTCTGTGGAGAATGGAGAACCTCCCAGAAGAAACAAGGTCTATGCAGCACTCAGGTCAGGTCTTTAAGACCAATCAGGCCTTTATGGTAGAGTGGCCAGATGGAAGACACTCCTCAGTAAAAGGCACATGACAGCCTGCTTGGAGTTTGCCAAAAGGCACCTAAAGGACTCTCACACCATGAGAAACAAGATTCTCTGGTCTGATGAAACTAAGATTGATCTATTTGACCTGAATAACAAGTGTCACTTCTGGAAGAAACCTGGCACCAACCCTACTGTGAAACATGGTGGTGGCAGCATCATGCTGTGGGGATGTTTTTCAGCAGCAGGGATCGAGGGAAAGATGAATGGAGCAAAGTACAGAGCGATCCATGATGAAAACCTGCTCCAGAGTACTCAGACTGGGTACTCAGACTGGCCAACGACCCTAAGCACACAGCCAAGACAATGCAGGAGTGGCTTCGGGACAAGTCTCTGAATGTCCTTGAGTGTCTCCCCAAATACACATGTGCCAAGGTCGTAGAGTCATACCCAAGAAGACCTAAGGCTGTAATCGCTGCTAAAGGTGCTTCAACAAAGTACTGAGTATAGGGTCTGAATACTTACGGTGTTGTTTGTAAATATAATATTTCAAATTTTAAAAAGTAGATATACATACATTTACAAAAAATCTAGAAACCTGTTTTTGCTTTGTCATTATGGGGTATTGTGTGTAGATTGATGAGGGGGAAAAAACAATGTATTTCACTTCAAAATAAGGCTGTAAAGTTACAAAATGTGGGAAAAAATCAGGGGGTCTGAATACTTTCTGAATGCACTGTAAGCTCAACGTGGTGACAAACGCTTATTGTGTCCAATGCAGAAATCCCAAGCACTCTATGAAAGACACAGTTGATCAGTGCCAAAAAATGACAACCCTGTAATACTCAATGTCATATCATTTGGAAATGTCCCGCCAACATTGAGTTGAATGGTGCCCCGGGCAATATGTCCGCAAGACCTTTGCGTTAGACGAGTATTTACTCAACCTGTGCATAACGGATGAATAGAAGCAAGGCTATGTGGGAGATGGTGTTAAAAAGTTTAGTTTACCTGACCGTCGTAATTAGCATATAGCCTGATGTTCCTTCTCTGCACGTCAATATGAGGACTGAAATTTCAAAACATACTCCTGACCAAACTGTGAGCATTGTCTTAGGGCAGAGACTCCTAACGATATGAGCCATTTCAGTTGTTCCCAAGGTAATGCATTAGACCAGCAACCAGGCTATTTCTGTGTCCCTTCCTCAAAAAAAAACAGTTTTTCAGTATAGTAAAGAGTGTCTGAGCTGTAATACATCTCATCGATTGATTCCTGGACGCTCGGGCCTGGTGTTTAAACAATAATTGATTTCTCTATTCACAATGTTTCTGGAAGTATTGATTCAGCAGCTGCTGAGCTACATATCAGTTTGGGTGGAGTTATAGTCAAAATGGACTTATGGGTGTTAAATTGGGAAACAGTGCTTTTGGCAGAGGTGTGTAATTTTCTGAATAAACGCGATCTGAATTTCTTTCCCATTTACGGAGTAGTCCACTTCTCCATTGTATCAGTGATACTGACGACACTGACTACTGTGACAGTGAAAACAATCGATAAAGCATCACAAAGCGACAATTCTTGCAGAAAGGGACAGACAATTGCAAACAATTATTAGAAAATGGCGGAGAGACAAATAGGAAATGAACTGTTAAACCTACTTCCAGGTACGTTGAAGTGGTCTGGAGCGGCGAAGGTCATTCTAAACAGATGCTGATTGTCCTTTTTGTGACCAAATTCAAATTTCACAGTGTACAAAAAGCCCACTGGCTAAATTCATAAATACAACTCTGTGGATTCTCGGTCTTTTCTTAAAAGGAGAATTCCTCATTTCGCACCTGATCTTTGTATCTTGAAATAAGGCCTAGGTCTGCCTGGGATACGATTGCAAACAAACGTTTTCCTAGGAAAGCTTCAGCTTGTTCAAAACAGCGTTAACACATTCAGAGTGGCTCATATTACCACTGCTTCTTTAGACTGGTGAAATGCCTCACAGCAACTGGAAGGGAGGAAAATCTTTATTGTTCATCAATACTATCATAGCAGGACAGCGATGTAAACAGCTCCAGTGAAATGGCAAGATGAGCCTACAATAGCAGTGTGTGTGTGTGTGTGTGTGTGTGTGTGTGTGTGTGTGTGTGTGTGTGTGTGTGTGTGTGTGTGTGTGTGTGTGTGTGTGTGTGTGTGTGTGTGTGTGTGTGTGTGTGTGTGTGTGTGTGTGTGTGTGTGTGTGTGTGTGTGTATTCAGTTCGATTAGAGTAACAACAGTGTATATTTGGAGAACATGCCCCATGCTAGTGCAGTCTAGTTGTCCTAAATGGTTGCTGGATGAATACGTGCTAATGTTGGGAGGAAGGCAGCCTAGCGGTTTAGAGCTTTGGGCCAGTAATCGAAAAGGACACTGGTTCAAATCCCCGAGCCGACTAGGTGAAAAAAATCTACCGATGTGCCCTTTGAGCAAGGCATTTAAACCTAATTGTTCCTGTAAGTCGCTCTGGATAAGAGCATCTGCTAAATGAATAACATGTAAATGTCTATTGGAGAAAGCAGCAAGAGTGACTCTGTGGTGGATATGGATGGATTTGCTAGCGCAGGGTCACAGAGAGGGCGTCCAGTTCTGTTTAGGGGTCATTCGAAGGGATGTAGAACCATGGAAATACACTTGGATGTACATTATTACATTTGAGAGGCAAGATTCTAACTCAGATGCATATTTTCTAAAGTCCGGCACTCTTTGGCAGTCTCATTAACCCTTTATAGAATGATGAATATCAATACTTAGGCTATACAGTATAAGCACTATCCTAAGTTCTAACAAGTTACAAGGGTTAAAGTAATCACTGCCATGTAATGGTTAAAGTTGGGCTCTCCAGATATGTTTGAATTTACTAAAGTTGTTTTACCTCATGTCAGTGCTGCTAGAGCCGCCCACTTATCTACGTAGATATTTGGAAATAGGATTTTTGTTGTTGTTGTTGTTGTTGTAGTGTTACTTACAAAAAAATACGTTCCTCATTTTGGGGGTTACACCAACTAAACCCTAGGAGAAAGCAAATGATTTCAAATCAAAAGGTTTGGGGGTGATATTTAAGGGTATGACCAAACCTCCTCACAATTATAAAATCCAAACAAAAAAAGAAACATTGTTATTGTACATGGAATGACGTCGAAAATCAAACATATAATGTATAGAATTAATATTCCATCCATTCATGTCAATTCAGGTTGGCCATATAGAATTAATATTCCATCCATTCATGTCAAATTCATGTCAATTCAGGTTGGCCATTGACCCGAAATGATTTTGGTCACACTCATTAAAGATGACTGTAAAAAAAAAAAAAAAAAAAGTTTAAAATAAATGCTATGTCATTCAACCAGACGCGTATCTATTCTTCATATTTAATAGCATTGTGCACATGGAGATTTCCTTTAAGTCTGGACTGGAACAGTGCCATTTTCCTGTTGCAGGGGGGGGGCTGCCTGAACTAGCCTCCATCTCTGCCATGTCAGGTCTTTAGTGCTTTTGTGGTTTGTGTGTAGAACAGAAACGGGTAAAGAGCAGCGGGAGGGAATGCCTGGGAGTGTGCAGACAGCCTACAGCCCTCAAACAGTAGACAATGGGCAGAGCAAGTCACTAATTGGAGCATACCCAAAGGAGATGTTTTATTTCGTCAACAAATAGCATCAAAGGAAGAGGAAGAAGCCGTGTATCTGAACTGTAATTGCGTGCGACATGTGTGAAGCTTAACAAACGGAGAAGGGGATGAGAGAACGAGTGGCATTTCACACTCGGCCAAAGCAAAGGACATTTGTATTGGGGTTTCCGTCAAATAGTCCTGTAATTCCACTGGTTGCCTGTCCATCAACCTGCACTCATTTGCTCCTCAGCGTATGAATAAAATTCTCCACATCGATATTGTCCCCCATGTCTTTTAGCTTCTCTGTAGATGTGTAGATGGGTCTAATCCGTCTCTGCGTAGGAAGATAATATTGATGATTGAGATTATACTGGACACCCACTCTGACAAACACACTCTCCTCGTGTAGGTCCTCACAAAGGCAGCATTCATTCTGCTGAAGAGAGAAATGGGTTCAGCTGAACAGCCACTACAGTCCTTGAGAACACGAGTACACGCTGTCATTTTGGGCTCCAGCTAAGTACACTTCACAGTGTCCCTCTGGATCTGAACAGAGGTTTATTTTATTAATTCTCTCCTCGATAACAGCTTCTTAAAACACCAGCAGAGACAGCTTTTGGAGGACTAATTATTATTTGGTAAGAGGGCAAGGATAGGGATGTGATTACATCTCGGTTCTACTCTCTGGGATTTCAATGGAAAAAGGCCCAGGGCTCGCTTTTCTATCAACAATACGTTTTTAATGGCATAATGGCATTGTGAAATAATGCAACCTGAGTACAAAGCCATATCAACGGATAAGCATGCCGCACACTATAGTATTTGCACACGATGCTGTGCCTCAAAGGACCACGAAAGGAATTGCCAAATTGAACAGAAAAAAAAGAATTGTGCCTTTGAATAAAGATTCAAAATATGGAATTTTGCAACCTTCAAACTTTGTGGAATTGAATTTCCCATCTTGCCACAAAAAGGAATTTGTTGGGAGGAATCTAATTGCTTTGGACAGTGGCCAAGAGGAGGAGAGTTGCAGAACTGGGTTTATTATTAGATGTGATCCACAATGGCAGAGGATCAAATGGGAGACAGAGATTGAAGTTGCTCCAGTGACTTCAATAGCCAATGTTTTTAGGTTAAATATCGTTCCGGTCCAGTCAGTCAGTAGATACATTTTAACACAAACACTGACAATGGCAACAACAACCAAATGTATACTGCATTGAGAAATAATTGCAAACATTGCTTTTAAAATGGCATAAACAGGAAGTGAAATGTGCCGTTCCCATGCTTAGGGAACTCAAGTGTTCTACTTGTCACATTTGAATGTTTTATTCCTTAATACTTCATTTTGGAATGTCTGAGAAGTGAAATCGATAAAAGCAGTAAATTGGTATGGTGTCCATGCCAAAGGACGTCAAGTTTTCAACAAATCCGTTAAAAATGAATCACCACAGAAGGAGAGCCTGTCAGAATGTGCCACTCCAAATGTTAACGCCTAAGCATATGTCTATGCATGCATCGTTGCTCATGATGCAATCAGCAAGATTAAAAGGAAAGCCAATGAACATGATCAAATTGTCCTTAATTTGACAGGCCCATTCATCAGGCTGTGTCAGATTCCTCTCTGTCACCACCAGCAGCCCCTCGATCTGTTCTGTTCTGCTGCGCCACTTTGATGGGAAAATGAAAGTGTTGTTCAGAACTGTCGCCATAAGTGTTCTACCGTCTAATAAGCAATATCGTTCTTCCTGTGAACCTTCTTTCAGACATAAATGTCTTTATTTTGTCTCAAGAGTGTTGTGAACTTCAATCACATCCTATCAAGTGAAAGTATGTTTTTCTTGCCACACAAATTGCCTCTGTGAGGCTGTGACAGAGCTAAACTAATGGGCACCTCAAAAATAACATTTATAACTAAAGTAGATGTTTAAAGAAACATTATAAACAGGTATTGGACAACCTTATGTGGCGATCACATGCTGTTGGAGTTATCAGAAGTTCCGACTGGGACGTTTAACATGAACTACCCTCCAAGTCATAACTACAAGTGGGAAACTCAGGGAAAATGTTATGACCAGAGTTGTGATGTTTCCCCACTCACCTTTTCAACCAGAAGAATGCAAACAAATATGTTCTTGACATTTACAAACGTATCAATGTGGCTAATGTAAATAGTTGGACCCTATTGTCAAAGTTAAGCAAGCTAGCTAACTTTATTGTTAACAACATTAGCCATCTTATCAAGCTAGCTAAAATCTTATTGGCTGAAGAGTTTGTCGGACTTCTGACTCCCCACGAGCACGATTGCCCCATATGCCTACAATGTGGAACTAATTAGCACAATTTTTTACCACAGACTGTCACCCTGTCATAAATGCCTTCCATAAATTCAGCTTTCGGTTTCTGACACCGAGATTCATTCCTCAAATCTAACCCAGGTGACTCACAGCTTCAAATAAACAATGGTTATAAAATAATTTACTCACAGTCATCATATCCTAATTAGGCATATTTACTTTGGCAATAATCATTTTCAATTTCACGCCATTTTAACTTGAAGTTAATTAAAACAAGAATGTTAATTCCCAGCCCCTTCCCTCACCCCCCTTCCCCCTGCCTCACCTGCATTATAATATGATGGTAATGGCTGACACAGTCAGAAAAACTCAAATGTGCTTTTCAACATTTCTAGTTCTGCAATCCCCGAAAGGCAGAGTCAATACTAACACATCTACTGGAAGAAAAACACGAGATGAAAACGACAGAGCGATTGTACATTCAGAAGGTACGATAATTAGTTTGACTAATGAGGCACATTTGCGCTTACAAAAAAAAAAGACATCTGGAGGTCCCACAAAACCCTGCTTGTGTGCATTTCTCCCCTGATGAACCTTGGCCACATGTTTAAACAAACACTGAGAATTGATAAAGCTCGGTGGTATTCACCCCCTTCCTTATTTCTGCTTTCAATCCGTTATTAATTTACTCAAATATGATTTGTTTCAAAATAGTCCAATATCTAAGAGAGGACAAGCAGGTGAGGCCTCTTTGGAAGCTTGGGGGTTACGCAACGGTTCTCTGACATGAGTGAGATACAGTGTCCCACAATGCCCCTACAAGCCGCATCGCACGATGCCCTTGAACAAGAGGTATCCATCCATACGTCGAAAGAAATGAGCCCTCAGGCCCTCTGGAGGCTGTGACCCATTGCTATTATAGGCCAAAATGTCTTGCACGAAATCTTGGATACAGAGCATTGGTAAGGGAGGATCTGTTTTTGGGTCACACCACTTCTCAAAAACGCACCACTTGTTTCCATTACAGTGAGCGTGTAGAAGGGGCTCTAGCACTCTGGGTAGTCTCAATGACAGGCAGGCCGCTCAATAGTCAAGGCCCAGATGGCAACGGGTGAGGGTGGAAAGTCTCTCTGTTCGCTTGGGTCAGCAGACCCTTCCATAACGGGAGTTGTCATGGCTCCTTGTACAGCAGAATGATCTCCCCTATCCAGAGCTTGCCGTGCCATCGAGGACCGACCAGGATGAGGGATAACCTTGTTCCCTCACTCTGGCTAGAGTGGGGAGTATGAGGCTGAGGGGAGGAAAAGCGTAAAGCATCACCCTTGGCACCCTTGGTGCACCAGCGTGTCCACCCCACCAGAGATGTGTCCCTTGCCAGTGGGAAGAACAATGGGCAGTGTGCATTTTCTCGAGATACAAAGAGATGTATGGATGCTAGACCCTATCCCTCCCAGATCTGTTTCCCACCTTGGGGAAGGAGTCTCCAGTAAAGTTGATGGGGATACCTTCTGGACAATAAGTCCACTCCTATGTTCAATACGCCCGAGAAAAGCATTTCGCTACACTCGCAATAACATCTGCTCACCATGTGTATGTGACCAATACCATTTGAATTGGCATGAGTCGCGTGTAGGGATAGTACGTGTGCTCTGCTCCACAGAATAATCCTGATGGATAGTAAGTGTAAGCGCAGGGAGCGAGTGCCACCACAGTCGGATTCTCCGTTCTGGTCAAGACCTGACATTTCCGAAAGGGAGGGGAGCAAGATAGGAGTGTGCTGATCTCGGCATACTTGTATGCGCAATTGTACACACTTGATACGTAATCGGATTTACGAGGAAAGCCCATACCTCAGGTCCGCATTGGACTACTGCTCACTCAGATAGCATAGTTATGTTCCTTCACTCGTTCACACAAATTGTTCGAAGGTAAGCGGCCATAATAGATGAAAATGCACATTATGGCAATTTACTTGCTTAGTCCTATTCAATTATCAATGAAATAGGCTAATAAATACACTAGACTACGACTGCCTGCATTTATTCCAGACACAGATTTAGATTCTCTAATTCTCTTGCCCCATATATTGTTTTACTTTCAAGAGGAGCGGAGCTTTCCTCTCCCAACAATTATGTCACAACATTTGTGCAATCAATCAATCTACATTTGTAATTTAATGTTTTTTTGTTGTTGTGTTTTTTGAATACATTTTACCCCCTTTTCTCTACGATTTCGTGATATCCAATTGTTAGTAATTACTATCTTGTCTCACCATCCAACCAATGTGTCGGAGGAACCACCGTGCACCTGGCGACCTTGGTTAGTGTGCACTGCGCCCGGCCCCACACGGGAGTTTCTGGTGCGCGGTGAGACAAGGATATGCCTACCAGCCAAACACTCCCTGACCCCGGACGATGCTAGGCCAATTGTGCGTCGCCCCACGGACCTCCCGGTCGCGGCCGGCTGCGACAGAGCCGCCCTAGACCACTGCGCCACCCGGGAGGCCGTAATTGAATGTTTTAATGATCTGTCGCTCTGTAAACATGCCTGGGAAGAAGAAATAATAATAGCATGGGCTTGGATCACGACATAATGACAGACGTCGACAGCAATGGAATAACTATACAGACAGACAAAGTAGGCCTACTAAACAATGCCAAGTAGACAGACAGAAAAACCATATGGCCTGAGCAAAGTCTACAGAACATAACTGGATTGAACAACAATGACTAGTTGCGGATTGTGATGGATGTTTGGAAAAGGGGAGACTTGTGCACTGAGAAGAGTGACTTACTGAGTGAAACAGCAACCTCTGTGTCTGTCTGGGGAAATGAGAGCCGACAGAGAGCGGCGTGTTCTTATCCAATCATTGCAGCAGGTTCAACTGATACCCTGCCCATTTCCTTACAGACAGATGAACTAGTCAATAGTTGTTTAGAGCACACAGCGCATCACACTGTTTGAGTGGAAGATGCAGGCTGGCAGCTGAACATTTTTTATTAAATAGATCACGGATAATTACAAATTACAAAAGACGTTCGAAAAATTCTCCATATCCGTTACGATACTCGTTTGACCGAGTATTCGGCAAACCCCTAGTAGAAAGTGTTTCAGTGAGAGAAACACTGTCTGTCGTCACCACGTTCCACGTTGCCGTTATCCTTAGGTGAGCGCCAAAGACGATCGAGGTGTCATGTACAAAGACATAGGGCAAAAACCCAGCGCTGGAAGTCTCATCCTCAGTATGCCAAGAGGTACTACTGAGACGGTGGATACCATCAACCCCAGCACTTGGAGGCAGATCTTGAACATGACCGAGTGCCCCATGTGGAACAGGAAGAGGGCCCTGTCAGAACGACGAGTGTTGCTTACCGGTCATCCGAGAGTGTTGCCTGATAAGAGAGAGAATACAGCTTGACGCCTAGGCATTCTATTCTCCGCATTGGCACCAAACAGCTCTTTCTCTGATTGATCTTTGAACCCTAGCCCAGAGAGGTGAGTAACAAGGGAAGTTGTGTCTAGTACCGCTTGCTCCCAGGATGAGGAGCAAACAAGTAATCGCCTATGTAGGAGGAGATTCTCGGCCCCTTGTTTCTCAGGGGTTTGAGGGCTGCCTCTACACATTTGCTGAAGGTTCGGGGAGCTAGCGCTAGCCCAGAAAGGACAGTGAGGTATTCATAGGATGTGCCTTGAAAAGTAAACATCCGAAACCTCCTGAGTGCTAGCAGAATGCCTTTGGGAAAATAAGCGTCCTGCAGGTCAACTGAGGAGGACTAGTCACCTCGACGAATAGTGCGAGACAGCACGTCGAACATAAGCATGAACGTGAAATTCATCGGATAGCTGTTGAGGACACGTGGGTCCGATAGGTAGAAGATAGTGCATCTCTAGCATCAAATCGGCCTGGTAAACCAACGTTCAACGCCCGCACAGAACATGCGGCAGACAAGTAGACATTTTGGTCGATGGAGTCAAAGAAGTAGTCCGTCTTACCAGGGAGAGAAGTGCCATGTTCATGTCCTTGACACTAATGATGGCAAACAGTGTTTGGCCCAATTGAGTTTGGCTTCCACCATGTAAACTGGAAGAGCAGGGAGTTGTTGCTCGCCTGGGGCGGTGCGTCCCTCTCTGCACTGCCACATCCCACTGGTTCGGGCCAATCAATACCAAGTCTGGTCACTCCCTCTTTAGAACGAGGGGAGCCTGTCCCTCATTCGCCACTCGACCTGTCTGTCTCCGACAGCCGTGTATGATTAGTTAGTCGAGCTACAGTACTTAGAGTTTCTGGTGAATCCTACTGTGAGATATCGAAACGGACAATTGAAAGAGAACATTTTTGTATACGAGACCATTTCTGCTTAGTAGACCATGACATTAGGTTTGTGTTAGGTACGTAAAATTACAATATTGTAACCAAATCCTCAAAAAGGCGCAATATTCTGTTCATGGTATATTTGCAGATAAGTTCAGAGCTAATCTAGAGCCTCCCTGGATGTATTTTCCCTCCTGCAAACACAGTTTAGACGGTTAGGTCGGGAGAGAAACTATCAGCACCCTAGAACCCAGGATACATTTGTCAGCCTTACTTTAATGTGTGATTCATTTCCACTATTTGTGATCCCCCAGCGAGACAGCAAGTAAAGCCCTGGTTTAGGCAGCATGGCCGTCTGAGATAATGCTGCATGACTCAACAACCAAAACCATTTGAATTCATTATCAAAGGACTGTGAAATGGAGAGAGAGAGAGAAAGAGAGAGGGGGCTGAGAGAAAGAGAGATAGAGAGCGAGATAGAGAGAATGAGTGTGTGTGCATGTGTGTAATTTTTTTTAAAATAAATAAGCCTGCCTGGCCAGCCCTATAGTCCTACCATCTAACCACAAGATCTGAGCCAGAACACCTATTAACCATCAATATTGCATATTGTCCTCACTACAATGTATGTGGATTTTGTGGACATTAAATAATGGGAGACATACTACAGTGCATTCGGAAAGTGTTCAGACTAGAGGTCGACCAATTATGATTTTTCAACACCGATACGGATTATTGGAGGACCAAAAAAAGCAGCGATTAATCGGCCAATTTTTATTTATTTATTTGTAATAATGACAATTACAAAAATACTGAATGAACACTGTTATTTTAACTTAATATAATACATCAATTAAAATCAATTTAGCCTCAATTAAATAATGAAACATGTTCAATTTGGTTTAAATAATGCTAAACAAAGTGTTGGAGAAGAAAGTAAAAGTGCAATATGTGCCATGTAAAAAAGCTAACGTATGAAAGAAAGCTGGTGGTTCCTTTTAACATGAGTCTTCAATATTCCCAGGCAAGAGGTTTTAGGTTGTAGTTATTATAGTAATTATAGGACTGTTTCTCTCTATACCATTTGTATTTCATATACCTTTGACTATTGGATGTTCTTATTGGCACTGTAGTATTGCCAGTGTCAATCACAACCTTCCGGAGACACCTGAAACCCCACCTCTTTAAGGAATACCTAGGATAGGATAAGTAATCCCTCCCCCCCCCCCCCTTTAAGATTTAGATGCACTATTGTAAAGTGACTGTTCCACTGGATGTCATAAGGTGAATGCACCAATTTGTAAGTCGCTCTGGATAAGAGCGTCTGCTAAATGACTTAAATGTAAATGTAAATGTAACGGCATAGCTTCCATCCCTCTCCTCACCCCTACCTGGGCTCAAACCAGGAACACATCGAAAACAGACACCCTCGAAGCATCGTTATCCATTGCTCCACAAATGCCGCGGCCCTTGCGGAGCAAGGGGAACAACTACTTCAAGGTCTCAGAGCGAGTGCCGTCACCGATTGAAACGCTATTAGCGCGCACCACGCTAACTAGCTAGCCATTTCACATCGGTTACACTAGCCTAATCTCGGGAGTT
Source organism: Oncorhynchus gorbuscha (assembly GCF_021184085.1). Lineage (NCBI taxonomy): Eukaryota > Metazoa > Chordata > Actinopteri > Salmoniformes > Salmonidae > Oncorhynchus > Oncorhynchus gorbuscha. The sequence goes on along the minus strand of NC_060181.1, from coordinate 56,497,579 downwards.
GATAGGCTTGAAGTCATAAACAGCTCAATGCTTGAAGCACAACGAAGAGCTGCTGGCAAATGCACGAAAGTGCTGTTTGGATGAATGCTTACCACCGTTCAGTCAGACTGCTCTGTCAAATCATAGACTTAATTATAACATAAAAACACACAGAAATACGAGCCTTAGGTCATTAATATGGTCAAATTCTGAAACTATCATTTAAAAAACAATATTATTCTTTCAGTGAAATACAGAACCGTTCCGTATTTTATCTATAGGGTGGCATCCCTAAGTCTAAATATTGCTGTTACATTGTACAACCTTCAATGTCATGTCATAATTATGTACAATTTTGGCAAATTAATTACGTTTTTTTGTTAGGAATAAATGGTCTTCACACAGTTCGCAACGAGCCAGACGGCCCAAACTGCTGCATATACCCTGACTGCTTGCACGGAATGCAAGAGAAGTGACACAATTTCCCCTAGTTAAAAGAAAGTCATGTTATTAGGCAATATTAACTAAATATGCAGGTTTAAAAATATATACTTGTGCATTGATTTTAAAGAAAGGCATTGATGTTTATGGTTAGGTACACACTGGTGCAACGACAGTGCTTTTTTGCGAATGCGCTTGTTAAATCATCACCCGTTTAGAGAAATAGGCTGTGATCAGATGAGAAATTAACAGGCACCGCATTGATTATATGCAACGCAGAACTAGCGTTGATAAACTAGTAATATCATCAACCATGTGTAGTTAACTAGTGATTATGTTAAGGTTGATTTTTTTTGTAAGATAAGTTTAATGCTAGCTAGCAACTTACCTTGGCTTCTTGCTGCACTCGCGTAACAGCTAGTCAGCCTGCCACGCAGGCTCCTCGTGGAGTGCAATGTAAGGCAGGTGGTTAGAGCGTTGGACTAGTAACCAGAAGTTTGCAAGATCAAATCCCCGAGCTGACAAGGTAAAAATATGTCATTCTGCCCCTGAACAAGGCAGTTAATCCACCGTTCCTAGAATGTCATTGAAAATTAGAATGTGTTCCTAACTGACATGCCAAGTTAAATTTAAAAAAAAAAATAAATCGGTGTCCAAAAATGCTGATTACCGATTGTTATGAAAACTTGAAATCAGACCTTATCAATCAGCAATTCCGATTAATCGGTCGACCTCTAATTCAGACCCCTTCACGTTTTCCACATTTTGTTACTTTACAGCTAAAATGTATTAAATTGTTTTTTGCCTCATCAGTATACACACAATGCCCCATTATGAAAAAGCAAAAACAATAAAAAAAAATGGAAATATCACAGTTACATAAGTATTCAGACCCTTTACTCAGTTTTTTGTTGAAGCATCTTTGGCAGCGATTACAGCCGTGAGTCTTCTTGGGTATGACGCTACAAGCTTGGCACATGTGCATTTTAGATTTTTTTCCCAATCTTCTCTGCAGATCCTCTCAAGCCCTGTCAGGTTGGATGGGGAGCGTCGCTGCACAGCTATTTTCAGGTTTCTCCAGAGATATTCGATCATGTTCAAGTCCAGGCTCAGGCTGGGCCACTCAGGGATATTCAAAAACATGTCCTGAAGCCAATCCTGCATTGTCTTGGCTGTGTGCTTAGGTTCGTTGTCCTGTTGGAAGGTGTACCTTCACTCCAGTCTGAGGTCCTTAGCGCTCGGGAGCAACTATTCATCAAAGATCTCTCTGTACTTTGCTCCGTTCATCTTTCCCTCGATCCTGATTAGTCTCACAGTCCCTGCTGCTGAAAAACATCCCCACAGCATGATGCTGCCACCACCATGTTCCACTGTAGGGATGGTGCCAGCATTCCTCCGGACGTGGCACTTGGATTTCAGGTCAAAGAGTTCAATCTTGGTTTCATCAGACCAGAGAATCTTGTTTCTCATGGTCTGAGAGTCCTTTTTAGACTGATGGAGGCCACTGTGTCCTTGGGGACCTTCAATGCTGCATCATTTTTTTTGGTACACTTCCCCAGATCTGTGCCTCGACACAATCCTGTCTCTGAGCTTTACGGACAATGTATTGTTTAAGTTCAGTTATTACATTTCTGGATCAAGCCTTGGCAGTCATTCTGATCTCATTCCCAATGATCAGTGGTTTAGTTGATTATGTTACTGTCCAGTGGTTCTGAATTTGCGATACACCTAACTGTCCACATTTTTCTATGTGATACCCTTTTGATTTGAAAATTTGAAAAGATTTAGATGGGCTATATGGTCTACTAAGGTATATGTTGAATGTGATAGTCTGCCTATAACCAGCCAGAGTCGGCCTATAACTCAATTTCTATTTTCAAGCATAGTGGTGGCTGCATCATGTTATGGGTATGCTTGTAATCGTTAAGGATTGGGGAGATTTTCAGGATAAAAAATAAACGGAATGGAGTTAAGCACAGGCAGAATCCTAGATAATCCAAGAGGACAAACTGTTTCAGGACAACCTGCTTTCTAGCAGACACTGGGAGATTAATTTACCTTTCAGCAGGACAATAACCTAAGACACAAGGCCAAATCTACACTGGAGCTGCTTACCAAGAAGACGGTGAATGTTCCTGAGTGGCCAAGTTACAGTTTGAATTAAATCTACTTGAAAATCTATGGCAAGATCGGAAAATGGTTGTCTAGTATAGCAAATTTGACAGAGCTTGAAGCATTTTGAAAAGAATAATGGCCAAATGTTGCTCAATCCAGGTGTGGAAAACTTTTAGAAACTTACCCAGAAATAGTCACAGCAGCCAAAAGGTGTAAATTAAATATTTTTGTTTCATTTTCATGAAGTTAGAAAAAAAATCAAAAACACGTTTTCACTTTGTCATTATGGGGTATTATGTTTCGATGGGTGAGAACGTTTTATATTTAATCCATTCTGAATTCAGGCTGTAACACAAAATGTGGAATAAGTCGAGGCGTATAAAGACTTTTAAGTATGTAGTACGCTAGAATGGGTATTGTCTTCATTAATCAACAGAAGGAAGCCCCTTCCCTCGGAGGCAGGCAGGCAGGTAGGCAGTGCTCCATGGTGCACAGTGCAGTGCGGTGTGAGGCGAGGGGTACCGCTGGTGTTTCACAGCCCCGTTTCACAGGGAGGGCATGCTCTCTGATTGATGATTTTATAAGTAAGACCTTGCACCGCGTTCCCCCTGGGCCGGGCCTGTGCTTCCTGGCATCAATCACGTGTCATTTCCATTCCTGCACCACTGCGTGACAGAAATACTGTACAGGTGATCTATGTGTGTGTTTTAAGTAATTATTAAGTGTCCAGCTACACTTATAAATCATTCACATCCACTCACCTCCCCCCTCAACACTCTCACATTCTCTCACTCTCTTTATTTATACCCCCCCCCACACACACACACACACACACACACACACACACACACACACACACACACACACACACACACACACACACACACACACACACACACACACACACACACACACACACACACACACACACACTTTCTAAAATAAAAACAACTCAAAGCTAGGGAGCTAGGGTTAGTGATGTTTCCATCTCCTCTCAGTTTTCTTTCAAGGTTTGTTTAATTGAGGTAGGGAGGCTTGGCTTAAAGGTGAGCTGAGGGGTTGGGCTGCCGGCTGGGTTGGGCTGTATGGCTCTGGACATGGCTCTGGCTGGTGTGAAGGCCTTGGCCTGGCGTTAATGAGAAGCCTGCCATCAATCAGAGGCTGCGGGATGGGAGACGACTGCAAATAAGTTAGTGATTACAAGAGGCCAGTGACGGGCAGAGGCCAACAGGGGCAAGACGGGGGCAGGACCCTCCAATCCTCCACACTTGAGCTAAGTAAACACGTGTCAAGGTGACAGGGGTCAGGGCACACTGCTGGACCTTTATTAGATCCTGACGCAGAAACCAAGATGCTCTCTGTCATCATGGTGACCACAATGCTGATTGATGAAGCTGTGGGAGGGGAAGGTTAGAGTGGGGTGGGTGCCGGAGTGGGCAGGCGTTTCAATCTCTAGGCTTTTAAAAAAGGGTTCTTGACGGACAACATATTCAAATGACAAAAGGTAACGCCGACTCGATCAACGCCAAAAGATTCATCAAATTCAGTTGCTACTTCACATGGAGATGAGTTGATTGCAGTCGATCACACTATGCACAAGCAGTGTCTCTAAATCAACATGATACAGATGGGAAACAAGTGCAAGTCCCTTGTGGAAGAAATATCTCCACAATAACTGCTACGTGTGTGATGGAAAACAAATTAGAAATGTTAGCCAGCCTGGTGATATTTGGGCCAGTGATGCGTTTGCACACTCTTTTACTGAGCAATAGTTTTGTAGATTGCTCGGGCTTCCCGGAGCATCAATCAACTTAGCAAATTAGATTTGGTTTAAAAGAGCTGTCTGTTGGTTAGTCAACAAAACCTTTATCTATTCAAAGCCTAACAAGGGGAATGTATGTAGTTCAACTCAACAGTTCAAACTATCACATCGAAGTTGAATATTTTTTACAACACAAATTGTACTAGTATACTAAATCTAGGCCTACCAATTTCCTTTACCTACTTCTGTTCTATAGATCTTCTAAGCAAAGTAGCTGGACGTCAGTATACTCAATCGCCTCCATTATCGCATACCCAAGCTATTGTGGTACTCCCTGCTCCAATATGTTCATGCTACAAGCCCAGAGGCTGCTTACATGAGTGCGCCTGAACTTCATGACTGAAGGCACAGCAGCCCAGACATGTTTTTATGCATTTTTCATATTATCCACTACGGTGATTGCTAAATACCATTATGATTGTGTTTAACTTATCTTTAAGATAAGGTATAGAGTTCAAAATGTATCTTCAGAACCCCTGGACAGTAACATAATAAACGAAACCACTGATCATTACTAGCCATTTGAGAATGTAGAACTGGAGAATAAATGTCCAATGTAATATCTGATGGTGCTACTGGAAGACGCAAAGTGGAGGAATGTTGTGTTGTTTACACAGTCAATCCCAGTACGTCAGGGCAATGGTTAAAATAGAAGCAGGGTAGTAAATACTCATTTTACTGTAGGCACGCAAGGAAAGAGGACCCGCGTGTATTTCGACCTCCCCTCAAGAGTCCTGTCCAGGTTGGGTACTTGTACATCAAGCTGCGTCACGTTACGGAAACAGGAGATGCGGTCCTGTCCTATGGCCTGTTCTGGCTTGGACAAGGCTTGGGCTTAGCGTTTCCCAAACTCTGTCATTGGGCGACCCCAAGGGGTGCACTTTTTTTTGTTTGTTTTTTGCCCTGGCACGACATAGCAGATTAAATGATCAAAGATTGATGATGAGTTGATTATTTGAATTGGCTGTGTAGTGCTAGGGCAAAAACCAAAATGTGCACTGCTTGAGGTCCCCTGTACTTAGTTTGGAAAACACTGGTATAGTGTGTGTGTAAGAATGAAGGTGCACATCCTCACCGGCCCGGGGCAAGTCATTGGATACATTTTAAAAAATGTAATAACTGACAACTTTCTGCTTTGTTTGTGTGTTTGGTAATGCCACTGTCAGTCAGGAAAAACATGCCGAGATGGATTATCACTACAGCGAGCGAGGTACTTGGAGTCAGACAGACGTGCTTGGTTTGGATCTTTAAGCAAGGGTCACGGAATCCTTTTAGACCCAAGCCACCCCCTGTACCTGGAGAAGATCTCAATTGCATACTCCTTGTGTCCTCTCTACTTGTCTCCTTATCAAAACCCATGTGAAATGCAGAGGTCCCTCCCTTTTGATCTTCTCCTCCAATGGGTTTTGAGAAGGAGGCTAGGAGAGAGGATGCGAGGAATAGGCAATTGAGATTCTCCCCTGGACACATTTTCTCCACAGGGACAATGAGGTATTTGTCAATGTCGGACCTTGTCAAACAATCTTTCATAGTGCCAAACTCTGTCCAACAACAAAAATGTATGGGGATGTATGAACAGAATAGCCAGTAAATATGAAAACACAGTTCAGTAAATCGTAGAAAATGAATCACAGATAACTGAATATTCATTAATAATCTGGATGCAGGAAGCACGATGTGCTTCAATTTAGTACAGCATATGCAACATGGATAACAAATCCTAATGAAAGGCTACTTCAATATTTAAAATAAGTCCTTAATCCAAATGTTGCTGGAACCGTTTCCTGTCCATCTGTCAGCCTGTGAGTCTCAGAGCCGGCATGGCCCCCTGGAGATTCAAGGGGGAGTTTTGGATAAGAGTTTAGGGTTTTTGAGTTGTAAATTAGTCCATAATACGTTGGCCTATCGTTGAATGAATGGGATCAGTGAAAGTGAATGAAAGTGAAGGAGTGGGATCATAGTGAAAGTGAAGGAGTGGGATCATAGTGAAAGTGCAGGAGTGGGATCATAGTGAAAGTGAATGAAAGTGAAGGAGAGGGATCATAGTGAAAGTGAATGAAAGTGAAGGAGTGGGATCATAGTGAAAGTGAAGGAGTGGGATCATAGTGAAAGTGCAGGAGTGGGATCATAGTGAAAGTGAATGAAAGTGAAGGAGAGGGATCATAGTGAAAGTGAATGAAAGTGAAGGAGAGGGATCATAGTGAAAGTGAAGGAGTGGGATCATAGTGAAAGTGCAGGAGTGGGATCATAGTGAAAGTGAATGAAAGTGAAGGAGAGGGATCATAGTGAAAGTGAATGAAAGTGAAGGAGTGGGATCATAGTGAAAGTGAAGGAGTGGGATCATAGTGAAAGTGAAGGAGTGGGATCATAGTGAAAGTGAAGGAGTGGAATCATAGTGAAAGTGCAGGAGTGGGATCATAGTGAAAGTGAATGAAAGTGAAGGAGAGGGATCATAGTGAAAGTGAAGGAGTGGGATCATAGTGAAAGTGCAGGAGTGGGATCATAGTGAAAATGAATGAAAGTGAAGGAGTGGGATCATAGTGAAAGTGAATGAAAGTGAAGGAGTGGGATCATAGCGAAAGTGAATCAAAGTGAAGGAGTGGGATCATAGTGGATGAGATCCGTCAACCCCAGAGATACACATAGCATCCGTCCAGTCTTCCAGCTGTACGGGGCCTGCTGGCCCCTGTCCTCACCTGGGAGGACCCTGGCATTGGAACAAGGAAAATAAACCACATTTTGTTGAGATCAGATGAAGGATGCCACGTTGTGTCACAGTAAACTGAATGAACTGACTATCAGTGGAGACGGATACACTTTGATAAGCTTTTGCTCAGTCCGTCTTATTTTTCAGTCGAAAATAACACCACTCAGCAAAACTATCGGAAACGTTTCATGTCAATCCCAGACGACACCAATAGGACATTCTTAGATCCTTTTCATATAGAATATTAGACAGTATACTCAGTGGAGGCTGCTGAGGGGAGGATGGCTCATAATAATGGCTAGAAGGGAGTCAATGGAATGGTATCAAATGCCATTCCAATGACTCCATTCCAGCCATTATTATGAGCCGTCCTCCCCTCAGCGGCCTCCACCGAGTATACTTTATAGTCAATATAATCACATGCACTTCTTCCAACCTCCACAAGCAAATGCCCTGAAACAGTACCAATTTCAGATTTTCTTCTAGAATGACTTCCCGTCTGAACATTGTTTTTTTTCAAGTGACTGTGCACCATTTCAGATGTGTGTTGGCTGTACTATGCATACACACCATGCCTTTCAACTCATCCTATAGTAATGAAATGACGGCACTTCATCCTACCGGTTTGAGACTGGAAGTGGAGAGGCAGGTGTTTTTAGTCACACCGCAGGCTTTAAAGCTTCTTCCTTTGGTGAGAGCGACAGGGTTCAGGTTGATCCCAGCATGTCACACACATTCAAACCCACTTCCATCGGGGTTGCCTGATGAACCATGAAGCCCAATGTGACGCTGACCCTCAGCACAGCTAATCTCAGTGCACCAGAGTCCTGCTGGGGGAACCTAGACAATCTCAGTGGCCTTCCTGCCTCCCTGCCTTGCCATTGCCTGCATCCTTCAAAACTTCTCCATAAACATGAGGCTGCTTTCTGGTCTGCTGGACACACACAGGAAGCCCCATGCCTCCCCCTTCCTCCCTCTCTCCTGCCTCTTCCACTGCCCTGTGTTCTCACTGCCCGGCAGATCCATCGATTTTCTAAACTAGTGTATAATGCAGGATGATGTCGCGCCCGCCCCCTCTCCCTGGTATGAACTCTGGGCCAGTGGGTCTGGCATGTCCAGAGGAGGACAGAAGGCCAGTCCAGGGTTGAATAATTCCTAGTGGCTGATGGGTTTGGAATGGATGAGACCTTGTCTCGGTCTCCATGGCGGCGGTGGAAATGATGACAGCAGTGGCTGCGATAATGGCAGCACACATGCGGACGGGAATCCATCCCGATAACAGTGAGATAACACTGATGGATTCTTTCAATGTCATCAGTGTCCATCACGTAGAATTACAGGGCAAAACCTCAAAGCCATATCTGTAATTATCAGCATGGCAGCCTGGTGTGTGTTTCTCCTGAAACAAGACAGACATTAGGCCCATCGAGCTGGTCAGGGAATCTAATGTCATCTACTCAGACCTGGAATGCTTCTACAGCTGGACATGCATGTGCCTTCTTTATCCCTGTGCCTTTTATTTTCATTACAGCAATTCTCTACATTCATGTGGACGTGCTGATACAAACCAACACAGACAATGCAGGGATAAAACCCATCCATGTCTCTCCAACTTTGTCCTAATCTTTAATAGAAAACTCTAAACGTGGGATTAAATCATCAGGGCGTTGAAATGTTTCAGAAGCTATTGGATGTATTTTAACTCTCGCTACCTTTGTAAAGACAATTGTTTGTTTTTTCACCTTTCTTTATACATATATGTCAATTATGAACAATTTCTCATTTACAATGATGACCTGTCAGGGAGTGAGCACAACACACATAACATACTAATAGATTAAACAATAACATACAAACAATAGTCAAAAATACACAATGCACAGTCAGTAAAACAGGCCGTAAGACATTTAGTAATAGGCAGTATTTAAGAGGCAGGTGAAACAAATGCAGTTATCTTTTCAAATCTCAGACAGTTTGTTTTTAAAAGCAGCAATGGACACAAAATAGCTTAGTTTCTGTGTTTTTTATGAATGGTCCGGGTCTCTAGAAGCGGATAATTGAAAAGCATTTTCACCAAAGATACTGCATGTCTTGGAGATTGCCAGGTTTATGTACAGTAATTGCTGGATCTCAGATTGCTGATGGTGGTGGGGAGTCTTCGCAGTGAGCTGAGATAAAGAGGGGTCTTGCTGAGGAGGGATTTGTATATGAATGTGAGCCAGTAGGTTTGACGTTGTACATGTAGGGATGGTCAGTTAATGGATGAATATACTATAAGTCACAGTGATGGGCTTGGAATGGAGCACTAGTGGCAAAGCATATGGCAGAGTGATGAAGCGCATCTTGTTTGTTGAGGGCGGACTTTACCACAGAACGTAAAATATTAACACAAGTGAATTTTGGCCAATATCAACACGTGTCGCTATTAGCTTTGACACATTAAGAAAAAACGTTAGGAACGAACTTCTTCAGAATTGGTGTCCCGTCCACGGGACGGTTGAGCTAACGTAGGCTAATGCGATTAGCATGAGGTTGCAAGTAACAGGACATAGACATAATCTATCTGATATTGCCAGAAAGCTTAAATTCTTGTTCATCTAACTGCACTGTCCAATTTACAGTAGCTATTACAGTGAAAGAATGTCATGCTATTGTTTGATAATAGTTCACAGTTTTGAACTTGAAAAGTTATTAATAAACCAATTAGGCACATTTGGGCAGTCTTGATACAACATTTTGAACAGAAATGCAATGTTTCATTGGATCAGTCTAAAACATTGCACATACACTGCTGCCATCTAGTGGCCACAGTCTAAATTGCAAATGGGCTGGAATAATACATTATGGCCTTTCTTATATTCTCCTACATTCGTTCAAATGTCCACAAACTTCAAAGTGTTTCCTTTCACATGGTATCAAGAATATGCATATCCTTGCTTCAGGGCCTGAGCTACAAGCAGTTAGATTTGGGTATGTCATTTTAGACTAAATTATTTTTTAAAGGGATCGGATCCTTAATTTAAAAAACAATCTCTGACCAAATAATTAAAAAATAAATTTACAAATTAAAATCACAGTGCAGTTATCACAAAACTACCACTAACAGGTCCCAACTATCATCATAACGGGGAAAATACTAAATTAAACATACAGCACCTAACGCAACAACGCTGTGACGTTAGTAGGAGATATGCATCTTTCAAATGATTTACCACGGATACAAAGCCCTCTGCACGTCATCGTCATTTAACAGTTGAAAAAATGTCAGAGAGTGAGACAGGGAAGCAACAGCAGTTAAGTTCCATATGACAATATTTTGAGGAGTTAAATGAGGTGTCGGTGAAATGCAAACTTTGCGAGGTGGAATTGAGTAACTGTGGCAATGCAGGTGCAATGCTCAGCTATATGAAAGGGAGGCACGGTGAGACCCAAACCGTTGCTGGCAGCAGTGCAGGCCTCCAACAACAGACATTAGACAGGCTCTTCACACCAAAGAAGTGTGATGAGGGACGGAGTGATAAAATCACAATGCTGATTTCAAAAGAACAAACAGCAACCCAGCGTAGACCAGCAGAGGCTGGTGACGAGCCTTGGCTGTGTGTTTGCTGCTAACCAGCCTTCATACATGCAAAAACATAGATACTGAAACAAACAATTATTTAAATAAAAAAAACTTCAATAAAGCATGCTGGCAAATCTAATACTGATGGCCGTGGTTTTGCAGACCAGCTTGACCAGACAACGCTGGACCAGCATACACACAGAAACAAAAGGTTATTGAGAGGTTCTTTGTCAGGGGTGAGGGTGATGTGTAACCATTTTTTTTTACATACCAGAAAGGGCTCTTTAGTGCTGTGATGGTTGTGAAGAACCCTCCTGTTCTTTAACTCTGCACCACGTTTTCCTTTTATGCCATTTTATGCTACACTGTTAAAAGGTTCCTGTAATTTGACAGTACACTACAGGCCACTAGTTGCAGTGAAAGTAAGGTAAACATCAAGTTACTGCATTTGTACAGCCGAATGAAGATGTTATTGCTGTAAATGGACAGTATGCTGCTTAATTCTGGTTACTTGAGACTATACCTCATTTTTTGAGCTTACAACCTCTTGGCTGCTAATAACCTGAATTTCCTTCTACACCACCAGGTCTGTGGGCATGACAGAGATTGGCCACACATTTAACGGCAAGAATACATTTCTACACTTTGCTAAAAAGTTGCCCAGAATCAAGTCAAGTGCTCAGGCACCCTTGATGTAAAACGTGCATACATTCTTAGGGGATTTAAACTTGAACTTGCCAAAGTTTACAGTAATGCAAACTTTGGCAAGTTACCAAAGTTTACAATAAGTTACCAAAGTTTACAGTAATGTACTGTTAAAGCAAAGTTTATTTGGAACTGGCAACAAGATGTCAATAAGTTATTGTGAAATGCACAGTAAGGGCCTCCTGAGTGGTGAAGCGGTATAAGGCACTGCATTGCAGTACTAGCAACATCACTACAGATCCAGGTTTGATACCGGCCGTGACCAGGAAACCCATGAGGCACCGCACAATTGTCTGGGTTATGGGAGGGTTTGGCTGGCTGGGATGTCCTTGTACCAATGCGCTCTAGCAACTCCTGTGGCAGGTAGGGCACATGCACATTGACAGGTATACAGTGTTTCCTCCGACACATTTGTGCAACTAGCTTCCAGTTTAAGCAAACAAGTGTGGCTTGGCGGGTTGTGTTTCGGAGGACACATAACTCTTAACCTTTCCCAAGTCTGTACGGGAGTTGCAGCGCTAGAACAAGACTGTAACTACCAATTGGGGAGAAAAAGTGGTAAAAAGTACCAAAACATATTTTTACATGCACAGTAACTCACTGTACATTCACTTAACTTTTCTTATTACAAGAAACTTATAGCATTAGGTGAAAACTACTAAGAATTCTTTGTGGTGAGCACACACGAGACTCACCAGGCCTCAACCCCTCGGTTGACAGCATAGTGACCTTCCTGCCACACCCTCAGGTCAGTGAGCATGACAGAAATCAGCCACAGTAAGTTACTGTGAATTTTACAATAACTACCTACAGCAAGCTGACAGTAAGTTGAAAGTTGAATGAATTTCCCGATGACCAACTGCCAATAAAGGAAAAATCCACCCAAAACCACAAATTCCTATCATTTACAGTGTTAAATAACACTATGTGAGAACAATATTTTTGATGAACAAATATTTTTTGTAAATCCGTCATAATAAGGTTGGTAGCAATGTGAAAATCATTGTAAAAGTCTGTTCAAGTTCAAGTCATGTTCAAGTTCAAGACGACTACAAAACCCACAATGCAATGCTTTCTCTGTGGGCTGGCTGGCTAGCTAGTTAGCAAATGTAGCTACACACAATAATACCAAAGCATGTGAAGTAGCTAGTTAGCAGTAAAATAGCCTAAACAAACAGCACTATCACCATGTTCAACCTGTGTCTCGCAGTTTGACATTCGCAACAGCAATGCAATGCACCATAGAATGAAGAGGCAGACAAATAGGAGATATGTGGTGGACCCTCTGTTAAATTACACATAATTCTTGTGATAGGAAGATCTAAAAAATATGATCTATGGCTCAATCGAGAGTAGACAACCTCCCGTGTTATGACATTGGCCAGTACTGAAATCTGACATGTATGATAGACATTTTTGCAATCTAAAAGTCGTATTCATATTAACTTCCAGTTTAGTGAGAGCAACTTAATCACAATAATACGTCATACCAGACACATTTTGGCCTGCTTGAACAGCAATAGCTCAGATACACATGAGAACATGAAATGACCCCGGAAATCAATAGAACTTTGCTCATTAATACACAAAAACAATATAACACTCAAAATGGGTGAAGCTTTCCTTTAAGATACTGGGAAATGCACAGCAGCCTCTTAATTAAGAGTGCAGCTCTTGATTGCCACCCGATTCGACAAAGATTATAAAACTCAATGTGAACAAATGAAATGCTCAACTTTCATCAACATAACGATTAAACAACTTAAACTGGTACAACACTTCCACTAACGGTTGGCACAAATGCAACATTTTAGACCATGCCATTTTAGACAAATCAATGAGTTCTATATGGCACCCAAAAGAGTTCCCCCATAGAGACAAATGACAGAATGTCCATTGGTTGTATGCTTTTACAATCTTTATTATACCAACAGATCCAGTGACGTAGCAGAAAATGAAGGTTACTCACACCGAGAGGTTAGGAGTTCATATCCCAAGTGAGGTTGACTCCCAACTAACCGAATTTTGCTGGTTGGCAAAACCACACCCATCATTATAATATTTACCAGCATGCTCTATTGCAGTTAGATTTTTAAAAATTGTTTGTTGCAATATCTATGTTTTTGCAAGTGCATTAATCAATCAATAAATTAATGTATCTTATGCTGCACAAAGATACATAACATACACTTTTATAAACTAATCCAATATGTTAGTTGGATTTATTGCATCTGTTATTGAAATGGTTGTTCCAGTTTAGATGGTTTAGGTAGTCTCATTAATTTATCTTTCTAACCCCGGTAGTCATTCTGTATGCAGATTGTGGGAATCTTCTCTGGCTGGAATCCAATAGGAATTGAACAACATTGTAAACCAGCATAATATGACTTGATGCTGGTTTAGCTTTAGCCATAATATCGATGACAGGTGGGACATGAAGTCCCATGTACAGACCACTGAGAACATGGAGGAATGGCACACAGCACAGAACCTAAAAACGGCCTTAACTACCATTATTGCCGAGTGGGTGGAGGACAGCAGGAAGGTGAGCGTCATCTGGTAGCCCTGACCGCGTAGATGGAACTAAATAGCCCCCTTACTGGTCATGAGCAGGACAATATCCGCATTATGAATTGACAAACAAAACAATTGTATAGTTCTAGACAAAAATGGCTGTTGAAAATTTAATACTGCATATTCCAACTTCCACGAGGCATATTTCAAACTCATGTTTGTTTTGCATGAAGAGAGGATGGGGGGAAAAACAGAATTGTCTGGGTGAGTAGCTGTAAAGGCATCATTCCTCTTTGCACCCACACTTCAATCTGAAATACACTACATGACCAAAATGTATGTGGGCACCTGCTCGTCGAACATCTCATTCCAAAATCATGGGCATTAATATGGAGTTGGTCCACCCTTTGCGGCTATAACCGCCTTGACTCTTCTGGGAAGTCTTTCCACTAGATGTTGGAACATTGCTGCGGGGACATGCGATGCAGCCACAAGAGCATTAGTGAGGTCGGACACTGATCATGGGCAATTAGGCCATGCTCGAAGTCGGCGTTCCAATTCATCCAAAAGGTGTTCGATGGGGTTGAGGTCAGGCTCTGTGCAGGCCAGTCAAGTTCTTCCACACCGATCTCAACAAACCATTTTTGTATGGGCCTCGCTTTGTGCACGAGGGCATTGACATGCTGAAACAGGAAAGACAGTTCCCGCTCAGCTCAGTCAAAACTGTTCGCTGCTCTGGCTCCCCAATGGTGGAACAAACTCCCTCACGACGCCAGGACAGCGGAGTCAATCACCACCTTCCGGAGACACCTGAAACCCCACCTCTTTAAGGAATACCTAGGATAGGATAAAATAATCCTTCTCACCCCCCCTCCCCCCCCTTAAAATATTTAGATGCACTATTGTAAAGTGGTTGTTCCACTGGATGTCATAAGGTGAATGCACCAATTTGTAAGTCGCTCTGGATAAGAGCGTCTGCTAAATGACTTAAATGTAAATGTAAATGAAAGAGCCTTCCCTAAACTGTTGCCACAAAGTTGGAACCACAGAATAGTCTAGAATGTCATTGTATGCTGTATCGTTAAGATTTACCTTCACTGGAACTAAGAGGCCTAGCCAGAACCATGAAAGACAGCCCCAGATCATTATTCCTCCTCCACCAAGCTTTACAATTGGCACAATGAATTAGGGGCAGGTACCGTTCTCCTGGCATCCACCAAACCCAGATTAGTCCATTGAACTGCCAGAAAACAGTTTCCACTGCTCCAGAGTCCAATGGGAGCGAGCGTTACACCACTCCAGCCAACGCTTGGCATTGCACATGGTGATCTTAGGCTTGTGTGCAACTGCTCGGCCATGGAAACCCATTTCTTGGAGCTTCCAACGAACAGTTCTTGTGCTGACGTTGCTTCCAGAGACAGTTTGGAAGTCGGTAGTGAGTGCTGCAAACGAGGACAGACCATTTTTACACACTACGCACTGCAGCATTTGGTGATCCCGTTCTGTGAGCTTGTGTAGCCTACCACTTCGCTGCTGAGTCGTTGTTGCTCCTAGATGATCCTACTTCACAATAACAGCACTTACAGTTGACCAAGGAAGCTTTAGCAGGGCAGATATTTGACGAACTGACTTGTTGGAAAGGTGGCATCCCATGACAGTGCCAACTTTGAAAGTCACTGAGCTCTTCAGTAAGGCCATTCTACTGCCAATGTTTGTCTATGGAGACCGCATGGCTGTGTGCTCGATTTTCTATACCTGTCAGCAACGGGTGGGGCTGAAAGAGTCGAATCCACTAATTTGAAGGGGTGTCCACATACTTTTGTATATATAATATATCAACAAAGCTGTGCATATGGGTATTTCCCGTTACTAACACAGGGGAGGGAGAGAAAGCAGGAGAAATTGACTATTCTTCATGAGTTTAACATTCCAGGCATGCAGCTACCCAGAGATGACGGGGAGGCTCAAAGGTTTTTGGGTGCAGAATAAAAAGGACTTGGGAGGGTAATATAAATGTTGAAGTTGCTCTATGATTATTAGTCAAATGATGGTTCAGTAGCTTGAATAATATTTTTACAAATCAATTTTCATGGATATGAATGAAACAGACTGCAAGACAGACTATAAGTCATGCAAACATCATTAGTCTTTCCTTTTGTAAATGTGTGTGTTCAGTAGTTATTGCATTTAACCATAATACAGATTACTTGATAATGGCTTATTAAATCCAAAGTTCACCGTGGTCCGGAAAATTAATTTCAACCGGAGCGCAGGCATTCCTGTAACATTTCGATTTGCCACCCCCCTAATTGCATGACAAACAGACACAGTTAGTACAGCAGATAAGCTCAAATAAAATCGTACCGCTGTGGTATAGACATGTGAAAATTGGCACACTTGTATAACTAAACAATTACTGATATCGTACCATTTGATCCAGGCATCATCGAAGACAGTAGCGCCACCTATAGGCTAAACCTGCAAATGAATATCGACATTATCTCAGCTGTATTTTAGACTCCTGCTTTACGTATGTCAAATATTAACAGATGACTGTAAATTACCAAAAATACCAGACATGTCTATTAAGAGAGAGATTCCAATATTATCCAAAAGAGATTCCAATAGAATCCAAAAGAGATTCCAAAAGAATCCAAAAGAGATTCCAATAGAATCCAAAAGAGATTCCAAAAGAATCCAAAAGAGATTCCAATAGAATCCAAAAGAGATTCCAAAAGAATCCAAAAGAGATTCCAATAGAATCCAAGAGATTCCAAAAGAATCCAAAAGAGATTCCAATAGAATCCAAAAGAGATTCCAAAAGAATCCAAAAGAGATTCCAATAGAATCCAAAAGAGATTCCAAAAGAATCCAAAAGAGATTCCAATAGAATCCAAAAGAGATTCCAATTGAATCTTAATAGAGAAATCCTCCAAAGCAGCAGGGAGTCAAGGGCCGGACTGAAGTTCATTAATTCGTCTCATGCAAAGATCAAACACATAACTAACGTGATAAGATGGGTTAAATAATAAAAGGCATGCTCATTTTGTACCAGATAATAACACATCCAAGATAGGTTATTTATAGTACTTAAAAGAGTAAAAGACAGATGCAACCAGGTTTTAAAAATCAGGTCATAGGTGCTAATGATGTAACAGACCATGGAGACAACAAATCCATGTGGAGCTCATTTGGGGAGAAATCAGGGTGGCTGAATCTTTATTTTCAGAAACATCCTTCAGGGTACTAGAAGCCATAGAGTTGAGAACCTAGCATACCCATAATGCTAAGGATGTCCAGGTCTTTGGGTTCCTGGCCAGTTGATGATCCAGCCAGTTGTTGATCCAGCCACTTGTCTGGTCCTGAGAATGATACATCCTAGTCCTCTTGACTTGATGTGTGGGAGGTTCATCTCTCAACTTCAAGCGTAATCACTTGGTTCAATTAATGACTGCATAGCTTCCTAGAAACACATTAACTGATTTTCCCTGTAGTGGATTTAAAATAGCCAGGGTCTCTCTGGACTGCGGCTTTCCAGAGGCAGGCCTGAGAGCTGCAGGTCCTTAGGGAGTCCCTTGGTACAGTACATCTGGCTCCATTAAGCCTGTGAGGCTGGCTCTCTGTGAACAGCACCCAACACACACATCGCCTCACACAAACTGCTTCACACACACACGCCACCTCACACACACTCCGGGTTGGGTTGCAGACGGGTGGTGTCAGATCGCCTCGCTCTGCAAACAAGCTCCGGAAGACATCATCATGCCAAAACACAGCTCATTAAACGCTATTAGCGAGTCATTTAAGCAAATTGAGTCCCCTCTCGACTCCTCTGGTTAGCAAACAGCTTTAGGGTCATAGCTAAAAATGGGGGGGGGGGCAGGACAAATGAAGCTACTCTAGGTCACTCACTGTGACGCCGCTTGTAGGACTTACAGAAATATCATGTTGTTAATGATCACAGACCAGTCTTTGACTCTAATGATATGCCAAGAGCAAACCAATGGGTTGGTTGAGGATATATCATATCCATGTGGCCAGAGTGAAAGCATGCCCTCAAATAACATCACAAACACCTACTGAGAGAGAAACATATCAAATAAAGTCATGAAACATTTTGTCACTATCATGTGAGGGACATGGACAGGCAAGTGTCCTCTGTAGAATGAAAACATATAGTTTATTGATTCTCAGTGTGCCACCATGTTATCTTCCTTTTGAGATTGTGGTTTAAATGTGATAAATGCACAAAATGTTTTTAATCCAATAGGCTACATCTTTATAGAACAGTAGTAAGACCTTAGTGAAAAGCATTTAAGGCCAGTGCATTTCCCAAAGATGGGGGGGGGGGGGGGGGGGATCATGAACTGTGAGCTGGGGGGGAAAGTAATTGCACATCAAACTTTGACAAAATGCTGTTTTTGATACTAGAAAATTGGAAGCTGATGCCTTTTCCCTCATGCTGCCGGAACACATAGATAATCTGAGGATTCTGAATCTCTGATGATAAACACTACGGATTTCTGATGCATAGGGAGGTAGAAGCAGGGTAGGAGGCATCTTTCCCTAACACTCTAAGCTACCAGCCCAAAACCCTGACAAGACAATTTTCTACTAGTCAGAGGATGGTAGAAGCTTCTCAAAGATTAATCTTCTATTAGTAATGGGTCTTATGCAAGTGTTCTCAACCAGTCTGGCCCAAAGACGCATGTGGTTCTAAAATATAATGTTCTGAACCAAAAACTCCACACGTGTCGGACTGTGAACAAAAGTTTTGTTGAATTAAATAACTACCATCAATATGCCAATTCACTACACGTTTGAGTTTCATGCAATATTCTGAAAGCGTTGTGGGAATATTGTAAGGAATACAAGACAACAATGTTGCAATAATAAACTTCTAGGCTAGTTATAAAATCAGGTCTGACACATTCGTTTATGTCCATGTCGATCCACTTCCAACTTGATATCACTGCAAATGTTTTATCCACTTTCAGTGATTTACTGTCTTTTCTATTGGAAATGGAAGATGATCCAATCAAAAGTGAACTAAATGGCCGACAGGGCCTTCATAACCACTAAACCAACGGCAAGGTTCAGTGACAGTCAGTTGTTTTCTTTCTTTCTGATAGACGGGATGAAATGATGACATTCACAGGCCTGTTTCAAAACCTGGTGTCTGGAGCCTGCCTCCAGACACTGCAATAAATCAGGATGACTTTGCCGAGTCCGACTAATGGCGACTAAACAGAAGATTAATACGACTCAAGGTTTTGATAAAGGTCAATTTGGTAAAAGTATGCATCCGTTTGAAGCAATTACCACCAGCGATCTGGCTGTACCTGCAGAATTAGGGTTGCCATGGATACCCGCTGAGCTGGAAATGGGAATGTTCCCCTGCATGACAACATCTTGGATTGGTTCATTACACTCCTATTTACCACTGCTAAAGCCAAACACGCAAAACCTAAAGACACTGCCAGTCAGGTATAAAGACACTAGCTTTGCATTTAATTCATTAGATATACCAACATTGTAAATATATTTCAGCTTGTGCGTGCGTGTCTGGGAGATTTAAGCATCATTCTTTCTTGACAGGAAAGTTCATATTTTGGGGTTTATGCTTAAAGCAAAAGGGCAACAATTGTATTTTTTATTTTATTATTATTAATGTTGATTGACCTCCATACTGGTACATAAGCTTGCATTTCCGACCTCGAAAAATAAATGACAACCCTGGTGCAATGTGACGAGACGCCAATATCGAGCAGCCAATCTCAGTGCTGAGGTACCCTCTGGTTTGTTTTCCATTGTAAGGCTGCATTGATCTGATGATCCGTAGTAGCCCGGTACCTACCACTGTAATAGACAAATCGACACATCAAACCTCTAAAACAAGCCTAATCTAAGCCTTTTCTCCATATAGAGGGCGACAGGTAGCCTAGCGGTGAAGAGCATTGGGCCTAAATTACGCTGCTTCAAATCCCCGAGGCCGACTAGGGGAAAAAAAATCTGTCAACGTGCCAATGTGCAAGACACATAACCCTAATTGCTCCCGTAAGTCGCTCTGGATAAGAGCATCTGCTATGAATGACTGAAATGTACAAATGTAAATGGATAGACAATACAACTTACCTAACACGCCCATCAATCAAGTCCGAATCGGTCAATACCAACTGCAAGGGACTCTGTTTACATAATGTCAGTAACTATTAGGATAAAAGGTCTGCACGTCTAATCATGTACACTAGTAAATTACAAATCATGAATGTCTGTGCCGAGGCATTTCTGGGGGTGTGCTGTTTACACGGGTGAGAGAGAAGGATTTCCATATGTCAATTAGACTTGCTTGACGAACGCTCCATGACAATCAACATGAATAATCTAGAGACCAATTACTCGTCTACAGGCCACAGGGCTGCAGAGAAAAACAGTTCCCCCCCACAGGCACTGGAACATGAGATGTGCCGGCATAAACGACACGTCCTACAGGAACCTCAGATACCGATTAATCAAGAGAAGGAAACTAACTAGCCGACTTACTACGACCCTTGTTTTTTCTCTGTATGCATCCCAGGGGTCAAGTGGAGTAGCATTGTGAGAAATAGTCAAATTATCAAGTGTTGACCATCTGCTACTGGACATTGTACAAATGGGCAAACCGTACAAATTGCTGTAGTTCATGGCACAAAAAAAATGTACCCGCAATATCATCGTATCCACGGACGAGTTCAAATCAAGCGTTTATACATTTCTCGTTCAGCTAACGTGTCAAATTAACATTGTATTTGTAAGGTACGAAATCCATCAAAGCTTTATTCCGATGTGTGTGTTTCTCAAGTTGTTCATAATCCATCCAGTGCAGTATGTCTAAGGTACTGTGCGGCTTTCATTAAGACGACTCGCCGACACAATATACCGATATATTACTGGAGGGTTACGACAGTCAGATTGATAAGATATGGCTGGAACCTCATCTTTTCGCGAGACGTCTCTCTGTGTGGTGACACGCTCCCCTGAGTGAACAGAGTTTTAATTAAACCCCAAGCACTAGAACGGAGGATAAAGTCTTCACTACTTTAATGCCTTGTAGGTCGCTGCCGTGGAGGTGAAGAGAAAGCGGGGAAGTTATTTACACCAAGGGGAGAGTTCATCTGCTTTGATGATCTTAGATCTCTAATCACATAGAGAAAGATTGTAAATATCATTGCAGAGTAACCCACCCTACCAATACACTGAGATGCCAGATAAGGGCAAAACGTTCCTTCACAAATATGAGTACATCTAGCGAGAAACAGGTAGCTCAGAACAAGCGTCTACGTCATACTTGTTTTCCACCGTAATTTGCAAATAAATTCATTACAAATCCTACAATGTGATTTTCTGGATTTCCTTTCCTCATTCTGTCTGTCATAGTTGAAGTGTACCTATGATGAAAATTACAGGCCTCTCTCATCTTTTTAAGTGGGAGAACTTACACAATTGGTGGCTGACTAAATACTTTTTTGCCCCACTGTAGCAGTGCAATGAATTACTTTATTTACTGACTGTGGGCTAATACGGTGGGGTATGAAGTGTATTAGCACAGTATGGTATGTGGAAAAGGCTTATTCTGAGTACTACTCGTATCAGATAGGGAAGCTGAGCATGACAGACTACTCCGTCTGCAACAGTCTTACCAACAGCCTCCTTTAGCCCCTTATTTCAGGATTCATGTGCACTCAGGAGTGTAAGACTGGTGGTCTAAAAATGATATGAACTACTTTGGAAATACCGAAGTAGAAAAAGGGGGACTTCAAACAGAATATATTTCAAGCTTTGATGTGTAGTTAGTGCCTTTATGGGACAAAAAAAAGCAAGAGTTTGCAGAGAGCTTAGTCAAAAAGGTAATAGAAGTCTTGCTTCTCAATACCCCAAAGTAGCCATACATTGTTCTTTGACTATGAAATCACCTCTTTTTTTTTTAAATTTTACAACAGTTGATTGGTCAGTTGGAACATCTCTGATTCGTGAATAGACGGAGGCCTGTGTGCATATTTCTTGGTTCATTGACATCTTCCATACACCCTGCAGGCCTCAGGCAAAACCTCCACTAAAATGATTAAGATCAAAGGCACGACGACAACAACAACAAAAATGACTCACTGACTCAGTCGTCGACCCCGCAGCGGCTTCATGCAAGCGACACGACGTTCGTACAGGTCGGTCCAGTCGAATGTGCGAAGGTGGCGCTCCTCTTCGGTCATGGAGAACCGGTCTGCTTTGCATTCGACTGATCCACATGGCTAGTCAGGTTCGCTTTGTGTTCAGCGGAAGGAGCCCACATCTCCCCAACATGCTCCACATCGTGGGCAGTCAGCGCAGACAGTCAAACCGTATTGACATTGCAGAAGGTTTCGGCAGGGAAGTATCTCTGTTGGTCTCCTCTCATCAAGTTTGGTGATATGATGGAACTAGAAGTAGTAGATGAAAGCACTGATGCGGTGGTAGAAGAAGTAACAGAGTGACCCGGAGAGAGCCAGAAAGGCAAAGCCCGATGCTGGAGGAACCGCTGCTGACTGAATGTAGTAGACCACGGAGAGACGTTCTGCTGGAAAACCGCTGCAAATCTTCTGGCATATTCAGCTACTCGGGCGAGTATGGATAGGACAGGAGTTGGACTCTGGGGAAACTTTCATACCATCCACCCAAATGTGTTGTTAACATTTGATACCTCATAGCCAACTAACAACTAACTGAAGTGGATTTAATGACATTTTATACACAGCAGACAGTTTATTCAGTACACCCCCCAATTTACAAAAATGGTTCGCTCCGACAGACAGCAGACGGTCATTGGGGCATTAAGTTACTGTTCGGTTGCATGTTAGATTGGACAAAACAAGTGACCGAAGCGACTTTGAGCGTGGTATGATCGTCGATGGCAGTTCCAGTATCTCAGAAATGGCCGGCCTCCTGGGCTTTTCATGCACAACACCTGTCTAAGGTTTACTGAGAATGGTGGGACAAACAAAAACCATCTGGTAGGCGGCAGCCCTGTGGGTGAAAACGGCTCTTTAATGAGAGGTCGGAGGAGAATGTCAAGAATCATGCAAGCTAACAGGCGGGCCACAAACAGGCAAATAATGGCGCAGTACAACAGTTGTGTGCAGAAACGACATCTCGGAATGCACAACTTGTCATTCCTTGTCACGGATGGGCTGTGGCAGCAGACGACCACGCCGGGTTCCACTCCTATCAGCTAAAAACTTAAGAAGTGGCTCCAATGGGCACGCAATCTCCAACACTGGATAATTGAGACGTGGAAAAACATTGCCTGGTCCGACGAATCCCAGTTCCTGTTGCGTCATGCTGATGGCAGAGTCAGGATTTGGCGTAAGCAACATGAGGCCATGGCCCGTCCTGCCTAGTGTCAACGGTACAGGCTGGTGGCGGTGGTGTAATGGTGTGGGGAATGTTTTCTTGGCACCTGTTAGGTCCCTTTGAGCAATGTTTCCGTGCCCAAAGAATTCAGGCTGTTATGGCGGCAACGGTGGGTCCGACCCAGTACTAGATGGGTGTACCTAATAAACGGGCCACTAAGTGTGTATCTCTGGCATCAGAGTAACACAGCCACTCCACTGTTTCAAAATTACCATCGGAGGATTACACACAGGGAAAGAAACCGCAAGTAGGAAAGTCAACCACATTACCCTTTCCATCAACAAACCTTTTATCATCAACGAAGCTCCTCACAACAGGACAAATGCAATCAAATATCTAGATCATAAATGAAAAACAAAGTAGAATAGAAGTAAAAATGTCCATATAAAAAGCTTTCTCTTTTGGTTGAATGAGTGCAGGAAGCTGTTCTAATGGTCTTTGTTCCCTCTGGTTCAGATAGCAGGCATGGTAAGGGCTTATTGATCAGCAAATAGGGACATGCTTTAGCAACATTAGAACAGATTTGCGTGAAAGCATCCAAAAACATAGTATTTGTTTGAAAGCACTGTTGAGCAACCTTGAGAAAATATGTTTTAGGCCTACAGTTTTTGTGGTTCATGTTCCATTTGAGCATTACTCAGTAAAAATATCTTCAATGAAAAATACTCAAGCTAAATATTGACTACAAAAGTCCTTGTAGATAGATTGTTCAACATTATGGTTATATCAACATAGATATTTTCGAGTGTTTGCCATCCTTCCACTCATGGCCAGACAATGATTTGCTGTTAAACAGAGAAGTGGGCGCTGGCTTCCTCCCAAACAACCCCCAACCCAGTGAGACATCTCACTATAGGGAGCGTTATGTCCTGCCGACACTGATCAGAGTGCAGCCAAGACACAGCATGCCCTCTCTGCCTGCCATCTCTACAAGATTAACACCCTCTTAGCCAGCCTTCCAGTACCCAGGTAATACTCTCAGGCTAGATATTGTACTGTATTGCCTGACAAAGGATTACAATCATCTCCCTCGGCGATGCTCCAACTCCATCCAATAATACATCTAAGAAACTCTCCGAAAACAGGATGATGCTTGGAACCTCATCAATTCTTCACTCTGAAGGTACACTACAATTTGCATGGTTTACATAAAGTTCATATGTTAAATCATTTAGTAGTTAAAGGGGCGGAAACTATTGCAATTAACCAAACATACCTCAAGCTGGGTCAAAAGATTTGTGGTACAGTGTTTGGAGAAAAACGTCCAAGCTCCCGGGAAAAACATGTCCTGTAGAATGTTAAATCATAGATTCCTATAAAAAAAATAAACTGTTCAATATATCATCTCCCCCATAACCTCTGTCATATCCCCTTTTGTAATGCATGAGTCTGTGAGAGGACAGCAACATGCCGCCTGTAGAACCTAGGCTCTTAAACCTGCTCAAATCAAATTGATCTGGCATTGGCCTAGCTAGCTTCCAATTAACTCCAATGCCTTTCATTTCTCTCTCCTGCGGCTCCAAGTCCCAGCTCTACCTCTCAGCGTAGTATTTCTATGGCTGCTGTGGGTACAGGGTCATGGAAATGTCCAGGAGAGGCAACAATTTAATAGAAGTTGTGCTCAAGCTTGGATAGCCCCTATACTGCGCTGGATCATATTATCTGTGGGAAGAAGATTGATGTCTGAGTATCTGTTGCAGACATCATAGTCCATCTTTATATTGCCGTAAATTGCTGTACACTTGGGCACAGAGAACTTTATACATCCAGATTATCTAGACTCTGTTAGACACTGACCATTGTTCTATTTAGGCAAGTTACTAAACACTAATACTTTCTAAGAGAGTTGTGATTGTTCCCCATACTCTCCTCAGTACCTCTCCATTATTAAATTTGGCTAAACTGTGCAGTTTAAATGAACAAATACTTAGGTGCGGAGGAAGCGGCCAA